>NC_081570.1:100293440-100342069 GCF_022355385.1 Mustela nigripes
TCACATCAGGTTATTTATCTTGATAGTGTTTATCAGTCCTATGGATCCGTTCCTGGCTTCCTCCTCCTTAGAACCCCAGCTTCTGATAAGCAAGGACCCTGAGCTGCACGTCTGCAGGGCCTAGAATGTGCTTAGGGAACCGATGAGCTGACTTTACGGAATAAACTTCCCACTTGCGCCCTTCATCTCCTCTTGCCTGCTTTGGATCTTTTTCATGCTTGTGCCCTGTCTTCATTGCCGCCTTGATTGGTGCCTTTCCCCTGGCTCTTTCTCTGCGAATTCCACCTGGCCTCGTCACTGCAAGTGCACTCCCGCTGTGGTTACCGATCATCAGTGGTCATCAGTTCCATCGGCTTTTCTCAGCAGTTCTCTCCCTTGACTTTTCTGCAGGTTTGACACTGCTGTTCGTTTTCCTTCCTTCCTTCCTCCAACCTGAACACACGAGTCCGCTCTAGATGCCATGGGGGTAGGAAGCAGGTCTTGCCTGATGAGTTTGCGGGCTACCGGGAGCAAGTAAGTGGGTATGTCCAGGAGCAATGGCAGATGTATTCTCAGCCCTTCCTTTTTGAGATCCTTGCATCCCATGGCTTCTAGGATATAAACCTTTTCTGGTTTTCTTCTTAACTGCCCGAGATTTTTTTTTTTTTTCTTTGCTAAGTCTTTTCCTTCTGCTTGTGTCTGAAATATAGGAGCTCATGAAGGCTTGTCCCTCCAGCTCTTCTCTGCACCCTGTCCCTCAGTGACCACCGCGATCCCACATCTTTGCCTTTAGGCAGACCTCCTCTTTACCCACCTCCCCCAATGCGTGTGACTCCACATTCACTTTGGGCTCAGATACCTTTTGGGGGTCTCTATCCCCATGGCCTCGTGGACCTTTCAACTTGCCTAAATGTCACTGGCTCTCTTCCCTCCAGCTGTTAGCTTCCCCTCACTGTCTCTCTCATGCCTCGGGTCTGTCAATTGGGGCTGCATCTAGCGTGGCCCTCAGAGCTGCTGTCTTTCCATTCCCACGTTGCTCCAGTTTGGGTCCTTATAACGTGTCCCCTGTCCTCTTGTAGAGGGCTCCCAATGGACCTCCCAGGTGTCTGTTCCAGTCTGCCTTTGGTACACTGCCCTCACCACCCCCCGTGCTCCCCACAGGCTCCCCTCCCCCCAGACTCCAGGTCTTTGCTTGTGCTCCTCCCTTCAGCTCTAGTCACCTGTCCAGTGCTCAGTGTCCCCTGTCCAGTGCTCCCCCTCAGTCATTTCTCAAAGGCCTCATTCAAATGTTGGCGCTGCATGAAGCATTCCACTGATCCCTTTGGATGAACATGACATCACTCTCGAACCCCATGGCACTTGTTGGTACCTCTCTTTGGTTTCTTCTGTGCTTCCTTTAATTGCCGTTCTCACGTGGCCCACGTGGCCCTTAATGTACTCTAAATTTCGTAAAAGAAGATCAGGAGGCTGATTAACCTTTCTCTCCCCCATCCTTCAGTGCATGGGCTTCCTGCTCCATAGCTCTTTGTTGAATGAGTAATACCGTCTTATATTCGTCCAGTGTACCTCTGTGAGGTCTTAGCTGAACCTTCTTTTTTTCTTTGTAATGATTATATGGCCTGCTCTAGTAGAACCTTATTTGCGTTCACATGGGATTTTGAAGCACGGCCATATGTGACTTCATTACACATTCTCTGCTGGCTGGGACTTGTTTAATGTGTACATTGCTGCATTTTCCTCACTTAGGGAAAGCTGGCACCATCTCTTCCTGCCAGACCTCTCAATGGCAGACGTGAAGAGACAAGGTTTTTCATTTGTTGCATCCAATACTCCAGTTAGGCTCTGTGAGAGCTTACAAGTTTGACCTTCCGTGCGCTCATCTCTAGCTTGCCTGTGGATGGGGACCGCATGTGGAAATCCACAGCCCCCCGCCCAACCCCCCCCCCCCCCCCCCCACCCCCCCGTCTCTTAATGGCCTCGCAAGGACTCACAAAGAGGGTTTTGGTGTCCTTTGACAAGGCAAGCTGAAATACCATAAGCTCTCTGTTGCAGTATTTCTACCTGTACCAGTGGATTCAGGAACTGCCAATATTTATCTTACAAATGGCTCAGGTTGGAGAGTCGGATTGTTTGCTTCTAGGCAGCTCCGCGAGATGATAAAATTTGAGCCATAATAGAAACAGTTGCGAAAAATCCTTCTCAGATAGGCTGTACTCTGCGGGTCTTGATTTAGAATAATGTTGATGATAACCCAAGAAATAAAATCTACATATTTCCCATGGATATCATGAAGGGGTGGAAGAGGGTAGATAAATACAGTTTAGTCTTCATTAGCTTGTCTCTCTTAATGATGCCTCATGGTTGCCAGTAAGCACTTACTGAAATAAGCTTTGCAGGAATAGCTTACCTTGAAAAACTTGCCTGCCTTTCTTTCCTGTCCCCATCCACACTCTACGTGATAGAAGAAAGTTGAAGGCATTCACTTAGTTTCTCGAGTACTTCAAAGGGAGGGAAATGGGACTCTGGAAACGATTACCTCTTGCTTTCTTACTCCTGCTGCTGAAAAGTCACAGCAGTAGGATTCCAAGAGCACTTCCTCTTTGGATTTGGGGATAAAGTTCCTTTCACCTTTTTTGAATACGAATGTGTGAGATGTTAGAGTTGGTCTCACTTAAAATAGTAAAGGCTATAGGTCAGAAAAGGTTTTGAAGAAACTGGAAATTATCTTTAACAATTCTGTTTCTCTTGTCTCTCCGCTTCATACTGAGGATGTATACTATTTCCTCTGTTAGGCTCTCATTGTTTTTACTTTGCTGCCTGTCTGGCTCATGTTGCCCTTGGAGAATTTGAAATTTGCGGGGGGGGGGGGTATTTATTTATTTATTTATTTATTTTTTCATTGACATATAATGTGTTATTTGTTTCAGGGGTACAGTTCTGTGACTCATCATACACAATTCACAGCACTCACCATAGCACATACCCTCCCTAATGTCCATCACCCAGCCATCCCATCCCACCCCGCCTACCTCCCTCCCCTCCAGCAGTTTGTTTCAGTTTGTTTCCTGAGATTAAGAGTCTCTAATGGTTTGTCTCCCTCCCTGTTTTCATCTGGTTTCATTTTCCCCTCAGATCCTCTGTCTTGTTTCTCAAATTTCTCCTATCTGTGAGATCAGATGATGATTGTCTTTCTCTGATGGACTTATTTCACGTAGCATCTATACCCTCTAGTTAGGGAATTGGAAGCTGTTTCTTCTTCCTACTAAGAGCAAGGGCAAAACCAATAGAAGGTGGTAACATCAACAGTGCAATTGAAAGCAGACCAGCCTAGCCCACCTTTGCCTTGACTCGGCAACATAGAGACCAGAGGCATCTGAGGTCTGGTCCCTCATTTGCTAGCTCTTGTAACTTCTCTGAATCTCAGTTTTCTGTTTCAGTTCCTAGTTTCGTTAGGTCTGTGATAGGGGAGGTAGTATCCTGCTCTGAAGTGAGTTACGAACAGCACCTAGCTCAGTGCATGGTGTAAGAGACATGCGGTATATTATTCCTGCTTATACTCTGTCCCAGCGTTATTGTTGAGAGATAGTTGCTAATGAATCAAAGTGAACGGTCACAAAATAAATGAGAAATGCTTACATGATTTTAGCTGCCTTTATGGAATCTTTGATTAATTATTAGGTATTTTGTATTATTCCCCTCCTTCCATTAGTTTGTTACACATTCTTTCGTTTTTGTGGCTATTTTAGAGATTTGAGTATGCATTGTTGACTTAGTAATGTGTCTACTGGTGGTCCTTTTATCACTTCCAGAATCTTGAAAGAACTTAGAACACTGAAACTCCATTTATTCCACTCCCTTCTCTCACTTTTTTGTGCCGTTGATGTCATATATTTTAATTATGCCTCTATTTTAAGTTCCAGAAGGCATTAGTAATATTCAACTATGCAGTCAGTATCCAGTAGATTTACCACAAGTTATCCTTTACCACCACACACCCCCCCCCCCCATTATCCTTTCTCTTGCTCTTTATGCTTCCTTATATTTCCATGATTCCATCTGGGATCATTTTCCTTCCATTTGAATAGTTCCCTTTAGTATTCCTTTTTGGTATTTCTTTAGTACTTTTTAAATTAATTCTCTTTCCCTTATTCAGAGTTGGTTGAACGCATATTTATTTTGCTTGCCTTTTAAGGAATTTTTTTTTCTGTATAGAGTTGTAGGTTGGCAGTTCTGTTCTTTCATTACTTTAAAGATGTCATTCCGTTGTCTCCCGAGCAGAGTCTGTTAAAAAAATCAGTTGTCAGTTGTGTTGTTTCTCCCTTCTCTGTCCTTTTAGAGTTCCATGATGTTCCTAGGTGTGGTTTTCTCTGTATGTACCTGTATGTACCTTGCGTAGGGTACATAGGACTTCTGGGATCTGTGGCATGATATCTTTAGTCAGTTTAATATCTTGGTCATTATTTCTTCAAAAGTTAATTTTGCCTAATTCTACCACATTCTTTCTTTCTCCTGGAGGATTCTCTCACACATGTATTTAACCTTTTAACTATTTCTATGTGTTTTGTATGCTATTTTCTGTACTTTTTGTCCTTTTTTTTGTACCCTGGACTTCAGTTTGAATAGCTTGTACTGACTTTTTTTCTACTACTTCTAATCTGCTCTCAAACCAATTTGAGCTCTTAATTTCAGAGACTCAATATATTTATGTTTCAGTTTGATTATTTCAAGAGATTTTAATTAAGGCGTGAAATCCCGTTACCTGTTTCTTTAGTAAATTAATCATAGTTATTGTAAAGTCCATACTGATCACACCAACATCTATTGTCTGTTTTTTTTTTTCTCTCTTTTGTATTCAGCCATTTGGTCCTGTCATCTGCAGTGTTGGTAAATTTTGGTTGGATACGGAAAAACTGTGGAGACTCTGCATGATGTCCTCTTTTTCCTAAAAAGATTTGCTTATTTTTTGATGGTCCAATAGAATAAGAGACGCTTACCATGATCCAATGAGGAATTAAGATGTTTTGAGCCTGGACTTCAGTGTTGATGAGAGCTAGTGTTTTCAGCTTTGCTCTCATTCCAAGGGCATGGCCCTACCAGGGTTGTAACCAAAAGCCTGGGGTGTTTACTATCATCTACCTTCCTTTGTAATGTCAGAATTCCAATTTTTGTCTCCCCAGTACTGGGAGATGGTTTAAAATTCTTAACCTTTTAACCTTTTACTATTTACTTTCTTCTTAGCTTCTCGACCACTTACCCAATCCCAGTCCGTTCCCTCCCAGTGTAACTTTCATAATATCAGTTTGCCTTCAGGAGAAAGCAGTGCAGCATGTCAGGCTTGCTTCTCTGCTGTTGCCTTTTTCTCTGGAGTCCTGACTTCTCAAACTATGACTTTCTAAAGGGTCCTTAACTTTACTTGTCTTCTGGACCCCATGAGGTGTTGGAAGGCTCTGGAGCTACGCTAACTTCTCTGGCCTCTATCACTTAAAAATTGGCAAATATTTCAAGAGAAAAAGCAGTGGGGCCCACCTTGGTGTTTTTCTGTGATCTTAGCACCTTGAGCCTGCATACCTTAATTACTCACAATGCATTCAATTAGCTGTTTCTTGTATTTTGTCCATCTTTTGTAGTTGTTTTCAGGGCTGAAGTTGATCTGATGCAAGCCACTCCATCGTAGCAGAAGGCGAAAGTCTCCTGGAAGAGGAAAGCTGAATTAGTGATCTCTTGAAATTTATACCTACTTACCTCTCCTCCTTCCAAAAAAATATTTGAGGCAATTTGCAATGAAATACATATACACATGCAAGAAAAACCTTAAAATAATGGTAAAAAAAAAAAAAGTGCAAGGGTAGCAGGGAAGGCAGAGGAAGGTAAAATATAGAAATAGAGAAAGGGAATTATTAGAAATTTAGACTATGTATGGTTTCCATAGTTGACCATCGTCTTTAGTAGTAGTCTTGAAGCTAAGATACAAATGACTCATGAATTTTATTAAGTTGGGGAACAGGACTTGAAAGTTGGGATAGAAAAAAGGAGATAAAGTTAGCAGTAATGATTACATGGGTTTTTTGTTTGTTTTGTTTTGCTTTGGTTTTTTTTTTTTTTTTTAAAGATTTTATTTATTCATTTGACAGACAGACATCACAAGTAGGCAGAGAGGAAGGTGGAGTGGGGGGTAGGGGATTAGGCTCCCCGCTGAGCAGGGAGCCTGATGCGGGGCTCCATCCCAGGACCCTGAGATCATGACCTGAGCCGAAGGCAGAGGCTTAACCCACTGAGTCACCCAGGTGCCCCTGTTCTGGGTTTTTTTTTTTGGTAGGCTTAGGGAATTTTTTAAAAAAAAACAGGAGTTGGAGACTGTAGAAGATGCTGAGACTTATCTATAAGGGTCTAATCAGGGCATTGGGATGTGGTACTGGGCCACTTAGGAGTTGGGAGTGCTAATGCATTTGGCCTAGAAGCCTTCATACCACTGCACAGATGTGATATTAGAGTGTCCTTATTTTGTCTTGAGTTTCAGAGGTACTCTGGGGCTATGCTAACTGGCATGAATGTAGGAAATACCCACGTACTTCTTATTTTCTGGGGAAAGGATGTACAGTGATCCTTCAATAGGTACTTTTTTTTCTGGTACTAAAATTTTGAGGGCATTTTATCGTATGGATTCTTGTGTCCCCAATAGTATTTCTAAGGCTGATAAAGAAATGCTTTTCATGGAGCGCTCGGGAGGCTCAGTTGTTAAGGGTCTGCCTTCAGCTCAGGTCATGATCCCAGGGTCCTGGGATCAAGCCCCTTATCAGGCTCCCTGCTCAGTAGGAAACCTCCTTCTCCCTCTCCCACTCCCCCTGCTTGTGTTGCCTCTCTCGCTGTGGCTCTCTCTGTCAAATAAATAAATGAAATCTTAAAAAAAAAAAATGCTTTTCATATGAAGTTTTCTTTTTTTTTTTTAAAGATTTTATTTATTTATTTGTCAGAGAGAGAGCGAGCGAGAGCGAGCATAGGCAGACAGAGTGGAAGGCAGAGTCAGAGGGAGAAGCAGGCCCCCTGCTGAGCAAGGAGCCCGATGTGGGACTCGATCCCAGGACACTGGGATCATGACCTGAGCCGAAGGCAGCTGCTTAACCAACTGAGCCACTCAGGCGTCCCCATATGAAGTTTTCTTATATTGACCCCTAAAAACAAATGAAACCACAATTTAAAATTGTTACTTAGAAAAGACATATTTATAGAGAGCTAAATTAATACAGTTCGCTTACCTTTAAGGGTCTGGAGCTCCTAATTTGAAATACTGGTATGATTTGGAAAACCAGAGGAAAATTTCGTTCTTGTTCCCCTCAGTTATCAACTGTTACAAGAGGTTTTGACCAAAATTGGCAATGGGTGGCTATGCAGATACTCTTCTTGATTTGAAAAGAGCCATATGCTTTAATATTTTACAAGTTCTATTTACTTAAAAATATTATTAGCTGTTATTTAACAATATTAAGGGAAATCTGTGCTGAATACCAGACTGCTCATGGCAAGTTAAAATTCTGTTCCCAAAATTTTAAATCTTGATTTGTACGGATAAGGAGACATCTCTGTTCTGCATGCAAGACACTGCTTGGGTTTATATCTTTTTAGATTAGAATTTGATCTTTCAAGCATCTGTTCCTACCTGCTTTACTTTTCCCAGTGGCACGATAACATAGTCAGTTTTGGAGGGATTTTTGCAGGTTGAGTTGGAACATGGAGGCAGGAGCGCTCAGATGATCCCAGGAGAGATGTGGAAGGCTTCCTAGAGGAGGTGGCGCTGGAGCAGTTCCTTGTGGGGGCATGAGGGGCATCTCAGGAAGGGGACACAGAAGCAGGGGGCGTGGGAAAGAAAGCAGGGCATTTCCAGAATGTGAAGGGCCATTCGTTTTGTTGGAGGGTAAACTTTAGAGGGTGGGGGAATGGGAGGAGGTGAGGGGGTTGCTGTGGGCCAGACTGTGAATGATCTTGTAGGTCTCTTATTCCATCATTAAGCAAATATTTACCGAACAAATGCTATGTACCAGGTCCCGTTCTAGGCACTGGCATTTAGCTGTGAACAAAGCAAATCAAAAGCACTGCTCTTGTAGAACTCACATTCTAGTAAGGAGAGATGGACAATATTTTAGTATATGTGCTGCCGAAGCGAGCACAGAGATGGACAATAATAGTAAAAATAAACAAATACCCATTAAGTGTATTAGTGATACGGGATAAGAAAATTTGGCCGTGCAAGAACGCACGTGCGCACGCACATGCATGCGTGTAGGAGGCTGACCCAGGAATAAAGGTGGGGAGGGGGCCTACAGGGGGAGTGTGCCACAACTCAGGGAATGTGTAAGGGCCCCGAGAGGGAAGTGGATCTGGTTTGTTCCAGAAATTGGGGGAAAGCATGGCTGGCTAGGGGATAGAGGAGCAGGAGGTTCTGGAAATAGAGGGCCGGGTCCTGTGAGGCCCCTGTGGGCTTGGGCTTTTTCCTGAGGTGGGCAGTTATTGGCGAGTGTGCAGCAGGGTGATGACATAATGGAGCTTAAGTGTTTAAAATAGCGCACTGGCTGCCATGTTGGGAGTGGAGGGCGCGAGCGGGAGCCAGAGGCCGGTTGGGAGGCTGTAATCATTCAGGTGAGAGGGATGTTGGCTCGAACTGGGGTGATCGTGTGGGGGGCTGCTGGGAAGATTGATTGTATCCTGGAGGTGATGAGGAGCCATTACAGACCTTGACCAGGGAACGGACATATGATTTGTGTGTTAAAAAGATGATTTTGGCAGCCATTTGGAGAAAGGATTACGGGGCTGAGACTAGGGGCTGGATCAGGTTCCAAAGCTCGGATCACTAAGAAGAGAGAGAGAGACCTTATGAAGGCCATAGGCTCCCGCCTCAGGGCGCTGTGAGCAGCTTGTTAACCCTGGTCGACTTCCTGACAAGGGGACAGGAATCGACAAGATTTACACATTAGGGAATTCCTCAACCTTGCCAAGAAAGCAGAGTGCAGGGCTTGTGATCAGGTTATTCTGGTACAGTCTGCAAAGCAGATAGCTAGCTACAGCTCGTTCCTGCGCAGGGTTCTGTGGTGAGGGTGCACAGTCTGGGGGTGGGGGTTACGGCTGTCTCCGCTTCACAGATGAGGAACATGGGCCCCAAGGAGGTTAAGCAGCAGGCCACACTGTTTCTGAAGGGTCTCCCCCCACGACAGTTCCTTCTGAAAGGTCTCTCAGGGAGATGCAGAATTGTCTGCTCATGGCTAAAATTAAACGGAAAAAAAAGATTGCGTATTTCCTTTGTGAACTCTGGTGAGGTCGGCTTCAGGGCCAGATAGCTGTGTTATTCCAGGCCCTGGGTTGCCAGTGACAGAAATTCACCAAAGGAATGTAAGTGGGCAGGAGAGAAATTGCAAGAAACTGAAATGTGTGCCCCTGTGTGTGTGTGAGTGGAATGATAAAATGGTGTGGCTCGATCCAGTGGCACGTGTGACGCTGTTGGGTCACTAGGTCACGTTCATTCCACCTCTCTGGTCCAGGTGCTGGCCTGGCTCTCTTCGCTCTAGATGGCATCCTCACCTAGTCAGGAGGGCTGCCCAAGTGCAGCTTCAGAGCAAATCATCACTCTCTTTTTTTTTAAATTGAAGTGTAATTGACAGAAAGTGTCAGATTTGTTTCGGGTGTGTATGGTGTGGTGATTCAACCTTTGTGTATATTGTAAAATGATCACCTCAGTAAATCTAGTTACCGTCTGTTAACACACAGAGTTAATGTAATACTATTGACTGTATTCCCCACATGTAGATCCCATGACATTTTTATTTTATAACTGGAAGTTTGTGCTTCTTGATCCCCTTCAGCCCTTTCACCTCCCCCAACTCCCCTCTGGGCAACCACTAGTCTGTTCTCAGTGTCTTGGAGTCTGGCTTTTGTTTGATTGCTTAGTTTTTTAGATTCCACCTATAAGTGAAATCATATGGTATTTGTCTTTTTCTGTCTGATTTCTTTGATTTAGCAGGATACTATCCCTCAAGGTCAGGTAGGTACCCAGAAGTGAGACTGCTGGATCATATGGTAGTTCTCTGTTTAATTTTTTTGAGGGACCTCAGTACTGTTTCCCACAGTGGCTGTAGCAATTTACATTCCCACCAGCAGTGCACGAAGGGTCCTTTTCTGTACATCCTTGCCAACACTTATTTCTTCTCTTTTTGATAATACCCATTCTGACATATTTAAGATGATAACTGATTGTGGTTTTGATTTGCATTTCCCTGATATCAGGGATATTGACCATCTGTCTATATGATTTTCTTCAGAAAAATGTCTATGCAGATTTTGTACCCCTTTTTAAATCAGATTGTTTGGGCTTTTTTTGTTATTGTATGAGTCTTTTATATGTTTTGGATATTAACTCCTTATTGCATATATGATTTGCAAGTATCTTCTGTTCACTCTGTTGCCTTTCCATGTTGTTAGTGGTTATCTTTGTTGTGCAGGAGAATTTATTTTGATGTAGTCCCATTTGTGTATTTTTGCTTCTGTTGCCCATGCCTTTGAAGTCAGATCCTCCAAAAAACATCACTAAGGCCAATGTCAAGAAGCTTACCACCTATGTTTTCTTCCAGGAGCTTGGTGGTTTAATGCTTACATAAATGGATGTTGAATTTTGTCAAATGCTTTATCTGCATATATTGGGATGATCATATAATTTTTATGTTTCATTTTATTAATACAGTGTATCATATTGATTGATTTGTGGGTGTTGAACTAGCCTTGCTCCCTGGAATAAATTCCACTTGACGGTGGGGATCCATTTAACGTATTGTTGGTAGTATATAATGGTGTGTGTATGTGAATGCTGTGCGATCCATTTAATATATTGTTGAATTTAGTTGGCTAATGTTTTATTGAGGATTTTAGCATCTGTGTTCATCGGGATATTTGCCTGTAGTTTTCATTGTTTTTTATTGCGGTGGTGTCTGGTTTTGGTATTGGGGGAATGTTGACCTCATAAAATGAGTTTAGAAGGATTCCCTCCTCTTCAGTTTTTTGGAGGAATTTGTGAAGGATAGGTATTAAAGCTTCTTTGACCAGAGAAGCCATCTGGTCATGGACTTTAATTTGTTAGGAAGTTTTTGATTACTGATTTAATCTCCGTACTAGTAATCAGTCCTTTGAGATTTTCTGTTTCCTCCTGATTCAATCTTAGAAGATTGAGTATTTCTAGGACTTGATCCATTTCTTCTAGGTTGTCCAATTTGTTGGCATATATTTGCTCACAATAGCCTCATTATCCTTTGTTCTATGGTATCAGTTGTAACTTCTCTTTCATTTCTTTTTTTTTTTTTTAAAGATTTTATTTATTTACTTGAGAGAGAGACAGTGAGAGAGAGCATGAGCAAGGAGAAGGTCAGAGGGAGAAGCAGACTCTCCATGGAGCTGGGAGCCTGATGCGGGACTCGATCCCGGGATTCCGGGATCATGACCTGAGCCGAAGGCAGTCGTCCAACCAACTGAGCCACCCAGGCGTCCCTCTTTCATTTCTATTTATTTGATTCTTCTTTTTTCTTGGTGAGTCCAGCTGAAGACTTGTCAGCATTGTTTATTAAAGAATTTTGTTTATCTTCTCAAAGTTCTTAGCTTCATTGATTTTTTTTCTCTTTTTTGTCTTTATTCCATTTATTTCCACTTATGATCTATATTATTTCCTTCCGTCTACTAATTTTGGGCTTCTTTTGTTCTCCTTTTTCTAGTTGCTTTAGGCATAAAGTTAGATTGCTTATTTGACATTTCTCCTATTTCTTGAGGCAGGCCTGCGTTGCTATGAATTTACCTCTTAGAACCACTTTGTTGTATCCTGTCGATTTTGGTATACCATTTCTGTTTGTTTTTCTCTAGCTATTTTTTTTTCTCTTTTGATATCTTTGTTGAACCAGTGTTGTTTAATCTCCATGTATTTGTGGGGTTTTTATTTAGTTTTCTTTTTGTAATTAATTTCTAGTTTCATAGCATTGTGGTTGGGAAAGATGCTCGACATGATTTATTTCAGTCTTTCTGAATTTATTGAGACTTGTTGCATGGCCTAACACGCGAGCTGTCCTGGAGAATATTCCACTTGCACAAGAGAAGAATGTGTATTTTACTGCTTTTGGGTGGAATGTTCTGTATATCTGTTAAGTCCAACTGGCCCAATAATCTGTTGTTTAAAGCTGATGTTCCTTACTGATTATCAGTCTAGGACATCTATCTACTGGTGTAAGTGGGGTGTTAGAGCCCTCTCCTCTGATGGTATTGCTGTCAGTTTCCCTCTTTACATCTGTTAATATTTGCTTTAAATATTTTGGTGCTCCTATGTTGATTGCATAAAAATATATAAGTGTTACATCTTCTTGTTGGCTTGAACCGTTTATCATTATGTGGTGGCCCTTTTTGTTTATTACAGTCGTTGTTTTAAAGTTTATTTTGTGTGATGTGAGTATAGCTATACCAGCTTTCTTTTCATTTCCATTTGCATAGAATATTTTTTCCCATCCCTTTACCTTTAGTCTGTCTGTGCCCTAAAGTGGGTCTCTTGTAGGCAGTGTATAGATAAGACTTGTTTTTAAAAATTGACTCAACCACTCTGTGTGTTTTGATTGGAGAATTTAGTCCATTTACATTTATATTTATAGAGAGGCATGTACTTTTCCCCATTTCGTTCATTGTTTTCTGGCTGTTTTTGTAGTTCCTCTCTTCTGTTTTTCTCTTCCCTTGTGGTATGATTTCTTTATTTAGTGTTACATTCCTTTCTCATTTTCTTTGTGTATTTACTGTAATTTTCTGCTTTGTAGTTACTTTGAGGTGCATATTTCCTGTCCTATGTATATAACAGTCTATTTGGATTGACAGCAACTTAAATATGAACACATTCCAAAACTCTACACTTTTACTACCCCCAGGGCCCACATTTTGGTTTTAATGTCATATTTTACCTCTTTTTATTTTATGCATTTATTAACTAATTATCATAATTTTAATTTTACTACTTCAGTCTTTCAACTTTTGTGGTAGCTTTATAAGTGGTTAATCCACTACTTTTATTATACATTTGCCTTTTCTAGTGAGATTTTTTACTTTTGTATGTTTTCTTGTTGTTAATTAGTGACATATCTTTTCAGTTTAAAGAAGTCCCTTTAACATTTTGTATGAAGCTTGTTTATGTGATAAACTCCTTTGGCTTTTGCTTATCTGGGAAACTCTACTTCTCCTTCAGTTCTGAACAATAACCATGCCAGGGAGAATATTCTTGGTCAGAAGTTTTTTCAGCATTTTAAATATGTCCCTCCACTCTCTTCTGGCCTGCAAAATTTCTGCTGAAAAATCTTCTGATAGCTTTATGAGGTTTCCCTTTTATGTGATAAGTTGCTTTTCTCTTACTGCTTTTAAGGTTCTCTCTTTAACTTTTGACATCTTAATTATAATATGTCTTGGTGTGGCTCTCTTTGGGTTTATTTTATTTGAAATTCTCTGTCTGTTTTTGTCTCCAGGTTAGGGAAGTTTTCAGCCATTATTTCTTCAAGTAAGTTTTCTGCCCCTTTTTCTGCCTCTCCTCCTTCTGGAACCCCTAAGATGTGAATGTGATTCCACTTGATAGTGTCCTATAGATCTCTTTTCCTCATTTAAAAAAAATTTTTAGTTGTGTTTTGTGTGTGGGGAGGAGGGGTTTGTTGTTTTTTTTTTGGTTTTTTTTTTGTTTATTTTGTTTTTTTTTTTGTTTTGTTTTTGCCACTCTGTCTGGGTGATTTCCAATGCTTTGTCTTCCAGTTCATTGAATCATTCTTCTGCATCATCCAGTCTGCTCTTAAGCCTGTATAGTGTATATTTCATTTCAGTTAATGTATTCTTCAGCTCTGTGACTTTTGCTTGGTTTCTTTTCTTTTCTTTTTTCTTATTTTTTAAGTGGGTTCCACACTGGGCCAACATTGGGCTTGAACTCATGATCCTGAGATCAAGACCTGAGCTGAGATCAAGAGTTCCATACTTAACCAACTTACCCAGGAACCTTGCTTGGTATTTTCTTAACTCTTAACCTTTGTTGAACTTCTCACTGGGTTCATACATTGTTCTCCCAAGTTTGGCAAGCAGCTTTATGACCATTACTTTGAATATTTTATCAGGTAGATGACTATCTCCATATCATTAAGGTCTCTTTCCAAGGTTTTTTGGGTGTGTGTGTGTGTAACATATTTCTCTGTTTCTTTATTTTGCTTGACTTTTCAGTTTGTTTCTGTGTATTAGGTGAAATGGCTACCTCTCTCAGTCTTGAAGGAGAGGCTTTGTGGATAATGATCCTTCTTGTTCAACCTTGCCCCAGCTCTTGGTTGTCTCTGGAACCTTTGTGATTGTCTAAGTAGCCTGATTTATTCTTGATATGTCCCTGTTGTTGAGGTTGTGCCAAGACCTGTCAGTGTTCCAAGGGGACGAATCTCATTTATCACCTAGTTTTAGGTTGATTAGAAGCCAGACCCTTAGGCAGCAGTTTTTAAAGTATGCAAATATATACCAGCCCTGTGGGACTGCAGCTGTAGACCCTACTGGCCTCCAGACCAGGAGATTTGCAGGTGTTCTCTGGGCAACAGTTGCAAAAATTGGGACTCTAAAGGAGCATATAATCTCATCAGGCTGTAGTGAGGCCAGTGGGGTACACGGGATGGTATCTCTTTGGGAGATACACAGGTAATTCCCAGGGAGTACCTTCATAGCCTCTAGATGTGTTGAAAACCAGAGGGTTGTCCCTCAGGCTGAAGCTTCTAGATAAGTAAATAGGGCTTTTTCATAGGAAGATGGTATGTGTGTTTCAGTCTGCTGTCTGTACAGTGCCCTGCAGGTGTTGGCCTGCTAAGAACTGTTTTTCTGATTCTTACAGTACCTTGGAGCTCAGGAACGCCAGCCCCCATGGCCACCAGGGCCAGGGGCTATGTGGTTCTGCCTCTCTGCTGACTTTAGCAGGGCAACTGGACATGTAGGGGCGGGGCGCACTCAATAACCCCATAAATGCAGTGGAAAAATGCCCTCACTATGCATGCCTATGGGGTTTAGCAGTGCAGCAGGAGTGGCCCCTGTCTGCATGCCTGCTTTGGCCCACGTTCAGGATGGGGGAATGCCATGACCATGAGTGCTTACCAGCCCCAGGCAGGGGGTGAGGAGGTGTCATAACTGCTACCTACACTCACGGACTGGAGTAGAAGGCTAGGGAGAGAATGCTGTGATTGTCTCTGCTCACTTGCCCCTGCCAGGAAGCCAGGAATTGCTGCAGCCTCCCAAGATATGTAGCCTCAGCAAGGCGGCAGGATGTGCCATAACCATTCACCCCTGCCGGACCTGGTGAGGCAGTGGGAGGGTGCTTGTGCCCAAGCACCTAGTCTGCACTAGCAGGGTAAGTGGAGAGCTACAGATGGTGCCCCCCAGCGCCTCCAGCTCTGGAGAGAGCACAGACTGTCCCCTGCCCATGCCCCCAGACCAGCAGATGAATCTCCTTTACGTACAGTCTAGGTGCTTTTGAAATTGGTGCTTTTTTGCTAGGTTCTGCAGAAAGTGAGACTGCAGGTGATCCCTTTAAAAGGAGGATCTCAGTTTCCTATGGCAGTTGGGTTCCTTGGATGTCAACTCTGTTGGGTTTCTAAGCCAGATGTTTTTGGGAGCTTGTCTCTCTGATGCAGATCCCAAGGCCTGGAGGGCCTGATATGGGCCACCATGACCCCTCACTCCTCCAGGAGAAGTGTCTGTCCAGTGAGATCCTTCCCTCTGGTGGGTCACGGCAGTTGGGCGGGTGGTTGGCAGGACCTTGTCCCTGCCTCTCCCATCCATCTCAGTGCAGTCCTTTTTATCTTTTGTTGTGGGGAGCAGTTCATCTAGTTTTCAAATCTTTTTTCCAGAGGGAGATGATCCGTATGTATCTGTTGATTTCATGTGTCCTTGGCAGGAGGGGAGTTCAGTACTTTCCTACACAACCATCTTGGACTCTTTTTTTGCAAATCATCTTTATAGTACCCTGATTCGGGAGGAATTGAAAATTTCTCAGTAGCTTCAGCAAAAATGAGCCCAGAGGACCCCGAGTGACCTGGTTTTAGCCATGTCCATCCCTGGGACTGGGGCATTCAGGGTCAGCCCCAGCTGAGGAGCGGTTGAGGAACGCGTATGCCGCATGTTTGTCAGAAGTAGTAGGTGTGAGGTCATGGGCATTTTCCTGTTGGCACTGAGCTGCCTTAGGAAGAAAAAAGCAGCATGTTTCAGCCCTACTCCGCAAGAATATTTGGGGTTGGTTCTGTTGTCTGCAGGAAGAGATGTGACCCCAGGCCTGAGTTGTCACTCTATTATTTTTTTTTTTAATATTTATTTATTTGACAGAGAGAGGGATCACAAGTAGGCAGAGAGGCAGGCAGAGAGAGGGGGGAAAGCAGGCTCTCCACTGAGCGGGGAGCCCGATGTGGGGCTTGATCCCAGGACCCTGATATCATGACCCGAGCCGAAGGCAGAGGCTTAACCCACTGAGCCACCCAGGTGCCCCTGTCACTCTATTTTTAAGGAGAGTGCTTTCAGGTACAATATCTTGTGTTTTGTTTTAAAGATTTTTTATTTACTTATTTGACAGACAGAGATCATAAGTAGGCAGAGAGAGAAAGGGGGAAGCAGGGTCCCCGCTGAGCAGAGAGACCGAGGCGGGGCTCGAGCCCACGACACTGAGTTCATGACCTGCGCTGAAGGCAGAGGCTTAACCCACTGAGCTATCCAGGCACCCCAGGTGCAGCATCTTTTCTACGAACTGCTCCTGGCCAGGCTGGCCCATAGCCCCATGCTCAGAGCACATGCTGGCCTTATTACCATTTCTCTCCTGTGGATGCTTTCCCTTTTCCAGGGAAGTGATAATGGGTGGAGGAAACAAGAGATGGCTTTTAAAAAGTGTTCACCTTCCTTTTTCTTTTCTATGCCAACCCAAATTATGATAAATGTTTTCATCATATTCTGGTACACACACCTCTTTGTGTACTTAAGATTTAATGAAAGAGTATTTACTCTTTACAAAATGCGGTGGGCTCTAATATTTCCTCTTCTTTTTCATTGTATTAACACACACACACATGCTGGTCACAACGGCTCTAAATTCATTTCACAACCACTAAATGGCAGCTCAGACTTTGAAAAAGAAATGAATTAAATCATTGAAAAACAAGCAACAATGGTATATTCGTTTGCTTGGGCTGCTGTAACAAAGACCCACTGACTGGGTGTCCTCAGCAGCAGAAATGTGCTTTCTCAGAGCTCCAAGGACGAGCAGTCCACTTGTCGGCGGGGTGGATTCCTTGGCGGGGGGGGGGGGGGGGCTGTCCGCTGCAGGCCTCCCTGCCAGCTCCTGGTCATTTGTGAGCCGTCTTTGATGTTCCTTAGCTTGTGGAGACTTCACCCCTATTCCTTCCTTCATCTTCACATGGCGTTCTCCTGCGTGCTTGTCTGTGTGCAGGCTTCCCCCCTTTTAAGGATACCAGTCATTGGATTAGGGTCCCATCCTCTTCTCGTATAACCTGACCCAATGCTGTCTAATAACCACTGATAACATCTGCAGGGACCCTGTTCCCCAGTCAGGTCACATGTTTAGGTACTAGGGGCTAGGACTTCTCCATATGAGTTTTGTTTTGGGGCAGGGGGAGCAGAACTCAACCCATAAGAAATGATAAAAATACAAAATTTAAAAGTCATAATAGAAGTTCCCAACTTACTGAGCTCTTACGACAAGGCAGACTCTCCGCCAGGCATTTTATTCTATGAACTCAGTAAATCTTCCTTGCCCCATAGGAGAGTTGAGGAAGCCAAAGCAGAGAGAGGTCAGTCTCCCAGATTTAAACTCTCCTTCAGAGGGTATCCTTGAGGGTAAATCTGACATGGTACTTGCTCTTGCAACTAAACTTTTTGGGCAAATGCATCGATTTTGTGTGTGATTTCTGTATAAAACATAACTGATTCCCTTATAAAAATATAACCTCTTCATATCAGGAATGAGTGCTTCCCAGTCGTTCTAACGACTTCATGCTTGCTTTTCCTTTCGTTATAATTGTTAGCATAGTTTTGATTTTGTTCAGTTTTTTAAGAAGTGAGTATTTTTCAAAATTCCTATAATTTTTGAGTGGTTTTTTTTTTTTTTGTAAGATTTTATTCGAGACAGAGAGAGAGAGCATGGGTGTGCTTGGGACAGGCAGAGAGAGAATCTCAAGCAGACTCTGTGCTGTGTATAGAGTCAAGGCAGGGCTCCATCTTAGGACGTCTGAGATCATGACCTGAGCTAAAACCAAGAGTCAGATGCTCAACCAACTGAGCCCACCCAGACGCCCCTTGAAAACTTTTTAAAGATTTTTTTTTTTTAGGGGTGCCTGGGTGGCTCAGTCGGTTAAACATCTGCCTTCAGCTCAAGTCACGATCCCAGAGTCCTGGGATTGAGCCCCATGTTGGGCTTCCTGGTCACTGTGGAGTCTGTTTCTCCCTCTGCCCCTCCCTCCTGCTTGTGCTCCCTCTCCGACTCTTTCAGATTAAAAAAAAAATCTTTTTTAAAAAGATTATATTTATTTATTTGACAGAGAGAGAGAGAGAGATCACAAGTAGGCAGAGAGACAGGCAGAGAGAGGGGGGGAAGCAGGCTCCCTGCTGAGCAGAGAGCCCAATGTGGGGCTGGATCCCAGAACCCTGGGATCATGATCTGAGCCGAAGGCAGAGGCTTTAACCCACCGAGCCACCCAGGTGCCCCATTTTTCAGATAGATTTTTTTTAAATCTTAAAAAAATTTTTCCTTTTAAATTTATTTATCTTGAGAGAGAGGGAGAGAGAGTATACAGGCGCAGGAGAGGGGCATAGGAAGAGGAAGAGAGAAAACTCGAGCTGACTCTGTGCTGAGTGCAGAGCCTGATGTCAGCTGCATCTCACAACCCTGAGACCAAAATCTGAGCTGAACTCCAGAGTCACATGCTCAACCGACTGAGCCACCCAGGCTCCCTGAGTGATACTTCTTTTGACATAGCTTATGCCTGATGTTAATACTGAAGACATTAATTTAGAGAAACTTAGTGAATGTACCCTTATCCCAGTACAAGGAATATGTATGGAGTGTGGGTGTTCTATTTTCTGTTATGTTACTCAAATACAAAATAAAATGAATTTTTGACTTAAAAAAGTAAAACCAACTTGAGCCTTCTGGATTTCAGAACCCATGCTTTTCCTTGTCTGCCTTCGTGCTGTACCTCTTCATAGAACATCATGCAGGAGCCAGACAAGCTCATTTGGTCCAAATCGAAATGTTATGCACAGGTAATAAATATACTACAAAATCTCACTGAAGTTCATGGCAAAGGTGACCCCTTAAAGGACACACAGGTGAGGGTCCCTAGGGCCCTATCGGAGGCCTGGGAGGTATGTGCTCTTGGGGCAGGGAGTGCCAGTAAACTCCTGGCTTTGTCCCCTGAACTCATCTTCCCCACAAACTGCCGCATTCCTAACAACGCCCAGCAACCAGCCAGACAAGGCACTGTCTCCCTTTGTGCTTCCCTATCCTCATTCTGAATTTAGATCAGGGCGAAGAGTAGAGAGAAGGAAATGAGCCAGAAAATAGAAAATTAATACTTGGTGGAGTCGTCATATTTTAATATTAATTTATAGGCAATGTCAGATAACCAGAGTTAAATCTTTTTATCAGCGGGCTGCTCTAGGGTTTAAAAATTGGCATCCATCATTATAAATCAGGTCTCAGGAGCCCTGGGGAATGGTCTCTAGGGATGAGGGTTGATCTAGGGTGGGCAGAAATGTAAATACTTGATTAGCTGTGTCCTTTTCTTTCACACCAACCCTAAAATACTTCTACATCACACTGAGTGACAATGGTATGTTAAATAGTAACGGGAGGGAAGAAGCGATTCAGGTTCATGGTTAGCCTACTTTTAGTACTTGTCTTCTTCCCTGTCAATCCTAGGAAACTGTTGTGCGAGAGGCACTCATTTCACGGTCGTATTCCTGGCTCATGGTTCCAGGGAGGGGCTTACCCTATTTCTACTGAGCCCCAGAAAGCACACCCTTTTTTCCCCAGCTGGCCAGATGTCCCTTTTTTTTTTTTTTTTTTTTTTTTTTTTGCCATGAGCCTGTGAGCAGGAACACCCGCGGGTTTGACACATTGGTAGCAGGATGACCTTCCATGACTCAGGTCCCACCTCTTATCTCTTGTCATTGCAGCTCTTTGCCGAGGACGCGTGGTGAGAGTCCCCACAGGGAGCCTGGTGCGGGTGGTAGGCACTGAGCTGGTCATCCCCTGCAATGTCAGTGACTATGACGGCCCCAGCGAGCAGAACTTTGACTGGAGCTTCTCGTCTTCGGGGAGCAGCTTCGTGGAGCTTGCCAGCACCTGGGAGGCGGGCTTTGCAGCCCAGCTGTACCGTGAACGCCTGCAGCGGGGCGAGATCGCCCTGAGGAGGACTGCCAACGATGCTGTGGAGCTCCACATCAAGAACGTCCAGACCTCAGACGAGGGCCACTATAAATGTTCGACCCCCAGCACAGACGCCACTGTGCAGGGCAACTATGAGGACACAGTGCAGGTCAAAGGTACGTCCTCATGGAGGGATCATCACATCAGGGGCCAGACTTTGCTCAGTCACTCTGCTTTGTCAAGAAACTTACTAATCTTCTGGGCCTCTGCCCCCCTCCTCTGTCCAGTGAACAGAAGTGTCTTACTTGACTGAAAGGAGAGGAAAGGCCAGGTCCCCTCTGAGGACCCTTTCTCTTCCCTGTGATTCTGAACCAACCGTGGCTGGGGTGGTGGCAGAGCCCCAGCTCTGAGCCAGGTTGCCTGCACTCAGTCTGATTGCTGGCTCTACCGCTTCTCACCAACTGGCCGCGGGCATGTTACGTGCCTCAGCTTCCTCCTCTGTGAAACAGGGCTTCCCTTAAAGGTTATGAGGACAACGTGAGTTAGCATGTGTCAGGCCTCAGAGCAGTTCCATAGTAAGCATCCGTAAGGTCTGCACTCAGAAGGTGATGGTCATGACGATGTTTACTTTAATGGGGATATCAGATGCTTTGAAGCTCATGTCTGTCTTTGTGTGCTTCACAAAGGGCAGTTTGTTCTGGAATTTGTGGGGGGTTATAGGTAGAGAAAGAACGGTGTCATCACTGCTAGCTTATGATGGAATCCTACTAGCCTATTGGCCTGATTCTGCAGAGAATCTTGCCTTATATATATGGAAGGTTTGGGGTTTTGTGGGGGTTTTTTGTTTTTGTTTTTTTTTCCATTTTCTAAGTCCTTTTAGATTTATTCCCACATTCAGTTCTCTAACCCAGTGAAGAAGATCAGGCAGACTATTTCCCTGATTTACAAATGAGAAAATGAAAGAGCATAGGTTAATTACTTGGCCAAAAATCATATAGCTAATTGGTAAATGAGCAAGAACAAAGTAATTTGGGGTCAATAAAATAGAAGCCTGATTGTTGTTATTATTACTTAATGATGCATTTCTTTGTATCCTGCCTTATTCCAAAAAGCATTTATATCAGAATAGGGAGTGTAGGTAAAGATCGGGACAATAGAAGATGTACTTGATGATCTAAAAAGAAGGGGCTGATCACCAGACACATGAAGAAGTGTTCAACATCACTCGGCATCAGAGAAATACAAATCAAAACCTCAGTGATCTACCACCTCACAGCAGTCAGAATGGCTAAAATGAACAAGTCACGAAACGACGACAGATGTTGGTGAGGGCTACCCTACACTGTTGGTGGGAATGCAAGCTGGTGCAGCCACTCTGGAAAACAGTAGGGAGGCTACTCAAAAATTTGAAAATAGAGTTACCCTATGACTCAGTGATCACACTACTGGATATTTACCCAAAGATACAAATGTAGTGATCCGAAGGGGCATGTGCACCCGGATGTTGATAGCAGCAATGTGCACAATTGCCAAACTATGGGAAAAGCCCAGATGTCCATCAACAGATGAATGGGTAAAGAAGAGGTGGTATAGATATACAATGGAATACTATGCAGCCATCAAACAATGATATCTTGCTTTTTTCAACCATGTGGCTAGAACTAGAGGTTTTTATGGTAAGCCAATTAAGAGAATCAGAGAAAGACAATTATCATATGATCTCAGTGACAGGAAGAATTTGAGAAATAAGACAGAGGATTATAGGGGAAGGGAGGGAAAAATGAAAAAAGATGAAAACAGAGAGGGAGACAAACCACAAGAGACTCTTAATCTCAGGAAACAAACTGAGGTTGCTAGAGTGGAGGGGGTGGGGAGGATAAGGTGACTGGGTGGTGGACATGGGGGAGGTATGTGCTATGGTGAACACTGTGAATTTTGTAAGACTGATGATTCACAGACCTGTAGCCCTGAAACAAGTAATACATTATATATTAAGAAAAAAATGAAAAAAATAAAAAGAAGGGGATGATCCTGGTATTTATCCCCCTCTGTAATGATGTACAGAACCCCGGCATGTCTTAGGGGCTGTTCCCTCCATTCAACTCAGGAGGGAATAAAACAGCCATATCCATTATGTAGGTATCAAAACATCAAATCTACCTCTTTGTAGGAAATCCTAAAGATGTCTTTTTTTTTTTTTTTTAAGATTTTATATATTTATTCGACAGTGAGAGACACAGTGAGAGAGGGAACACAAGCAAGGGGAGTGGGAGAGGGAGAAGCAGGCTTCCCGTCAATCAGGGAGCCCGATGCTGGGCTCCATCCCAGGATTCTGGGACCATGACCCCTGAGCCGAAGGCAGATACTTAACCAGTGAGCCACCCAGGCGCCCCCTAAAGATGTCTTTTAGAAAAAAGTCCTGCAAGACATTCTTGCACTGAAGTTAAATAATGTGTTGCTTTTAGTTATCACACCCATGCTATACCTTCATTAGGTTAGGTGCACACTTACCTCCCCTGTAATTCTCATCTTGAGGACTAGGGGCAGCTGGAGAATTCCTGCGACCGTGTCCCCCAGTGTCTTCCTGTTTCTTCTCCAGTCTTTGGAAGGAAGGAGCAAGGAGAGGCTTTTCTTGGGTGAGGAAAGCAGATAGATGGCCATGAATGAGACTGGCTGGCTGCCCAGGTGGGGCCTCTGGTGGGGTCCGGGGTCTTTCTGGCCTTCAGCTTTGTGGGTCTTGAAACTGTTCAGCCATGTGCTGACAGATATCTGGCCATGAGAAGCGAGTCCTGTTAACTGGACTCCCAGACTGATGGATATACTAGAAGGTCATTATATTCATTTTGCTGTAGAGATGGGTCTTTGGGATAGGTCTTTCTGAGGACTGAGCAGTTTTTTTTTCCTCAAGGACACTGAATTAGTTTCCAAGTGTGAAATTTCGAGAAAAACGAAAGACGTCACGAATAGTAGCATTGGAGGGTTCTTCTATCCAGCTTTGTAGACAGGCCTCAGAGATGGTCCACGCCCCTTCGTAGAGGCCTTTTCTCTGATTATTTTGATTATCGCTTCCCTTCCTAATTAGCACTTACCAATACTTTCTGGCTTTCTGGCCCCCTCATTCCAGACTTAGTAAAGAGCCCACCTTTCCCCAAGTGGCCCTGATAGGGCACATAGCTGAGGGTTCAGTTTTCCTTGACCAGTTTCTTTTCGGCCTGTACATTCTACTCTCACTCGCTGTTTGTAAGCATTTCCCAGGCCTCGGGGCACAGGCAGCTCATGCCAGCTTCTGCCCTCCTTGGATCATGTTGCTTTAACTGGTATTAGATTCTGGAGCCTGGTACCCTAACAGGAATTTTACCCCTATTGCTGAGCACCATTCACCTTGGCTTATCATTCCTTCAACTCTGTCGCCTCCCTGCTATGGGTCCAGTTGTCATCCCTTTTTAGAGATGAGGAAACTGAGGCTCAGAGGAGTGAAGTAACTTGCTCAGGGGTGGCAGAAATCCATCCCCCAGACACAGCTCCGGAAAGAGAGTTAGGGAGTGTTCTCCACTCAGTTCTAGACTGGCTGGAGTGGGGGTGAGGGTGGGAGGGTGGTCTTTAGTGCCTCTTCTTTTTTCTTTTTTTATCCCCCCACCCCTTTGCTTTTTCCCTTTTTTTTCTTATTTTCCGGGTCAGAAAGTCAGTTGGGATTACGCACGAATTAAAATGGGAGAGCGTTCCCGCGTGGGCATTAGAACAGGGCAAGGGCACCACGCCACACAACCCCCCGCGGAGAACCCCCACCCCCACCCAGAAGAGGCGGGGATCGGCGGGGGAGGGGGCACGGCGCGGCACGCTGACGGCTGTGCTTCCTCCCGCAGTGCTGGCCGATGCCCTGCACGTGGCCGCCGCCCCGTCGCCCGCCTCGGACCTGAGCCTGCGCCTAGGTGAGCCGTTCGAGCTGCGCTGCGCGGCCTCCACGGCGTCGCCGCTGCACACGCACCTGGCGCTGCTGTGGGAGCTGCAGCGTGGCGCGGCCCGGCGGAGCGTGCTGGCCCTGACCCACGAGGGCCGCTTCCACCCGGGGCCCGGCTACGAGCAGCGCTACCGCGCCGGCGATGTGCGTCTGGACACCGTGGGCAGCGACGGCTACCGCTTGTCGGTGGCCCGCGCCCTGGCCTCGGACCAGGGCTCCTACCGGTGCGTGGTCAGCGAGTGGATCGGAGAGCAGGGCAGCTGGCAAGAGATTCAAGAGAAAGCCGTGGAAGTGGCCACTGTGCTGATCCAGCCCACAGGTGAGCTTCTGGAACGTGTCTGGCTTACACATAGGACCAGGCGGGAGCCCGGTCCTCTGCTGACAGGGTTGTTGGAGCTGGCCGCGTGAGGCCTCCCGTCGAGGGCCTGGTGGAGTGGGGTGGTGGTGAGTTTGAGGAAGGTGTGTGTATGCGTTTTGTGCCGGGTGCCTACTGCTTTGCTTTACAGCGGCTTCTCCTCTGGATTCCTACTCCTGGGACGTTGCAGGTTGCATAAAATACTAAGTCAGTTGTTGACACCAAGATTAAGTCCCTTCAGGTGCCAGAATGAGGTCTGACCTGGTGTTCGTGAGACTTTGGGGCCGAGCTGCCCCCACTCTGCTCTCTTTATTTTGTTTTGGTTTTATCTTATTTGGGTATTTCCCGAATTTCTGGCTTGGCTCTTTTGCACAACTGTTGGAGTGCATCTGGCTCACCACCCGACGTCTGGTGTACTGTAGATCCTCTAGCTGTGCGGTCCCAGCTAGGTGAGACTTCTCTAGGCCTGGGCCTCTTCTCGGGCTGTGTATGACACATTCCCCAGGAGTGTGCCTCCAGCCCTGGGGTCTCCCTGTGAGAAGTTCTCTGTCCTCTCACTTGGAACCAGCCTTTGTTTTTGAAAAAAACACATAACGTACTTTCCTACTCCTCCTAGAAAGTAAGAAAATACAAGATACATTTAAAAAAAAAAACATCAAAAGTAAGCTATTACTGATTCAGTGTCCAACAAGTATTGGTAAAGAAACTACTGGGTAATCAGCTCTGTCTGGGCCCTGGGGTCAGAGGTGCTTGGGAAACGTTCCCGGGCCCCGTAGAGCCTTGGGCTTTAGCAGAAACAGTATAAAGAGACTATCTCAGGATGAGGTCATTGCTGTAGATGGATGGCTGTCCTAGGTTTTCTGGGAGGCTAACATCTTCAGATCTGTTGCTGCCGCCTCCTGCTTTGTAAACTGGGAGGACCTTGGGCAGACTCATTTTCTGAGTGTCAATGTGAATGTGTGGCCACTCTGTTGCTTGGATGGGACGGAAAGCAGGAGACAGTCCTCATGGGGAGTATATTCCCCCTGTAGGCAGCATGGTCCTGGGCACTTTACTCTGCATTTGTATCACTGCACAGGAGTTGGGTTTGGTAAAAAGCAGGACTAAGGTTCCTGAGCGACTATGGCCATCAGTGAGGTGGGAGGTGCTCTTGCGGAGGAAAGGAGCTACCCATCTTGGTCAGTCTTGCAGTGGCTGCAGAAATCACTTTCTTTCTTTTCTTTACTCTTTCTTTCTTTCTTTTTTAAAGATTTTATTTATTTGACAGAGAGAGATCACAAGCAGGCAGAGAGGCAGGTGGGGGCGGGGGTGGGGGAGCAAGCTCCCCGCTGAGCAGAGAGCCCAATGTGGGGCTCGATCCCAGGACCCTGAGATCATGACCTGAGCCAAAGGCAGAAGCTTAACCCACTGAGCCACCCAGGCGCCCCCAGGTGCTCACTCTCTAAGTGGACTCAGGTCACCTTCCTTTAAGGATGTGATCTGTCCTAAGATCTGTCCTAAGATGACAATCTGTCCTAAGAAACCGGGGTATTCAGTTTGCATCACACAACTGTTCCCTGGGGACAGAATGATTAAGAGGTTCAAATTTGCAACAAGTTATCTTTTTCTGCGTAATTTTAATTGTAAAGGTATTTTTTATTTCAGACAAGCCACAAAACCCATAATATCGAGTGTAAGAGTCGGAAACTGAACCTCTTAGGCATGTAATAACATCTGGCTCTCTCCTGAGCCTGGGCTTCATAACCATTTTGTTGCCATGGACCTCTTTGACAGCTTTGAAGCCCGCAGAACCCTTCTCGGAATTAACATGTTTTAATTCATTAAAAATGTACATAAGATGACAAAGGAAAGTGATTCTATTGAAATAGTTACTGAAGTATTTTAAGACAAATTTGTTACATAGTAATATTATGCTTTATTAATGCATTAAATAATACAGACTGGCAGACTTAACAAACCACTGTAATTCCCAAGTAGCAATGAGTGCACATGATATTTGAAGATAACTGCAATTACTTGCAATGAGATTTGAAAATATCCCTGACTTCTATGGGGCCGAAGTCCCAGGGACAGATAATACTATAGTGATTTGTTGCTTACTTTCATCATGAGAGGAGATGCTGTGTTTCAGGTAGAGATTAGTAAAAACAAAGATTAGATTTTTTTTTTTTTCACCCAAGTCACAGACTTCCTAGATTATCTTCTTGGACCCCAGGTTAAGAACCACCACCCTGGATTGCTGGCCTCTCTCTTTTTGTCAACACCTGCACTAACCAAAGCTAGCTTCTTAAATACTCTTACTGTCTTGTTATGATGAACAGCCCAGAGCTACTTAAACTTGGGGCTGTGTGGTGGATATAGCAGTAACCCGCTCCCCTCATATTAGGAGTGGTCTGCTTCATGCAGATCTTGGTGTCTAATTTATGGCTTCAGTTTGACCCAACCAGAGAAAGCTTCCCCACTATAGGCTTTGTCCAGGGTCTCCCCTTGTATTACGAGTCCTTAGAAATTATTCTTTTTTTTCCCCCCTTGCACCTGCTCTATCCTCTCTCCCAGCTGTGAATTGCCCCCTAGTCCAGAACATATGGGAGCAATGGTTTGTGCTGCGGCAAGCTTTTTAGCAATTTGCAGAGAGACGATTATAGAGTGAACTATTCAGTTGAAGAGACATTTCTGCCGATACTCCTCAAGCTAAGAATCCATTTTCTCCATACATGCAGTCCACAGCTGTGTCTTTACCCCTTCTTCACTCAACCTGCTTCCCTCCTGAGCCTTCTTTTACCTCTAGCTGGCACACAGGGACTCCAGCAGGATTCCAGAGTCTCTGATCACAAGCAGTACTCGTGGGGCGGTTTGAACCCCAGGGCAGGCTCAGAGCAGCAGTTTCCATACTGACTACTCTCACAAGAGGCCCTCAAGTTCCTTTTGGGCCCTTTTAAGGGGTGGAGGAGGAGGAAGAATTTGGAGGGTGGGTATAGGTGAGAAATCAGACTTTTAAATTATCTTTTATAATACTGTTCCCATCTGATTTTCTGTCTTCGTCAAGGTGGATCTTGACCTTGGCCTGAAATGCGTGTTGGAGATGTTGTCGGGCTTTGGAAATACTCCTATGAAAGCAACTTGCTCCAAAGGGCATGGGCTTTGGGGTTGGGCCTTTTCTGAGCCAGGCACCAGCCTTTGTTGCTGAGTCAGTCTTGGAAGACCAGGGCTGTGCTTCTACTCGAATCCCCTGGGAGGTGTTAGCTATTCCTCATCTAAGCAGTGGTTCCCAGAGCATTACCACGAATTGAATGTTTTTCTACTCTGATTACAGATGTTCAACTTCTTTAAAAAAAAACAACAACAACAACAAACACTCGAATAAAGTAAAATGTTTCCATGTAAAAAGCTTTGACAGGGGAATGCTGAAACCAGATCTGCCTTGAGACTGTAACACCAAATACTTCAATGCTTCCTCTAAATATAGTCTACTTTTAATTATCCACACTCTAGCAAGAAGGCAGGGGCATGGATAACCCGAAAGTCATTGTGGTTTGGTTTTAGAATATCTGCTTGATGTTTGGCTTTAAGGTGGGTATGTCTAATGGAATAAATGATGCTTCGCATTTATCCCATTACGTTGCACTTTGAAGGCTTGACTCATGAAGCATATTGTCTGGTTTCATCCTCCTGGTCCTTCTGTTTAGGATTTTCTCCTCTTTACCCAGAAGATGGTTTCACCCTCACCTCCTGCAGTCCAGCCTTCAACCCCCAACCCCTGCAACCCCCATGCCAGTCAGCACTGAGCTGTCCTTTCTCCTTAAAATCACCCAAGGCTTAACTGTACACATGGAGAAAAAATATAATGCTAGTTTGTGATGTTCTGACTTCTTCTCAAACAAATGTTAACAGTTCTGAGCTGAGTCCCTGGAGGCAGAGAGCCTATGTTTGAATCCCCGCTCTGCCATGTATTACCTGTGTGACCTTGGGCAAGTTACTTAACTTCTCTGTGCTTCAGTTTCCTTATCAGTAACATGAAGATAATAATCGTACTTAACTCCTAGGGTTGTTTTGAAGGTTAACATTTCCAAGGCACTCTAGAGCAGTGCCTGGCATTTAGTAAGTGTATGTAAGCATTTGCTGCTGTTAGTATTTCCATGGAATGAAAAGAAATGTGTTATAATTTCCTTAATTTATTCAGTAAATATTTCTCAAGCACTTAGAATTGCACAAAGCCTTCTAACTCTAATGCCATAAATAAGAACATAGAAGGAGATGATCTAAAGGAGGGGAGGGGCAAACCTAACCCAGATGCTCTAGATGTATTTTTTTTTTTTCTTCAAGTTCTGCGAGCGGCCGTGGCCAGGAGTGTGTCTGTGGCCGAGGGAAAGGAACTGGATCTGACCTGCAACATCACAACAGACCGAGCAGATGATGTCCGACCCGAGGTCACGTGGTACTTCAGCAGGTCCCCCGACAGCATCTTGCCCGGCTCGCCCGTGTTGGCACGGCTGGACCGGGATTCCCTGGTGCACAGCTCTCCCCACATTGCTTTGAGCCATGCGGATGCACGCTCCTACCATTTACTGGTCCGAGATGTTAGCAAAGAAAACTCCGGCTACTATTTCTGCCACGTGGCACTCTGGGCACCCGGACACAACAGGAGCTGGCACAAGGTGGCAGAGGCCAGGTCTGCCCCGGCCAGCGTGGATGTGACCTGGCTAGGTGAGTGGCTGGGAAGATGGCTCTTAGCCTCTGGGGCTTTCCTCCCTCCTCTGGGCACTGCGCCTTTTTGCATCATCTTGGCCTTTACATCAGGACAAGCATGCTTCAGCCTGGAGAGATCCCAAGCTTGGGGGGCGGGGGGTGGGGAGCAAAGCAGGCTGAAATAGAATCTGGCAGGCAAGGGAAATGTTTAGATAATGTGGACTCAGTTGTCTCAATGCCCTCATTTGAGAGGATATAGTTTCCTTTTGTTGTCAAGATTTGCAGGGTCGGCCCTGCTGAATGGTTCTTTGAAATGGATCTTTGTTGGAGTGAGAACACTTCCATTCTTCCTTTCCTTTTCCTAGACTCTGAGGTGCTCTCTGGCAGGAGCTGGTGCTTTCCTAGAGCCCAGAACAGAAAAGAGAATTCCTTCAGTAAACAGAATGTGGTGTTTTTGGTGGTTTGTTGTTGTTTTTTTCTTTCTTTTTTTTTTTTTTTTCCTGAGGGCCCTGGAATCCCAAAATGATTTTATATGCAGATACCAGTTAAATGGAAAAGCCTTCCTGCCACCCCAGGCTGTCGTGGTGGGCTCCTTCAGTCATCCGCGAGTCCCCAGTTGGGGGAGCAGAGCGGCTCTCAGCTGTTGGCTCCTGCGGCCCTCACTTTAGAACGACTCGGTCTAGATGTGAAACTATCGTGCCTTTCTTTTATTCTCATCTTCCCTGGCCCTTATTTTCCTAAGTGCTTGCCCTTCACGCCCAACTTTCTAATTTCTGTTACTGTCTTTTTTTTTTTTTTTTAAGGATTTTATTTATTTATTTGACAGAGAGAGATCACAAGTAGGCAGAGAGGTAGGCAGAGAGAGAGAGAGGAGGAAGCAGGCTTCCTGCTAAGCAGAGAGCCCGATGCGGGACTCGATCCCAGGACCCTGAGATCATGACCTGGGCCAAAGGCAGAGGCTTAACCCACTGAGCCACCCAGGCGCCCATAATTTCTGTTATTGTCTTATAATGACTTGCTGGTAAGCTTAAGCAGGATAGGGGTGAGTGGAGAATGGGGTGCTTCACCTCCCACGCCATTACAAAGGTGGAGACTCCTCTGTTTTGAGCTTGACCTGTTCTGAGCCCCGATGTGGGTATTTGGCAACGCTCTGACGTTAGTAGGTAACCCAGACCTTTAAAGGCCAGGAAATCATTTCCTCCATCATCTGGTGCTGAGTGTCCTCCCACCATGACCCCCGCCCCCGTCTCTCAGGTCACTCTTCCTCATGCCTGCATCATAAACTCCTGGGTTAGTGGCCCTTTCGCTGTCTGTTTCTTCCTAATGAGCCTTTATTTGGCAGAGAGGGGGAGTTGGCGAGTGTGGGGACAGGGGGCAGGGAGAAGAGGAGGAAAAAGAGAGTGAGCAGAAGGTATGGCCAATTCCGAGTGAGCCCAGGCAGGGTGTTAATCATCCCTGGTAGCAAAGTGATTTTTTGCTATCTGCACAGTAAAGGGAGCAGGATTTATCTGACGAGCTTTTATTCCCGCCGTCTGAACCCTGTGCGAGAGTCTCGCTATGGAGTACTGAACTGGAACAATGCTGGCCCAGCTAGAACTCTCCTTAGCAACCTTCAAAATAAAACAGATGTTGTCAGCACCGAAAGAAGATTTTTCATCTCTGGAGCTGAATTTGTCTCTCGGCTCTGATGCTCGGTGCATTGTGCGGTGCCGTCAAATCCCAGCGCCGGCTCCCGGTACCCCCTCCCCGCCCCCAGCCCCCAACGTAGAATCACAGCTCCCGTGGATGTTTTTTTTTTTTTTTTTTAGAAAGCGCTGCCTGCACTCCAGGGTGAGGGCCTCTTTGAAGTGCTGGTGCACTGATCCCGGCGTCGCCCGGGGGAGACGCAGGGACTGTCAGAAAGCGGAAGGGTTGCTCCGGGAGGGAATGGGGCTCTTTTCAATGGAAAGAATTTGTTGGTGGCTCTGTTCTTCAGAGAGTGAGAAGACATAAAGGGACTAAATTGTGGGGAAAGGCTCCATTATGATCCTGAGGACCCAGTTGCTGGTTTTCCTGTGGAGTGCCATCACCCCTGTCGCGAAAGTCCGCAGCGGGTTTTACCTTGGCCGCTGGAAGGGGCGCAGAACCCACACCTTGCACGGCTGTTTTGCACGTGATGAGCCCTCGGTAAACGTTGGCTGAATGGGTAGATAAACCTGGATAGTGTGCAAGTGTGTGCATAGGAAGATGAGATCTGCAGAGAAAGCAATCACATTCAACTTACAGACTGTGCAGAGATGTTTGCACCTGGGTAAGCCTCCTGGGCGTGGAAGCGGTAGAGAAACCACCCGCGTTTTTCTTTCTTCCTCTTAAATTTCCTCCTCCTTCCCTGCGCCTCACACTGTTACAGCTGCTCAGACACTTGTTCAGGAGGTGAGTCGGGCGTGAGTCCAGCAGCTGACCTTTCTCCAGGACCTCGGGTCTGAATTCTGTGCCAAGATAGGTGGGCCTGGCCTGATGCCACATGATTGTCTCCAGATACACGTGGATGTGGGTACATTACCGCCTGCGTCTTGGGGCCTGTTGGAGGTGACTGAGAAGTTTCCGAAAGAGACAGGAAGACAGATGACCAACCAAGGACTCTGCTTATTTGGTCATCTTACCTGATGTGATTATGGGATGTTGGCACAAAAGAGTTCTGGAGGAAGTTGGTTTCCTATGCAGGTGTTATCCAGAACTTTCAGTTTTGCTGCTTGATAGATTAAAAATCATAATTACTGCTTATCAAACATTTGCTGTACACTGGCCCCTGGACTAAGGGCTGCACACACGTTAAATACCTGATCCCCACAATAACCTTATGAGTGAGGTACTGCCCCTATTCCCATCTGAAAACCACTGATTTTTATTTTGCTTATGATTTTGACAGTCAGGATTTAGGGAAGGACTCAACAGGGTTCCTCTCTCAGGCACACAGGGACGGCTGGGGATCCTCTTCCGGATGGCATTCTCATGATGCATGATGCCATGTCCACCGCCCTCTCCCCTTCTCCACATGGCATGTCATTCAGGCCCTTTCCACATGGTTTGGACTTCTCCCAGCATGCTGTGCTCGGAACAGTCACACTTCTTAGGTGGTGACTGGCTTCCAAGAGGCAGGAAGTGGAAGTGCCCAGCCAGCTGAAAGCTGTCCCGGGGTCTGGCACAGTGTTACTTTGGCTGTTTTCTACAGGTCTGAGCCATCACGGTGTCTGCCCAAGTTCAGGGACGCAGAGGGAGACCCCATCCCATCTCTTAATGAGAGAGTGGCAAGGTCACACAGCAAAAGGGCATGAGGGATTGGAAACAGAACTGCAGATGTCTTTGGAAAATAGAATATACCAAATGGTGAATGCTTGTTTCTTTTATTTCATAAAAAATGTTTATAGTGACTTAGAAAATGATGCCCCAAAGTCAAGCCTGTCCCAAGTGTTGTCCTCTTGTGTGGAAACATTTTGGCTTTGGGAATCAACTTTATTCCTGAAATGCTAGAGCGTAGAGTCCTCAAAGCCCCAGAGGAGGCTTTCTTGTCCTTATTTGCTTGGGGTTGGTGCAGAGAACAGATGAGGGAGCCGAAGCTAATTGGGGTCTTCTCATACGTTCCATCGTGTTAACCAGACAGAGATCAGGGCAGCGACACGCACGGGTCCAGCGAGTCCAAGAGCACTTGCAGCAGCTGGGATGACGGTGTCGGTTTTGTAGAGGGTAAGAAAAAGCTTCTTTTACTAGGATTTATGTCCTACTTTTGCACGAGGAAAAAAAAATTCAGTTAGCTTGCAAAATGAAGCCCGATTTAAAGTAAGAGACATAAAAATAAAATCAAGATCAAAGGGGATAAAACCAAATCAAAGAGGAGATCTCGCAAGGTGGCTGGGGTGCGTTTAGTTAGCCCCACTGGAGCGCTGAATTTGCCTCGGAAGTTCTGAAGAGTTAGGGCAAAGAGAAACGTGGTTGCGCGGTTCACCTCTGATGAAGGAAACCGGGAGAGCCAAACTTTGTGTTGGCACCGAATTTATCATGCGCTTTTTTTATTTAAGGGCATTGGGTAACATAATGGACAGTGCTTTCAACTGTTCTTTTATGAAAGGCTCTGAGTGATTGTTTAAATAGACGTTTCTCATATCCACTCTCTATAAAAGCTGAGGGCGTAAATCTTGAGTGTGTGAAGGAGTTTCTGTAAGAAGCTGAGTTACCATGGAGGACAAACGTTGCATTGTGTCGATCCAATTTAGTCTAGGGCTAAAACTAGAGAATCTAAGGAGGCAGGGCTACCTAATCTGCATAGTAGGCCATCTCTCTCTGCAATCAGATGTCTCAAATGAGTCTTTGGCACGAGTTGGATACTAATCAGTTTATGGTTGAGCTCTCTGCCCAAAGTACCAGGCTTCTGTGGTGTTAATTGGAGGGCGTTCCAGGGTTTCAGCTACAGGAGCAGGAGGAGGCAGAGCTGAGTTGGGCTTTTTAGTCTTAAGAACCTGATTTGCATTCTTCCCCACTAGAGGACTGTCCCCTCTTCCAGCAGTGTACCAGTGAGGAAGGTAATTATTTTTCTTTAAAAGGAGCTGCTAATCTGCTCAGTACTTGGTAGAGACTTCAGAGTCCTGTGCCATCCATCCATAGGAGATAAGGTTCAGATCTGCAGAACCTTACCGGCAGCTCTTATCAACTCTCTGTCCGCAGTTATCTCAGAAGGCAGAGTAGCAGTGGGCAAGTCCTGGGGTCCTGGCCTACTGCTTTCTGGGCGTGTTAGCTTGGGTGTGTGGCTTTGGTTTCCTTGGTTCCATGGGAGAATGCATATGAAGTGCTTAGCACAGTGCCTGGCACCCGAGGTCTCTGTACTTTCTCAGGGTGGTGATAATGACATTGGCGTTTGGGGGAAGTCAGGGTCAGTATGTAGCATATCCTTCTGCACCCAAGTTCTTACCTAACTAAGACATGCAAGTCTGTCTCAAGGCATGGAGGGACACAGTGTGTTCTGGAAGCAGCTGCTCCCAAGGAGAAGGGGCTGGGCTGACCACACCCAGCCCCGTTTCTGCCCCTGCTCCCAGACCTGGGAATTCACTCCTCCTCTGGGAGCACTGAGTGAGGATGAAGAGAGAACTGCACTAGGGTTGTCCGAATGATACTGCTGTTTCCTCTGAAATGGTGAATGCTGAAAACAACCTCATAAGAAAGGCTCAACTCAGGTGGGGAAAAGTGTCTCCCCCAAACAACAGGCTTTTATAGCCTTGTCTGTTTAAGCAGGAGTGAACACTTAATTGTTCTACAAATGATGAGAGTAGCAACTCTGACAGCGAGTCCACTAGCTCACCTATGGAGCGTACCCGCCTGGCTCAAGAGAGTAGAACCGGGATCAGCAGAGACAAGGGCCCGCCCTCTCCTGGTTTCCTCTAAGTTGGGCATGCAGCCTGCTCCTCTGATGAGCTCTCCCAAGTTAACGAAGCTTCAAAGCGGGTGTTAGAACAGGGCCCTGTTGTACACAGTTCAGGATTAGTGCCTCGGCTGTGATTACCACTCCCGCCTTCTGGGATGGAGTCGGCTTTGAGAAAGCGTTAATAACTGGGTGTGTAAGGGGGTTGTGCAGTTTGGTGCTGGTGGGACCCACGCCATCATTCTGCTCACATGCGCTGTGCAAGATGCTAGGCTTCCGACCTGACACCTCTGGGTTTTGGGTTTTGTTTTGCTTTGTTGTTTTTTTCCCCCCATTTAAGAAATGTACATGAAAATCATACCTGTGTCATAAGGTTGGTTTTGTTGTTGTTGTTTTGTTTGTTTTTAAGATTTTATTTATTTGTCAGAGAGAGAATGAGCACAAGCAGGGGAGCAGCAGGTAGAGGGAGAAGCAGGCTGCCTACGGAGCAGGCCCCCTACGGATGCGGGACTCCGTCCCAGGACACTGGGATCGTGACCTGAGCCAAATCCAGACGCTTAACTGACTGAGCCACCCAGGTGCCTCTGTCAAATGGTGGTTAAGTGAGAAGCAAGGAAAGTGTACAGCACGGCCCCTGGCATGTAGGAAGCCCCCAAGTCAATGCCAGCTGCTGTAACTGTCATTGTCAAACAGGGATGACGCTAATACCATCCTTGTGGAATATCTGTGAGAGAAGAAGGAGGCAATCTATGTGAAAACCTCCAGTGCAGGTCTCTGCACACAGTCGCCACAAAGTATCTGCTTTACTGAATTAGCCAAGGATTCTGACAGCTTTTCACTGTTTTTGAAAGTTTTAACATGGGAATGTGATGACCCGTATTAGAAAAACCAAGTCTTTCTTTGGGCAGGGTGTGGGGAGAGGGCTGTAGTGTTGGAGGCTGTAGCTTCAGGAGGTGGCATATATATAAGCAGACAGCATCCTGGAGCCAGATTAGGGAGTAGACCCTTATTTCTAAGAGTAGAAATGAGGATGTCATGGTTAGACTGGTCTCCGTATTCTGTGAAAGGGCTTGCAATGTGGGTGAGTTGTTTGTGTTTCGGTTTTTTGTTTTGTTTTGTTTTTTACTTTTTGGAATATAAATTAAAAAAAAAAAAAAACTAACACAGAAGTAGAAAGAAGCACCAGCTTCTTATTTCATCTTATTTCATCTCTCCTCCCTCCTGCAGACACACACAAACATGTGCGCGCGCGTGCGCGCACACACACACACACACACACACACACCATATTTTCTTTTTTCTTCTTCTGGAAGAATTTAAAGCATATCCCAGACACATGTCATTTGGACATTAAGTACTTTAGTATGCATCCTTAACTGATAAGCATTTTTTGAATCTAACCACCATTGCATTCTTAGCTGATTTCTTGATGAGATCAAGCAGGATATAGCGGTAATCAGTAGTGATGAAATGCTTATGCCAAAAATGAGCATTTTTATGCAAAATATTAAATTTACTCCAATTCAGCAAGCGTGTTAATGTCTTTTACATATAAGGCATTGCAGGCATAGCACATACAGATGACTTAAGTAGGGGGTCACTGACCCCAGGAAGAGTCCTATAGAAGGTCCACAAGACATATATACAATAATCATCAAAGTTCAAGACAGCATTCAGATAAAATCCTTAGAGAGCAGGAAGCCAGGTGGGTGGTAGGGTGAAGATTTGTTGAGCACACAGTAGAGATAATGACAGGTAAATTCGAAGCAGGCATTCTCCGTTAAGTAGGAAACACTATATCCTATAGAGATGTCCGTGCCTGATGGATTTCAAGGAACAGGCAGTTTCCAAACAGAATCTTTAAAATTGTAAAACAACAATAAGGGAAAATGTCTACACGTGCAGTAAAACAAAAACCAAAGAAGAACCCCCCCTGTACTCCTGCCATTGGGACATAGTGGAGCCACAGCTTCTCCAGCAGTACAAGACCAAAGTCGACCTGGAAGGCTGGTGGGTGGTCCAGATGACCTTCGAACATCCTTTAAATCCCTGGAACCTATGCGTTATGAGTTCCCAAGCCAAGAACCCACTGATTTTTGTTTGCCTTTGCATTAAGGCAAACAAACAAACAAAAATCCTCCCTTTGGGGGGCCTGGGATTCAGTCTATACTGACTGAACAGAAAATAAGACATCAGTCAGCGAAGGGCTTCTCCTCTCCTGCCAAGCTATGGTTCCTATCACTAGAGGCGCATACACCATGACCCTGCTGCGCTCACCTTTCTCTGTATTTGGAACCATAGGGTTTAAACGGACTCACTTGGAGGAAGAGAGGCTGGAGTAGAATGGGAGAGTCTGTTCAGTCTTCTGTTCAGCAACGAACTGGGCGGGTGTCCCAGGTGCTGAGGCAGAAGGAACAGCGGGAAGGGAGGCAGAAAACCAGGAACCATAGGGGTGGTGAGGGAATGGTGAGAGCTGTGGGCTCAGTGGGGCGTAGAGTATGTGTCAGAAGGCAGGAGGCGGTGAGGCTGGGCAGATGAGTTAGACTCACACTGAGGAGCACTTTGTGGGCCAGACTGGGGAGCGTGTTCTTACTCAGGAGGTGGGAAGAAAAGCCACGGGAGGTTTATTGTGCAGGTGACCTGATAACTGTGTCTGCCTAGATTTGTGTTGGGCGGTTATCATTGTCTTGGCTGAAGGCAAAGAGAGCCCAGATGAGGATGGTGTTCATGAAGTCCCCACTTCTGTTCACTGATTATTTATAAATCATCTCCTGTGTACAAGTCTCGGAATGGGAGCCGTGTGAGAGCTAGGGACCCTCAGAGTGGAGAGTTGGGGATGGCACACATTTCTAGCAGAAGTGACCACCAGAGTGAGTGCTGGGTGTGGCAGCAGGAAGAGTGGCTGAGGAGTTAGGAGGAGGAGTTGGCCATGTCTGTTTGGAGTGGGAGTCAGCTGTGTGCGTGTGTATGGATGTGTGCTTGTGTGTATGTGTATGTGTATGTGTGTGTGCGTGTGAACCAGTGTGCCTGTGTAGGAAGGAATATATGCTTGTGTGCGCATGCATGCATGTATGAGTGTGTGAATGTGTGCTCGCGTGTATACGTGCACATGTGTGCATGCATGCATGAATGAGTGAATTGCGCACGTGTGCATGCATGTACGAGTGTGAATGTGTGCACGTGTGTATATGCACACATGCATGTGTGCATGCATGCATGTGCTCGTGTGTATACCTGCACATGTGTGTGCATACATGTGTGGGTGTGTGCACATGTTTGTATACCTGCACACATGTGTGTGCATGTACATGTGCATTGGCATAGGCAGGTGGGGAGCGAGGGGATTAGGGTACAGTTGTTCTGGTGATGCCAAGGAAGCATGAAACCGAGATGCCTAGAAGCCCACTCTGTGCCTGTGTTAGGGTCTGAGCCTAAGGAAGAACCAAGCGGAGCATCTGGGTTCTGGTCCAGGGAGTGCACCCTGGGTGTTTCCAGGCCAGGGTATAGGAGGAGAGGGTATATAGAGAGCTGCTCAGGTGGATGGTGCGGGAGCTGGTTTGCCCACCTCCTCCGTGTGTCCCATGGTCTGACCACTGAGGTCACCGCTTCTCTATCATCTTTTTTGCTAACTTGGACAGCCTTAATTTTCAAACTGCCACTTCAGAGGATTATGCTCAGGGGAAGGAAGTAAACCCTGAAGGACCGAGGGATTTCTTCCTAAGAGCTGGTGACCGATGAGACAGAAGGGAAATCTCGTAGGTTGCCTCCTGGCCGTTTGGATGGTGCTGGTCGTCCAGGCTGAGAGGATGGCCTCTGGGGCGTGGTCTTCCTGGGTCCAATCCCTGGTGGCAGACCACAGCCCTGTCACTGCCAGTCATGGCACTCTGTGTTGCTCCAGGTCATGAGCCAGTCAGTGGTGGGAGAAAATAAGGAATTCAGAAGACAGGGAGCTTGGCCCATCTCTGAGGTGCAGCTATGTTTGAAAGGTGATAGGAGGTGCATGGCACCGGGTTCAGATTTGCCACTTTTGAGCTGTATGAGCATGTGACTGACTCTCCCAAGCTTCGGATGGTGAACAGCAGTTCACAGATACCTATGCATGTGTGTATATATGTGTGTGAATATACACATACGGACATGTACCAGGCACTAGTTTAAGCACTTTCATGTGTAAGTACTTTTTTTTTGAGTAATCTCTACACCCAGCATGGGGCTCAAACTTATAGCCCCAAGATGAAGAGGCACATAGTCTCCTGACTGAGCCAGCTGGGCACCCCTGTATGTTTTGACTCCTAATCCTCACAGCCGCATTGTGAGCTGGTTACTGTTACTCCCTCTGTTTTTACAAGTGACGCACCAGAGAGGTGAGGGAATGTGCCTGAGTACACAGCAAGTGGTCGGCTGAGCCGGATCCCAGCAGTCTGGCTCCAGGTCCCTGGCTCTTCACCATTGTTCTTCACGGCTTCGGGTTGTCATTCAGGGTAACGGGAGCACGGGAAGGGTCTCCGTATGATCCTCCGCACAGGAGGTGGGCTCCGTGAGTGGCAGTGGGAGCCGCCGCTGTGTCCTGAGCGCCTGGGATGGTGTGGCATCCCCGGCCAGCCCTGATGGAGGGGTGCCATTGTGCTCCGTGCACAGCCAGCCCGCGGGGCTGTCCCTGCCACGTGGGAGGAACCTGGGTGTCCTGCCTGCCCTTGGGTTGCTCTCCAGGAGAGAAGGGTCTAAAGCCTGAGATGCGGGGTCATGGGGAGCACCTTGTCTTCTGCACGTGATGGCGTCAAGGCATTTCGGTGGTATTTATCCCGTAGACGGTGTCACCTCAGAAGCAGTGTGGGGTGCTAACCCTCTGGCCAGGAGGCAGGACACCCCTGAGCTGTACAGCCTTGGCACGCTCACCTGCTGGGGAAGAAGGCAGGGGAACATTCCAGCAGTGCGTGGTGTCCCTGTACAGTGTCCACCTCATGACTCCGCAGGCTCCTGGTGGCAGCTGGGGCCCGCTGATTTGACTATCATGTATGCCGTGGGGACCACACTCGGGGCACTAAATGCTCGTGAGGACAACATTTGAAGGAGGTGGGATTTTGAGTTCTCTCCATTTCCTGGCCACTGAATCATTCTTAGAGAAGTCACGATGTTACACATTTTATTAGAACCGTAAATCACAAAAGAACCGTTCCTTGACCTCAGCAGTTTGTAATCCAAATGAGTCATAAATAAAAGCAATGTTAAATAAAACAAAACTGGTTGAGGGGTTGGGAATAAAGATAGAGGTGGCAGATGGAAAGTTCTGTTCAGGGAGAAATCATGTTCTAGTAGGCCATGTGCCGTAAGAGAAAAATGTAGCTTTCCCTAAAAGCCAGGCAGCACACACTGACCGAGTGCCTACTGCATACAAGACTGTATTTGCAACTTGGGGACCCGACAGGGAGGGGCTGCTGCTGACCAAGTGTCCCTCCACGGCTTGTGGGAGCATGGAGAAAGGGGGCCATGCTCTGGGGACCTAGGAGGGGACCCCAGAGGAGGTTACATTGAAGAAGGAGTGGAAGTTTGCAGGGTGGTCAAGAGGAGAAGGACACTGCTGGTAGGTGACCACAGTGGTGTAACACGGTATGGGGGCTGGAGTTCCTCAGGTCTTTGGAAATGACCTGGGGAGGGGGTGGGGACACAGGGAGGAAGGCGACAGAGAGGTTCCAACACCAGTTCTTGGCAAGCATGGAGGAAGGCCTAGGGGTCTGCGAAGACAGAAATGTAGAGGCCCCAAAACGGATGAAACAGGTGCAGGGAATCTCAGAGGAAGAAGGGGTTTCCACACAAGTGAAGAGAAGCGGGCTGCGACGGCCGCAGAGCACGCCAGGAGAGGGCTGGCTTTCCTTGCACCCCTGTCAGAATTTGTCCTGGGCAGGGGAGTGGGGTGGTCCTAAGGGAGCGGGCTTTACTGGAGCCGGCATCCGCGGGAGCCAGCTTCAGGGTTGGAGAATTGTGTGAGAGGGTTATGTGTGGCCGCGAAGAGATGTCATCTCGGGGAGTGCGAGGATGGCTGTTTATTGACCACTGAGCACAGACTGAGCTGAAAAAGTCAGAGGACCAGGAAGGTGAGAATGAGAATCGGCAGGGGGAATGATGACCCGAGGGCCTTGCCTTTGGAGCCTGGCCAGGGATGCCGGGAGCTCAGATCATTTCCATAATCTGTTTACTTCCCTGCTCTCCAAAACGATTATTGCATACCACTGGGTGGGGACTGGCCTCAAGTGCTGGTATGTACTCTGGATGGGGTTTTCCTGTGCTGCTCCAGCAGGTGGCTTTGAAGGTCTGTGGGCTCTGCTTGGCATTCTACACAAAACCCTGGTGGAGTGTGAGCACTGAGCATCTTAGATCCTTCTCAGAGGACTAACCCCCGGGGTCACTGACGGCAGCTCCCAACCCTATGGAAAGGACCAGAGTCGGATTGCAGATATTTGGCCTTGGAAGGTGTCCTGGGGACCGCGGTGGTACCGTGTTGTATGAGTTTTTCCATAACAGACTCTTCCTGGAACCTTCCTATCCAGGGTGAAGACTTCCGTTTCCATCACTGTAGTTAGTAGGACAGGCGTTTGATTGTCTGGACAAGAGTAGCGCTTGCTTTGTTCCTTCTGCTCATTCTTAGTGTGCTGCTGTCTGATTTTTGGGGGTTTTGTTTTGTTTTGTTTTAATCCTGGCACCTCTCTTGTTCAGAACCAGACTACCAAGTGTACCTGAATGCTTCGAAAGTCCCTGAGTTTTCAGACGACCTCACGGAGCTGGAGTGCCGGATAGTGGACGTGAAGAGCTCGGAGGCCAGCGTCCGCTTCACCGTGTCCTGGTACTACAGGGTGAACCGGCGCAGCGACGACGTGGTGGCCAGCGAGCTCCTGGCGGTCATGAACGGGGACTGGACACTCAAGTATGGGGACCGGAGCAAGCAGCGTGCCCAGGACGGAGACTTCATTTTTTCTAAGGAGCACACGGACACGTTCAGTTTCCGAATCCAAAGGACTACAGAGGAAGACAGAGGCAATTATTACTGTGTTGTGTCTGCGTGGACCAGACAGCGTAACGACAGCTGGGTGAAGAGCAAAGATGTCTTCTCCAAACCCGTCACCATATTTTGGGCATCTGAAGGTGGGCGCTTTATTCTTGTTGGCTGAGGTTCGGGGTTTTTGTTGTGGCCCACGTCGCCCCACTGTGTGGTTTTATATGCTGGGTCTCCCTGCTAGGAATCCAAGAAAATGCAAGCTCAGGTGACTACTGCTGTAAAAACAGCATGAACCCCTTTGAGATGCTGACGCCAGTGAAGGCTCAGTCCCAGGGAGAGAGCTGGTGCTTGGTGGCTGCTAGACGATCGTCTCGACGGTGCCCACAGCCCTTGTCACTGTTGCTCTGCCGGGTGCTCTTGAGCCTTGGGGGTGTGTTCATGTCTGGGAGTTCCTGCTGAGTGCAGTGCCACAAACGGGGGGTAGGGGGTAAGGCTCGGGGGCCCAGACTATTGCACATACCCCTGAGGTGCCGGTCACCCCATCAGAAAAATTGTTTCTGGAGAGGGGTGATAAGAACTCAAGGGAAACGGTTTCTTTGCTGTATCTCCTCTTGATCCTCGGAGCACTGTGTTGGGACATCAGACTTGTTAAGTCCAGCACTACAGGAAGCCCAGGCCTCCTAGGTCCCCCTTGTGCCCCTGGATGTGAAGTACCACATGCCCCTCGACATGCCTCAGTTGACTGATTGCCACCCTCTCCTTGTCCCCAACCCCAAACAGGGCTCTCTGGGACTCAGCAGAATCTTCTGTTGCCTGACACTCAGCTTGGAACCTTCCTTGCTCTTTCCCACAGTAAACATGACCAACCTCGCTTCCCCGCTGAGGCCACTGTCGGCCCTGGGGTCTCCTGAGTAGAGGGGTTTCCTTCCCACTCTCCTCATACAGCAGGACCTGTTCATCAGCTCGTGCCCCTCTCCACTGACTGGACTCCTGGGTCCTCCTCATTCCCTCGGGGAAGTGGTTAACTTCTGTGTCACAGCCGTGCTCTCTGGTGCTCTCGCTGACTCGTAGTTTCTCTCCACGCACAATGCTGGCCCACATTCGGACCGTGCACCTCATGATTATCTGAGGAGCTTTAAAAAAAACACTGAAGCTTGAGTCCCACCAGAGGGTCTATCTTAGTTGGTCTGAGGGTGTATACAGCTTTGGGCGTTGGGATTTTTTTCTTTTTAACATTTTATGGACATACGCATGTATGTGTGTCTGTGAGTGAGTGAGCAGGTCACTCAGATGGGGAGAGGAACGGGGCGGGGGGTGGGGGGAGAATCTCCAGCAGACTCCAGCCAAGTGCGGATCCCTGTGCGAGGCTCTATCCCACGATCCTGAGATCGTGACCTGAGCAGAAACTAAAATTTGGACGCTTACCTGACTGAGCCATCCAGACGCCCCCGGGCTTTGGAAGTTTTAAGCCAGTTCTCCCGAGCAGCCGGTGCTGGGAACCCTGGGGAAGATCAACGTCTCCTTCTCGGTCCCCCATCCTCCGCTTGAGTCATCTTGTCTTCCCTCTGGTTTGGTCATTTTCTCCCGTCTCACACCCTGTAGTAGACCATATCAGTTGTGACAGCTGAAAGCCCTCCATGCTCTCAATTCCATGCATCCTCTTCTCTAAACATACCGTCTGTTTTTCTAGATCACTCCTGTACGCCTCCAGCGTCACCCCTGCAGCCCACCATGAACCCTACCGCCTTGTGTTGGCCTCCATTTCTCTCTCACGTAGCTGGACCAGCTGTCCAGGGCAGTCCAGTCTGTGCCTGCTGCCCCGTGTCATTTCTTTTCTTTCTTAAAGACTTATTTTATTTATTTATTTGACACGGGGAGACACAGTGAGAGGGAACACAAGCAGGGGGAGTGGGAGAGAGAGAAGCAGGCTTCCCACCAAGCAGTGATCCTGATGTAGGACTCAGTCTCAGGACCCTGGGATCATGACCTACCAGCCGAAGGCAGACAGTTAATGACTGAGCCACCCAGGCACCGTTCCCGTGTCATTTTAGCACCCTCTTCCGTTCTTAGATTATGTCCAGGGGTGGAAGAGAGGACTAGACAGGCAGTCATGCCGCTTAGATTCCTGGCCATAACAACCCCCTGCACCCCAGTCTCCCTTGCCCCACTTAATTTTGCATTACACTCTGGCCAGACCACAAGGCCATCCAAAGTCAACCTTCTGTTACCTGCCTACCTACATTTGTAGTTGGATAAAAACATTTAAACGTGTTGACTGGCTTCACTTTAAGTCTGTGATTGTTTCTGTCAATGGGTTCTCGTGGCTGCCTGGCAATCATTCTGCATTTCCATAATCTATTTACTTCCCTGCTCTCCAAAACGATTATTGCATTCCACCTTCCCGGACTGAAAACCTTCTCTCCCAGCCTTACCCTCAGCTGTTGGTCCTGGGTTCTCTCTCCCTAAAGAGAATTTCTACAGGGTTGCCCACAGCCTGTGTCCTAGCAAAGGCCAGGCCCTCTCACTGGTCGAGCACGAGGCCTGTCTCTCTTATGTCATCAATTTCCCTGTCTTCTCTGGACCTTTCCTGTTGGCCTCTAAACACCTGTTCCTGCTTTTGTATTTTGTAAAGTAATTTTCACTTTACTTCTCCCTCTGTCTTCCCCTTCCCCAAAGCCGTTTGCCCCCAGCCATTGCTCTTTCTTTCCTTTTATAGCCAAAGCGTTTGATTTGTCTATACTTAGCGTCTCCACTTTCTCTCTTCCTTTTCTTTCTGGCGCCTGCTTCTGACCAGACTTCAGCCCCTGCTCCCCGTGTTAAGATCAGTAGTGACGGACATCCTGCAAAATCCCGTGGTTCATTATCTTACTTAGCGGGATTTAATGCAGGTGGTCGTTCCCTCCTCCCAGAAATACCTTGGCTGTGGGGCGCCCCTTCCCCGAGCTTTCCTCCCACCTCACAGCAACTCCTTCTCCACGTTCTTTGCTGGATCTTTCATTTCCTGAGCCTGAGACTTGGGACTGCCTCAAGACATAGTTGTCGGACTTCTTCTCTAGTTGACTTCCCTCTCTTGGTGATGTCTTCTAACCTCATGAATTGAAACACTGCTTACACACCCGGAACTCCCAAATGTATATTTCTAACCCAGACTCCTTCGCAGAATGCCAGATGCAGCACTCTGTTGCCTCGTTGACACCTCCGCTTGTCTAACGGGCATCTCCAACTCCCGTTCAGAATGGCGCTTCTGGTCTCCTTTTGGCCTTCTCTGGCACCTTCGTTGTACTTGTTCAGCCCAAAACCTTCATCCTCAATTCCTCTTCCTTCCCGGGGACTCAGAGTCTTGCCCCGGCCACGCTTCCCTGTTAGCCAGCCACCGCCACCTCCTGCCTGGATCACATCACTGCCCTCCTGACTGTTCTCCTGGCTCCCGCCCATGCACATGGCAGCTGGGGCAGCCTCTTAAAATGTCAGATGATGACACTCCTCTGCCCTAACCTGCAAAGACTTTGCATCTCACTCAAAGCAAAACCCAGGGTCCTCTTGGTAGCCTTGCGTGCCCTGTGGCATCTAGCTCCCCTTATCTTCGGACCGCATGCATAACTCTCCCCCAGGCTCACTTCTCTTCAGCCCCTCCGCCTTGCCCATGGTGCCTCCAGCATGCTGGGCAGACCTCTGCCTTTCGGCTTCCTGCCCGTTCTTCCCTCTGCCTAGATAGTTGTTCCCCACATGGGTACAGGGCTCGTTCCCTCACCTTCGCAGCTCCTTGATGCCTCACAAGGGATGCCATCCCTGGCCACTCTATGTAAAATGTCTCTCCCTGCCCCCCCCCCCACATTCTTTTTCTCCTCTTTCCCTGCTTTATTCTCTCAAGCATATCACCATCTAACCCTGCCATTTATGTTCCCTGCTGTGTTCATCTTCCTTCACTAGCATATAAAGGGAGAGACTTCTGTATGCTTTGTTTACTGTGGCATTCCCAGTGCCTGGAATACGGGAGGCTCTCACTTAGTACTTGTTCAGTGAAGGGATGGATTACCAAACTCACAGGAGAATCAGGAAAGAATGTAGGGGGCTCAGTGGAACCTCAGGCATCCGTGAGCATGGAGAGACACTCCGACATGCATGTTCTGCTTAATAGGTTTGGCAGAACAGCTATTCCTACCAAACCTAGTGTAAAAATTTTGTTTTATAATGAGACAGATTATAGAATTAATAATCTTATTAAAGGATAAAAAGCCTGTGTTTAATTCATTTATTCATCCATTCAACAAATATTTAAGTACCTTCCAAGTGCCTGACAGTGAGCCATTAGAATATAGATGGCTTCTAATGTGTATATGCTTAGGGATTTCTTTTTTCACAGAAAAGCGGGGGTAACATACCTAAACCTAAAGTTAACGTAGCCATGGACACTTGCTCAAAATGTTAAAATGTCCTCTCTGTGGAAATCATTGACGGACAGGTGTGTGTTCCATTCCCCTGACCCACAATCTGTTCTGTATTGTGACTGTCATATAGATTTAACAGAAAGAACCCATATCTCCCTCCCCTGATCTTCCAAGCAGACTTTCCCTGCACTTTCCCCAGCAGAACATCAGGGAGAGGTCTTGGCATGGTCTAGGGCCGGACTTGGGAGTTGGGTTCTGGCGCATCTCCTCCTAGTCATGAACCGTGAGTCCTGCCTCACATCCTTAAGGATCCCAGCAGTCTGCCGGATTCTTTCACACCCATTAAATCATTTCAGACTGTTCTGCTTCATCCAGCGGGGTGGTTTGTAGCCTGCTTACAGATACACGTGATTTTCTTTCTGAGTCTCCAGATTTTCTTAAGTGCTATTGTGCAGCAATTTGCAAATAAATTCCAATTTCCGTGTCATTGTGCTTTCAGATGCATATCCATTTTCACTAGTCCTGTTGGGAATCACCTCTTTCTGGTACTTCCTTCCAGATTCTGTGCTCGTGGTGAAGGCAAGGCAGCCGAAGCCTTTCTTTGCCGCAGGAAATACATTTGAGATGACTTGCAAAGTGTCTTCCAAGAATATTAAATCACCACGCTACTCTGTTCTCATCACCGCGGAGAAGCCTGTGGGGGACCTCTCCAGTCCCAATGAAACCAAGTACATCATCTCCCTGGACCAGGATTCTGTGGTGAAGCTGGAGAATTGGACAGATGCGTCACGGGTGGATGGCGTCGTGTTAGAGAAAGTGCAGGAAGATGAATTTCGATACCGAATGTACCAGACTCAGGTCTCCGACGCGGGGCTGTACCGCTGCGTGGTAACAGCCTGGTCTCCTGTCAGGGGCAGCCTGTGGCGAGAAGCAGCCACCAGTCTCTCCAATCCTATTGAGATTGACTTCCAAACTGCAGGTGAGCGGGGACCCTGTTGAACACAGACTGAACTAGAACGTGACCCTAGGAGTTTGAGCCAGTGGCTTCGTTTCTCTTAAACAGCTTTCTTTGTGAGATGTAATTCACAAGCCATGCAGTTTACTCATTACAAGGGTATCATTCAGTGGCTTCCGGTATATTCACAGAGTTGTGCAAACCATCACCACATTTGATTTGTAGAACATTTTCGTTATCCCCCGAAGAAATCCTGTCTCCTTTAGCTGACACCCTTCAATTCCCAGCCCTCCAGCAACCACTTATCTACTCTCTGTCTCTGTCAGCGTGCCTGTGGTGGACATTTTACATTGCATTCATGGAATGTAATACGTGGTCCTCACGTCTGTCTTCTGTCACTGTAACCCATCATTTTCTTTCTTTCTTTCTCTCTTGGTCTTTATTCTTAATCGTTGTACAGTGTTTTCGAGGATCGTCTGTGTTATAGCATGTATCAGTACTTCATTCCTTTCTATGACCAAATAGTACTCCACGGTGTGGGGACACTACATTTTGTTTGGATAAACAATGGCCATTTGGGTGTTTCCACTTCTTGGACCATTAGGAGCTCTTCTGTACAAATTTTTGTATACACATACTACCCTCATTACCTTTTTTTAATAGATGAACCAAAACTCAGCAATTTAGCTTCTTTAGAGAACACTGTGGAGTATAAATAAAGAGAAAAGGGTGCTGCACCTCCACAGGGGTTACATGATTTGCTGCATGTGCAAGGTTCAAGCCAAGTTCATCAGGGGTCCCTAGGACTGAAGGTGATGGGCACTACTTTTGGCCTGACTTACAAAGTGGTATTTCCACACAGGGGTTGAGTATCCCATCCCTGTGCCTCATCTTGCTTTAGGACTGGAAAAAGATTTCCCGTCAATTAGTCGAGTTGCCAGAGCTGTGCTGGTATGGTTGAATATATCTGTCAACCAGCTTGTTAAGTCTAGTTCCTGGTGGTGGTCATGTATGGCAAGGTTAATTAAAACAGGCATTTTTATGTCTATTCTTAATTGATTTTGTTTTTGGCTAAGTAAAACATTTTTATGCCATAAGACAGGTCAACTTTTTTTAATGGTATGGATACATATTCTTAAATAGAAATATTTCTTATTTGTCCGTGTAATTCATGAAACTCCTCTGAGTATCCCATCCCTGTGCCTCATCTTGCTTTAGGACTGGAAAAAGATTTCCCGTCAATTAGTCGAGTTGCCAGAGCTGTGCTGGTATGGTTGAATATATCTGTCAACCAGCTTGTTAAGTCTAGTTCCTGGTGGTGGTCATGTATGGCAAGGTTAATTAAAACAGGCATTTTTATGTCTATTCTTAATTGATTTTGTTTTTGGCTAAGTAAAACATTTTTATGCCATAAGACAGGTCAACTTTTTTTAATGGTATGGATACATATTCTTAAATAGAAATATTTCTTATTTGTCCGTGTAATTCATGAAACTCCTCTGA
>NC_081570.1:100342079-100488323 GCF_022355385.1 Mustela nigripes
AACAATCTCTGTGTGTGTGTGTTTCAGCAGGTAGATAGAAGTTTTTGATCCCCCAATTTTATTTAGGCTATCAAGGTGAAGGATCATCATTTATGAGTTTAATAATGAATGTTTTCACTAAATCTGCCATGGATTCCAATTAGAAGTTTCTGACTATGTAAATTTTTACTCACTTGTAAAAATTCAGGTATTAATTGAATCAGCATAATGAATACAAGATATTTGTTGAATTACGTGGTTACTTTTTAGAGTACAGGTAAACTAGACCTTAAAGTGTATTTTTTCCATTGAAGTTTTTATTAGTATTATTTTATATTAATATAAACTTCAATATCTTCTAGCATGCTCTAAGTCTGTTAACATTTAGCTGAATAAGGAGAAAATACTGGAGATTTAAACCCTTAGATTTGGAAAGAGCAGAGAAAGCACAGGTTTCTTTTATTGTGTATCTGCTTATTTGTTTTTTAATAATGGTTTCATTGAATTATAGTTAACATATAAAATTCACCCATGTCAAGTGTACAATTGAGTAGCTTTTAGTATATTCACAGAGTCGTGCAGCCATTACCACGATCTTATCCCCGAGGTTCTAACCACTCCAGAAAGAAGCTCTGTACCCATTAGTACTGCCTTCCCATCCCCAGCCCCTGGCAACCACTAATCTTTCTGTCGCTGGAGATTTGTCTCTTCTGGATGTTTCACATAAATTGAACCATATATGCAGACTTTCTGGCTGGCTTCTTCTATCTGTTGTACCATTTTCTAGGTCCACCCACGTGATGGCACGTTTCAGTACTCTGTTCTTTTTTATGGCTGAGCAGTATCTGTGGTGCGGATGGACCACATTTTGTGTATCCATTCATGTGCTGACGGACATGAGGTTGTTTCCACCCTCGTGGCTACGGTCAATAATGCTGACGTAAACATTAGTGTACAAGTCTTGGGGGTGGACATCAGAGTTCATTTCTCACCCAGGAGTGACGCTGGGTTCATACGAGCTCTGTTTAAGTCTGAGGAACTGCCAAACTGTGTTCAAAAGCCCCTACCCCCTTTTATATTCCCACCAGCAATGTGTGAGGCTTCTAAGTGTGCCACATCCTCACTAACCCTGTTATTCTCCATCTTTTTTATCGTAGGCGACCCGGTGGGTGTGAAGTTGTATTTTATTGTGGTTTTAGTTTGCATTTTCCTAATGACTATTGATGTTGAGCATCTTTTCATGTGGCTGTTGTTCGTATGTGTATCTTCTGTGGAGAAATGTCTATACAGATTGTTGGCCCATTTTTAAATTGTGTTATTCATCTTTTTCATTGTTGAGTAGTCAAGTTTTTCAGAGAGTCTGGATACAAGCCCATTAACAGACACATGGTTTAAAAATATCTTCTCCCACTCTGTGGGTAGTTTTTTCACTTTACTCATGGTGTCCCGTGAAGCACTCAAGCTTGTAATTTTGATGAAGTCCAGTTTATTTTTCTTTTTGTTGCTTGTGTTTTTGCTGTCTTAGCTAAGAAACCATTGCCTGATCACAGGTTGTGAAGATTTATGCCTCTGTTTTCTTCTAAGGAACTTTACAGTTTTCAGCTCTTACTTTTAGTGCTATGACCCATTCTAGTTAATTTTTTTTTTTTTAAGATTTTATTTATTTGAGACAGAGAGAGAAGAGTCCATGAACACGGGGAGAGGGTGGGTAAGGGCCGAGGGAGATCTCCCTGCTGAGCAGGGAGCCTGACATGAGGCTCGATCCCAGGACCCTGGGATCATGACCTGAGCTGAAGGCAGACACTTAACCCACTGAGCAACCCAGGTGCCCTGATTTTTGTGTGTAGCAGGGATGGGAATTTAGCTTTGTTCTTTCGCATGTGAACACCCATTGGTTCTTCTAGTCAACCATTTGTGGCCCAGCCTCTTCCTTCCCCCTTGACTTGTCTTGGCACACTTGTCAAGAATCCTTTAACCATGAATGTAAGGATTTTTATAGACTCACAGTTTTGTTACATTGCTCTGTATGTCTTTTCCTATACCAGGACCACATTTGATTGATTACTGTAGCTTTGTAGTAAATTTTGAAATCAGCAAGTATGAGAGTTCCAACTTTGTTCTTTTTCGAAATTGTCTTGGCTATGCTGGGTCCCTTGCATTTCTGTATGAATTTTAGGATCACCCATTGATTTCTGCAAAGATGACCACTGGAGCTTTGCTAGGAATTGTGTTGAATCTGTAGATCAGTTTAGAGAGTATTGCCGTTTCACAGTATTGCCTTCTAATGTGTCAACATGGAACATCTTTCTGTTTAGTTGGGTCTTCTTTAATTTCTGTGAGTTGTGTTTGGTAGTTGTCCGTGCACAAATCTTGAACTTCTTTCATTAAATTTCTCCTAAGTATTTTACTTTTTGTTGTTGCTGTAAATGGAATTGTTCTCAGTCTCCTGTTCCGTTTGTTCTTTGCAAATATATAGAAGCACAGCTGATTTTTATATATTGATGTTGGATTCTGCAACCTTGCTGGACTTACTATTAGTTTTAATTGTTGTTTTTTTTTTTTTTTAAAGATTTTTTATTTTTATTTATTTGTCATAGAGAGAGAAGCGAGAGCAAGCACAGGCAGGCAGAGTGGCAGGCAGAGGCAGAGGGAGAAGCAGGCTCCCTGCCAAGCAAGGAGCCCGATGCGGGACTCGATCCCAGGATGCTGGGATCATGACCTGAGCCGAAGGCAGCCGCTTAACCAACTGAGCCACCCAGGCGTCCCAGTTTTAATTGTTTTTTGGTTGATTCCTTAGGGTGTTTTAAATATAATAAAATGACATCTGTGAATAAAGACAATTTTACTTTTTCCTTTCTAGAGTGAATACCTTCTAATTCTTTTTCCTTGCCTAATTGCCCTGGCTGGCGCCTCTAGTAGTATGTAGAATAGTGGTGGCATAAGTGGACATCCTTGTCTTGTTCCTAATCTTATGGGGAAGGTTTTCCACCTTTTCCCATTAAAAATCATTGTAACTGGTTTTTTTTATTTTTATTTTTTTCCATAGATGCCCTTTATTGAGCTGGGGAAGTTTCCCTTCCTTACTGGTTTGTTGAGTGTTTTCACCATGAAGAGATGTTGGATGTTGTTAAATGCTTTGTCTGTGTCTTTTGAGAGTTAGATGATTATGGGGTTTTTGTCTTTTATTTGTGTCACTGTTTTATTCTCTGTAGGAGTTTATTCCATCTTGTTTTACATTTGTTATTTGATGTTTTGCTAGAACTGTTATGGGAAACAGGGGAGACATAAAATCTTTTGTATTTCTGAGTGAGGAATGGGCATTGAGTCTTTTTCTCAATTCTTTACATCTCTGCATAACAGATAAAATGACTAGAGCTTCCAGGTTGAATAGACTGGCTGAGTTTTTTTATTTTCTTTAGTCCGCGGAGTTGTCATGGTCAGTTCACAGTTTCATTAGAAGTGGCTGCTCGATCCACCCAGCACCGCGCCCTCGCCCTGAATGGCTCCCAGCAAATACTGACTTGATACTGAAAAGTCTTCACTTCCTAAAAATCAGCAACAGCACCATAAGATACCCATAACAGAGAGGTCCTTCCTGGTGTCTGCCTCTCTTTCCCCCGGTATTGGGGTGCTTGCCTCTTGGTATGCAGACCGTGTTTCCAAAGGAGCGCGGCTGAGTGACGAATTTCACTGACCCAAAGTGTCGGGGGAAAATACAAATAAAATGTTGTGGTGTTCAGGATGTTGGCCTTTAAAGAAGAATAAGAACAAAGTTTTTCTCCTTAATGGATAAAAGCTTGAAAATATGGTAGAGTAGAAAGAAGGAAAAGAATTAGCCATAACCTACCGGACACTGTTCATTTGTGTTGTTTTTGTTCCTAGAAATCTTCCCTTGCTTGTTTTCTTCATGGCCGTGAGATCAGGCTGTCTATACAATTTTGTGACCTGCTTTCCCCTCTTTAACCTTCTAAGATCAGTAGTTTTCGTGTTAAAACAAATTCTAGGTAAATAATTATAATGACTACACCTCCTAGAATTTAGTCAGTCATTTAACCCTATTGATGGTCATGCAGATGGTCTGCAATTTTGGCTCTCACAAGAGGACTGCTGTTTACAGCCCTTTTTAGGGGCTGGAGTTAGAACATGTTCTGTCAACATTTGTATTTAGAAAGCTGAATGTGGTCCACCTATTCTCCAGAGGCTAGGAATCGGGGGACATCTAGTGACTCTGATTCACTTAAATTCTCTGTGCTGTAGTCTGTCATCTGTGAAGTTAACCAGATAAATTCCCTCACAAAAAGAGCATTAACACAGAAATTGACCATAATAAAAATATTTCCAAGCCTGGGATAATGACCCACATTAACAGTGAGTTATTGATTTCATTAGAAGGAAATCCACTGCTGTGAATATTTTACAGCAACGGCCTTTTCCCAGACCCATGTCCACATGGCAAGCCATAGCATAGATGCTCTCTTGTTCCTACAGCCACAGCTACTAGGGGAAATGAGAACCATAATTTGTGACCTAGAAGGCATTTGGGGTTTTCTTTGGAAATATAAAGAAAAGAAAGTGAAATGTGTCCAAATTGGTAAGTCTTTGTGTGCTGTTTCAAATTTAGGAACCTAAATCCATTATAAGGGTCCTTATGTTTTATCATTTTGTGGGGTCTTAGAAGGGCCCTCGAACACTTGGAAGAAACTTGTTGGTGTAGCTCTGTTTATGACTGCAAAATTTTTAGTAAGAAAAAAAAACATGGTCCTTGTTGCTCACCTGGGTCGCTACTGGCCTGTGCTCCCAGGTGGCCATATGTGGTATGAAGTGCTCCGTAGTCATGAACACTGGGCCAAGTCAGAGCCACTGGCTTAATCCTGTCCCACCTCACTCCAATAAGCAGAGCAAATCCAGGGTGGTCAGGACCTGTGGGAACTGTGGCTGGGAGAGGGGTTGATTGAAGGGCAGGCTACCCACAAGCAGGTCAGGTTTCCTTGTCTCCTCTGTTTTCCTTCCTTTCCCCTTGCTCTGTGACCACCGTCCTGTTACGTTCTCCCCTGTGCCCGGAGTTGGTGCCCTTCTGCTGCTCTCTGGTTAGTCTGGACTCTCACCACAACCTGCTCAGGGCTGTCCCACCTCCCTAGGTTGCCATCTCCTCCATTCACCCTTTGCCTTTCTCCCAGCAGAACACCAACTGCTCCCACTCTTGGTTTGAGGAAAGAGTCTGATGAGTTCATCTTACCGCTCACAGTGAAGTAAAAACACAGCCTTTCTAGCTCTTTGCCTCATTGGTTTGCATGACCTTTTACACACTTTCTTAGTCATTTTTGTGTATGTTAAAGTCCACTTATTTTTCCTTCTTGGTGATCTGATTTAAAGGGTATTAATACTTGTGTTATTAGCATCTAATGATTTTCAGAATCAGTGTCCAGGGCCATCTCTTTCTGCTTCCCGGGGAACCCAAGGAACATCCCATGGCACTGGTATTCTGGAACCTTCTACAGGTTTGCCTGTTCTTGTTAGGATAAGGTAAATTTCGGGCTCTTAGGATTGGGTTGACTTAAAGCTATGTGATGCTGTCGCCTGAAACTGAGGAGTAAAAGGTTTTTTAAGAAAAAAAAAAGGTTGGGCGCCTGGGTGGCTCAATGGGTTAAAGCCTCTGCCTTCGGCTCAGGTCATGATCCCAGAGTCCTGGGATCAAGCCCCGCATCGGGCTCTCTGCTCAGTGGGGAGCCTGCTTCCCCCTCTCTCTCTGCCTGCCTCTGCCTACTTGTGATCTCTGTCTGTGAAATGAACAAATAAAATCTTTAAAAAGAAAAAGAAAAGAAAAAAAAAAGGAAGGTAGTAGATAGCCCCTCTCTCTAAGAAGGGGATAGGAGCTAGATTCCTTACATCCAAGGCATACTTTTTTAAAAATTTAATAAATTTACTTATTTATGCCCCATCATCAAACAGCATAACAATAATCGTACCCACAGTCAAATGCATCCAGCAGACTCTATGGTAAATATTATTAAATTCTGGCACTAAATTCTCTCTGTGTGTTTGATTTTTATACTTCCTATTTTGTTGCTCATTTTTGTGTTCACAACTCAAAACAGTGGGAACATCTCTGCCTTGCATAGTTAGCTTAGTTTGGGTAGACACATCTTTTGGTCTCTGGAAGAAGGAAAGAGCCTTTTTTATTTTTTATTTTTATTTTTTTTAAAGATTTATTTATTTATTTATTTATTTGACAGAGATCACAAGTAGGCAGAGAGGCAGGCAGAGAGAGAGAGGGAGAAGCAGACTCCCCACTGAGCAGAGAGCCTGATGCGAGGCTTGATCCCAAGACCCTGAGATCATGACCTGAGCCGAAGGCAGAGGCTTTAACCCACTGAGCCAGCCAGGTGCCCCGAAAGAGTGTTTTTTAAAACGAACTGAATATCAAGGAGATGTTCGGGGCAAGTGTGTGAGTCTGGGTAGTGTTTTGAAGCAAAACCCATGCTGCCTCGATTTCCCCTGACAGATTGGAGCCGGGCCTCTGGTGCTCCCACTGTCCCCTACAGAATGTTGTCATGGTTGGCATGTCTGTCTCCTGACTGCATTTCAGTCTCCCAGTGGCAGAGCCCCTGTCCCTAGCACAGTGAGGCCTCTCACTCCATTGGGGCCAGAAGTGTCACTGGTCCAGTCCCATGCCTTTTGCTTTCCTGCCACCTCGGTCTGGAAGTGAACCACACAGAACCAGAAGCGGCACCCAGGCAGCAGGTAGGGGTGGCCTTCCAAGGGGTCCACGGTGGTCATCAGAGAAGGGGTAAAGGAAAAGCCAGAAACAAAGAGTTCTGTTGTGGGTGTAATTCAGGTGATTGCTCATTTGGCTGTGCCTGACACACTTGTCTCTCTGAAGAGAAGAAAAGCAGCCTGAGAACACCATCTCGCCCAGGTCCAAGGAAGGGGGGCCGCCCACAGATGCTCATGAGAGCGCCAGGAGTGGAATTGAAACAGAAGCGTGAGCGGAAATAATGAGGAGCTCTCACTCTCTTCCAGGGCCGGTGTTTAATGCCTCCGTGCACTCAGACACACCATCAGTCATCCGGGGAGATCTGATCAAATTGTTTTGTATCATCACTGTTGAAGGAGCGGCCCTGGATCCAGGTATTTCACTCTGTCTTCTCCCCTTGCCCATGTCACTTTCTGTAAATGCCTCTCGTGTCATCCCCACTGTGCGACCCGAACACCAAGGTCACAGATTAGATGGTGCGAATCCCCGAACTGCCCTGCTCCGTACCTGGTACTCAGTAGGTGTTGAGTAAATCCTTGCTGATGAACGCTTCTGTCTGTTAGATGATTTGGAAACCCATCCAGGTATTGGAATCATAGTTGTCCCAGGCCTCTTCCAGGGCTGATTCAAGTTCAGGCTGGTTTGAAACCTATCAGCAGGGTCCAGCTCCTTTAGTTTGTCTTTTAAGCCTTGATTCATTCAGATATTTATTGAGCTGCTTCTAGTAACAGGCACTGTTCTAGAGAGGGGCCAGACGCCCTATATCATGGAGCTCGCAGCCTGGTTAAGGAGATAAACAAGAAAGCAATCCTCATGTAATATACTATCAGATGGTGTTAACTCTCTGGTGAAGGATGGAGCAGAGTAAGCGAGCAGCAAGGGACCAGATGGTACTTTGGTAGTTTAAATTCTTGGGAAATCTTTGTGGACCTTTTCTTTGCAAAAAAATGTTAGCATTGCCCATGGGATGCCTAAGAGCTCTGGGCTGTCAATCTTACACCTTTTCTTCAGTGACCAGTTGGTGTCCCCACCTCGCTTGTAGACCCTTGGGGTTTGAAAGGACACTAAAGGCACATAAGGTGTCTGTTGCCGAGCAGGACAGTACCCACTGCTGCCTTCTCCTATTGAGACCGTTGAGAACCTGATCTGCTGTGTGGGACCTGCACTCTCTCCCATACGCTTTGTCCTTGGGTGTCTTCGTACTGCCCACCCCAGCATGGGCAGAGCCCGGGCCTCCCACCGATCAGCACCTTGCAAAGGCCAAAGTATACGAAAGTCTCAGCGTTCTGTGCAGAGACCACTGGGCCTGTGGCCCTGGGGTGGAAAGCAGAAGCGGGTGTTCATTCTGTAGCAAGGGCAGGTTGTAAGCAAAGTGAGAACGGCCCGCAGTGAAACCAGAGTGGACAGCATGAGTAGGGGACTGGGTAGAGCTGGCGTCAAGGAACAAAGGCCCGGGTGGCCACCAGCCAAGATCCAGCTTCTTCGGGACCTCGGATCAGAGGTGTAGGTAGTAACTAGTTCTGGGTTGGCAGTTACTCCAGTAGGATGTCTTGGCCTCATGGGCCAGATGGTCTCCGCAGCAACTAGTCGGCTTTGTGGCTGTTGGTGTGAAAGTAGCCATAGACAGGATGTAAGCAAATGGGCTTGACCGTGTTCCCATGAAGTCTTTTTTTTTTTTTTTTTTTTTAAAGATTTTTATTTATTTATTTGACAAACAGAGAACACAAGTAGGCAGAGAGACAGGCAGAGAGAGAGGAAGAGAGGAAGAAGCAGGCTCCCTGCTGAGGAGAGAGCCCGATGCAGGACTCGATCCCAGGACGCTGGGATCATGACCTGAGCTGAAGGCAGAGGCTTTAATCCACTGAGCCACCCAGGCACCCCTCCATGAACCTTATTTGACACACATAGCTGGTGGGCTGGATTTGCCCTGCGGGATGTAGGCTGCTGAGCCCTGCACGAGCTGATGGGTCCCAAACTGGCTCTCTCGGGGAACCCAAACATGGCTGAGCTACAGAGGTAGGGAAGAGAAGGTAGAAGAAAAGGAGAAGGAATCCATCCATTCAAGCCACCCACTGGTGAGCTGTGTTCTCAAGGGTAAAAGGTACCCAAGTAGCTCAGGTCTTGAGGATGCTGGGGTGTGGAGGATCGGGGACACAGAGTGGGGTTAGGAAGAGAAAACGAAAGTGAGAGTAGAAGAGGCTGCCAGAAAACGGGGGAGGGAATCGTGTTCAAAAACTGGAACCATGTTTACCCTCGAAGCTCATGGATGGTATATACAAAAATAAATCATTTACATGTTCTTTCTCGGTAAATTAATGGGTCACCGGTTGGGGCCTTAATATAAAAGTCTTCCTCCTGGGTGATTACAGAAGGTATAGGTGGCTGTTATCATGCAGATCACAGTTTTCCAGAACTTTGCCCTCTTGGACTATGTGGGTAGAAGATTCTGAATAATGAAGCACACGCTGTAATTTAGTTTTTCCTCACGCACCTGCTGGGCTGTGAAGGAAATCTCTTTTGGAAAGGGCATACCGTGCAAGTGGGCCGAGCGCCAGGGCACTCCTGTGCTGGGAGGGGAGGGACAGGGCATATCACTGCCCTTTAGAGGCCGTGTCTTAGGTCCGGTTCTCCAGAAGCAAAGCCTGAAACAAGCGTGCAGGTGGTTAATTGATGATGTGCTCCCAGGGAGTGAGGGAGTCGAGACAGAGCAGGGAAAGAAGTCAGGCAAAGATGTGAATTCAGAGCAAGTCTGACTCCCCCGGGGAGCTCTGGAGCGTCGGTGGTACCGCAGAGGACAGCCTCCGGGAGGTAAGGCACTGGGCTTTTAGATCCCCACCATTCCCCAGTCGCTGCACACAGTCCAGATGGCTGGGGAGCAGGGGTGTTTCTTAATCTCGGGAAGTGGCTCCCATCCATGGAAGCCAGTCCTCTGGAAGAGGGTAGGGGTGTGAGAATGTTCGAGGCACCAAGAGCTTCTGCTGCTGGTGGGAAGGCTGTCCCTGCCAGTGTCATGGACTGGGTGTGTTGTAGTGTGGAGATAAGGATGCTCGTGGTGGGCAGACAGTGAGCACTGTGTGCCAGGCATGTGTGGTTCTAAGCATTTCGCAGAGATGACTCACTTCACCATGAGCGATGGTGTTAGTATTCCTTTTCCAGCTGAGGACACTACGTCACAGAGCATTAAGTCACTCGTCCAGGCCACACGGCCAGCAGGGGCTGGTGCCAGGAGTCTGGCACGCTAGCCTGGCCCTGCAGACTGACCACAGCTCCATGACACCTGGCGGGACTGGGGCTAGACTCTGTGCCTGAGTATTGGCGACACAGTTGTGACTTCTTGCCTTCCGGATCCACGCAGCCCCTGCCCGTGAAGGCAGCACACCCTGAGGGTGTGAGGGTGTATAGTGATTTTGAGGTTGTTAGTGTATTTTCACAAACTGAATAAATATTACTTTTTGTGTAACAAAAATGGTATCATTTAACATTTATATAAAAAGCCTTATCAGGTGAATGTAAGATAGAAAGTGTGTGTGGCCTTGCCGTCCGCCCTTGCCTGCTGAACGCGCCCCAGGCCCACCATGGCAGGGAATGGCTGAGAGAAGAGGTCAGGGGCTTACGGCGTGTCCTCCGTCTTCATACGCCAGTCTTCCCCCTCCTGTGCCCGTGTTCATTTGTTTGAACCTTAACTTCGCAGTCCTTTGAGATGCAGCAGCCTCCTTTCTGGGGCTGTTAACGGTGTTCCACTTTCTCAGCTGGACGTGTTTTCCTCTTGTTTTGAACTTAAGCACATCTGCAGGGGAAAAAACACAATGAACAATAAAACCCAAACTGCTGGGGCTCCTGGGTGGCTCAGTCAGTTAAGCATCTGCCTTTGGCTCAGGTCGTGATCCTAGGGTCTTGGGATGGAGCCCTGTATTGGGCTCCCTGCTCGGCGGGAAGCCTGCTTCTCCCTCTCCCTCTGCTGCTCCCCCTGCTTGTGCGCACTCATTCTCTCTCTCTCTCCGATAAGTAAGTAAATAAAATCTTTAAAAAACAAACAAACAAACAAACAAAAACCCAAGACCCCAAAACAAATAAGAAACCCCTAAACTGCTATGACTCTAAATTTTGTCTGGTTCACTCTATGTACTTTTCATTCTTGACTACATTAGTGTCCTAATGTAGAGTCTTGGGCTCTTCTGCCTGACATGTCAGAGGACCCTGCTTTGGGATTGTCACCACCTAGGCCCTTTATGTCCTGTGTTCCTTGTGGGAGATGGTTTTGGGTGTGTCTTGGGTTGGGTGGTGGTGGCAGCGTGGTTAAGAGTGAGGACTCTGGAGCTTCAGTCCCTGGGTGAAGCTACATGTTGTGCTGCTTCTGGCTCTGTGACCTGGAAGAGGTGTTGGGCCCCACCATGGTGGGGAGTGTGGCAGTACCTTCATCGTGGGGCTGGCCTGGCCTAAAGCATGGTGAGCCATGCTGGCCCCCAGTGATGTGGTGCATGTGTTAGCCACACGTGCGATTTCTGCTGGTTGCACTGACCCAGGGTTCCGGCTTGGTCTGTCATCCACAGACGACATGGCCTTTGATGTGTCCTGGTTTGCGGTGCACTCCTTCGGTCTGGACAAGGCTCCCGTCCTCCTGTCTGCTCTCGATCGGAAGGGGATCGTGACCACGGCGGAGAGAGACGGGAAGAGCGAGCTCAGCCTGGAGCGTGTGAGCGTGCTGGAATTCTTGCTGCAAGTTCATGGCTCTGAGGATCAGGACTTTGGCAACTACTACTGCTCTGTGACTCCGTGGGTCAAGTCCCCAACGGGTTCCTGGCAGAAGGAGGCGGAGATCTACTCCAAGCCCATCTTTGTAACTGTGAAGATGGATGGTAAGAATGATATGCAGCAAAATCTCTGGGCTGGGCCGCAGCTCATGGGATCAGGTGGCCACTATCTGAGACCATGCCACCACACGGCCTGCTTGCTCCAGACCTGGCCTGGACCTGGACCCCAAGGGAGCACACACAGGCTGTGCTGTTTCCCCAGCTGTGATATCGCCCACAGGAGGCACCCCTGGGAAATGATTTTGATAATTCCCAGAGAGATTTCTGATGCTTTCTCCAAATTCTTTGCAAACCCACTTTCCTTGTCAGAGGGTTGGCCTGGATTCTGCCAGGCAGAGGCAGAGAACATCATCAAGAGAGTGGGTTCAGGTCCCCAGCGGAGGCAGTGAGTAGCTTCCTGCCCCTCCTGTCCTCCTCCTAGTTTTGCTTCTTGGACAAGAGAGGCTCCGCCTGCTGTCATTAGCATAGACGGGGTTTTCTCCAAACCCCTGAGATGGGAGGGCGGCTTTGCCACCAGACTCATTCTAACTCAGTTGTCAGAGGGCCCCCTTCCCACCCCTCTGTTCCCCAAACATCCCAGAGTGGGGCCAGCTGTTCCTTGGCTAGCGAGAAACCGGTCTTCTCTGTGAAAAGCGTCAGAGTCCAAGTTAATAGGGAAATTCCATGGAGAGCGCTAAAGCCCCAGCGCCTCCGAGGGTTGGGAGGGGCCTTAGAGTGTGTTTCCCTGACGGGCTGTCAGCTTGGGGGAGGCTGGAATCGAACCCAGCTCGTCCACAGGTGACTTCACTTTTGTGGTCCTTCGTCTCCTCTCTCATACAACGGGGTGACCATCTTGCGTCGGGCTGTTCCGAAAGGTGCTCCGGAAGCCGCGTGAAATGTCAGGCAGCCCTCGGCGCGCCAGCATCCGCCCAAGGAGGGCTGGTGCGTCTGGGAGAAGAGACTTGGGATTTGAATGCACGCGATCTGTACGGTGTTTGTGCCTTCCTGAAACTTCATCGCTTAGACCCTATTTGCATCTTAGAAATTCCTCGCATGGAGTAGCTCCATACGAAAACCCAGATTCCCAAACAAGGGAGCGATTATTCACTTTGCTAGATAATTTACTGTAGTGTTACTTAAAATAGCTCCCCGAGTACACTTCAGTTATTTGATGCAGAGAATTGATTTATGAACTTTTTTTTAAGGCTTCATCTGCTGCTATATGCACGATGCCCTTATCCTGACTTTTAAAAATCCATCTCCTGCCAAAACCCTAAAAAGCAAGTTGACATTCAAAGACATCAAATGAATTCTTTTTCCTGGTTTTTTGTTTCTTCCCCACAGATCTGGGTGGGGTGTGATCTGTTCACTTTGTGCATAGATAAGGGTGCTTCCGTCTCCTAGAGCACTGTGCCAGGTGCTGGATGGAGCCCGAGTCCCCTGGGGGGTGGGTATTTGGGGGGTGGTTACCTGTCCCGTGGGGAGGGAGGGGGCAGGCAGTGGGCTTCTGGTGTCTGCCTCCAGCACCACTGACCTCGCATCCCCTTGCTCCGTCCCTCCCAGTGCTGAATGCCTTCAAGTACCCGCTGCTGATCGGCGTGGGCCTGTCCACCGTCATCGGGCTCCTGTCCTGCCTCATCGGGTACTGCAGCTCGCACTGGTGCTGCAAGAAGGAGGTCCAGGAGACGAGGCGTGAGCGCCGCCGGCTCATGTCCATGGAGATGGACTAGGGCCCGGCCAGGGAGCGGCCGCCGGCCCGGCGTCGGAGCCCTCGGGGCGGGAAGAGGACAGCAGGCTTTTCACGTGCAGTGTGTGACACTCAAACCCAGTCCTCTCTAATCTCAGGTGGGACCTGGCGCGCTCTCTTCTCTGCATGTCCAGTCCTGAGCGCGGACACGTTTACCAGCACACGGCTCTTCTCCCCACGGCACTTTCTGGTAGAACAATCGCGTGTGTGTTTTCCCAGCTGCGGCTTTTTAATGGTTACCCCTTTCGTCTAATTTTTTTCTCCTGCCGGTTTATAGATCTCTGACCTGTGTGTGTTCGTCTGTTTGGTTCCGAGGGGTTGCGGGGAGGAAGGATGATGGCTCTCAGAGTTCTTGGTCTTGGGGCGGGCGGAGGACGGAGTCGCCCGCCGGGAGCCAGCTTCCACGTGGGGGGCCGGTGTTCAGAGCGCTGCCAACGCCGCCCTCTGCCCCACACGGGCCTGTGCAGAAGGCTGACTGGTGGCTGTTACCACCCTACCCACCCCGGATTTTCAGGGGTTTAGACGACATTTGAAATCTAAACTTGCAGTATGTAACTTCTTACTGAGCCCAAATGCGTTCCTTTTTTTTTTCTTTCTTTTTTAATTTTTTAACATTTTTAATGCTTCTCTGCCCCCTTTCCATTTCTTTGATATTTGCTTTTATGCGAGCGTGCTGACATGGCCCTGGCATGGCCCTGGAATCTAGAATTTGGCTCTCCACCAAGCACCTTATCTTGCCACCTTAGCCTTAAGAATGAGTATGAATATGAAGAAAAATACACAGCCACCTCTGTCCAGGGCAGTAAGGGGGTCCTCAAGGGGGGGGGGGGGGGTTGGGGAACGAGGGAAGGAGGCACTCACTGCAGTGGTTCCGAGGCCACTGTGCCTCAGGGGGCCCCAGGGAGAGCGGAACAGGGTCCTGGGAAGATGTCCGCAGCTCGTCCCGGGCGGGGTGGTGGTGCCAGGGCTGTGTCCGGAGAGGGGGAGCCGTCCCTGTCCCCCCTTCCCGCCCTTTGTGGGCGGCAGAGGCCTTGGCCACCCAGGGACCGCCTGTGGCCCCCAAGGATGCCCCTTGTCCTTCACGGGCTGCTTGGGCTCCTTCACGTGAAGGTGTGTTGCTGTTTGCAAGACTGTCTGCCTTCACAGAATCAGAAATTACCTGGAAGAAAACCATGCATTTTCCATGACCTTTTCAGTCCTTCAAGTCTTTGTAAGATCCCCTGCAGGGGGTTAGCGAGGAAGGGTATGCTTTGTGATAGGTTTGCTTTCCTGTTAGGAGCACGGAGGAAACCAGCAATTTACTGCTGTGTGAACAGCCTACAAAGTAGATCTGAGAGCAATCTGTTTTGCCCGATTGCTCGTACCAGGAGTAGGACACAGACCAAAAGAGATCCTCCGCTCCCCAAGGCCTCTGCCCCTGCACAGCACTGGCCTCTCAGAAGCATCCCAGTGGGGTTTTCTGAGGCCCACTGGTGACTCACGGCCCGCATTGCAATCCTCTCTGCTTTTGTCCCGGCTCTGACGGGTCTAACACTGCTCTGTCTTCCCAAGGGAAAAAAGATTCGTTTGTTTTGAGCAATAAAGTCATACAAAATGATGGCCATTCATGTGTGGCTCTTTGTCACAATGGGCCGGACGAGCCACACTCCCCCACCCCCCCATCCCAGCTCACCATCGTCCCCCTCCACTTCCCTCACTGTGCTGCCCGAAATCCATTCTGTCCTTGTCACCAAGTCTCCCCTCCCCCACCCCAGGAAGGGGGGAGGTGCAGATCACCACCCAGCTTCCCCTTTTGGTTCTGTCCACCTAGGGGACCCCTCATGGTGGACACTGTGCTAAGAGTAATGGCACAGATGCACTCCAGGCCCAGCATCTGCCCCACCAGAGCACAGACAGCCAGAGAAAGAGGGGGAGGCCTTGACAGCGCTAGGTTCAGGTCTTGTCCACCTGTCATTTCTTGCCTATGCGAAGTCAGAGGAGGTGGGTCACAGGTGATTGTATATACGGGAATTAAAGAGAGAACACTTATTCACAGGTGCTATGTTAGTGACACCAGTGCCCTTTGAGCCCACACAGTTATCAGTCCTATAAGAAGGTTCAGGATTATTGTAGTAAGCCCTCGTTGGTAGAAGAAAGGGTACCTAGCCGTGCATGTGACCAGGTGGCCCCAGGACGATGTGAGACCATCAATGGGCCACAGCAGACACTTGGCAGGAGGAGAAGTAATCTGTGCTCATGCACTCTACCTTCTCCTTTCAAACTGACCTTGTAGCTCAGGGCTGGGGTTGTTCAGGCACGGCCCCCAACCCGGTCCTCTGATCATCGGGTCCAACAGCAAGTCGCCTGGAGGGGCTGGTCCAGAGGAGGAAGAGATCCCAGGGCCTGGAATGTGTGTCCTTTTAAAAGTCTTAGATACACTCTATCACTGTACCAAATAGGGCTCCCCACAAAGTGCTCTTCTGGAAGTTGTTCCTGCCAGAAGCACTCATAGGAATGGAAGAACCTAGCCACAATTCACATGGATGAGATTGCACTTCTTAACAAAAAGAAACTTTTAAAAAGTTTGGGTTGTTGGTTTTTTTTCCTAATCACAAAAATACCCCCAGAAAGAGCCTAAGCTATGTTCAGATAGAAGCCTTGAAATTACTTTAAATTGTTTACTTTGTGATGTTTACATACACTTTTCGCTTAAAAAAAAAAAAAAGCAAACTCTGACTTTTTAACAACTTTTCAGATTTTTTTCATGGGACGGTGGAACTCTTGATTCACCAACTGGATTTAAATCTTAATTTAGAAATTTATTTATTTGTGTATTTTTCCCCTCCCCACCCATGTGGCATTTCCCCTAAGATCCTGGCAAAGGACGCCCCTGCCACCCAGACCCTTGTCTGTTTTCCCCTGTGGCTCTTGCTTCTTGCTTTGCAGACCGTCTGCAGCCATGATTTTGTCACTGACATCTGTGAGCCAAAGACTGAGCCTTTTTGGCAGGAATAATAAGCAATACTACACAACTTGCTACTTTCAGAAAACTTTTTCTTTTTTTAGCTTCATCGAGGACAACAGAGGAAGAAGGGAACTAGAATTTGGGTAAGTTCTCCTCTGCTGTTGGAACAAATTCTCAGTGATAAATATTGTGTGCAGATCACTAAGATTAAAAAAAAAAAAAAAGGTGACTTTCTGTCTTTCTTAGCGTGGCACATAAGGATCTGCCGGATTTCGCGTAGACAAAGAAAGGGTCTTGTGTATTTTTGTCCATATCCGATGTTATATGAACTAATTGTATTGTTTTATACTGTGACCACAAATATTATGCAATGCACCATCTGTTTTTTATTTCATTAAAGGAAGTTTAATTTAAATTGAAGTTGTGTGAGGAACTTGATCTTGGTCTCCTTGCCCTTTCTTCTCCTCTGCGTGAGGGACCATGGCTGAATTCCAGGGGACATCTCCAGGCTCTCTGAATGCTGGCATCACGCTGGAGGTTCTCCCTGAGTGGATTTAACAGGAGCCGCACTGGATCCCTGCCGAGCAGAAAGCTGTGGGCCAGGGTCCCGTTACCTAGCACAGTTTCCTCGTTCTTCGGTGAATTCTCATGACCTTACAGGTCTTTCATCACGAAAGCGGGAAGTTAGATGTTGTTCCTGTCTGTGGCTGAGGAAACAGACACCCAAGGCTCTGTGACCGTATCATGACTGGAGCACAATGGCTTTTCTGACTCATGACCCAGTCTGGAGCCAAACTGGTCCAGAAGGTGCCAGCCCCTGTGATGTAAGGACAGTGTTCCTTCCCGGGCCACCAGCTTCCAGAGCCCGGACAGGAGAGAACACTGAGAACCCCGATTCCCTGCTGGCTGCCCCCCTCCACTGTGGGCCCCATATGTGTCCTGGGCAGGGAGCATCTCTCATGGTGAGGTCTGCAGGGGCTGGGGCTGTGTCCTAGTTTCTAACCTGGCTGAGAGATTGGCAGTTCCGGACACGTGGAAGGTCCACGCGGCCAATCCATGCACCGCTCTCCGTGCAGCTGGATCTTCAGAGAGAAGCTGCTTCGTTCCTCAGACCCACAGCCCAGGGCGTGTGGCACCCTGTTTTTTAAAATACAGGTTTTATGGTTATTGGGTAACTCAGGGATAGCAGAACAACGATAGTGTTCTCCTCATAGATTCCAAGAGGAGGGAGCACAGCGTGCCGCAGTCCGGGAGGCCACCCAGGAAAGGCCGGCGGCCATCAGGAGGCAGAGGGAGAGTAAAGGATGGGCAGCGCCTTTTTTGTGGTTTTCACGGGAAGGACAGGTGAGTCAGGGTCCTCAGGCTTAGGGATGATTCGACTGGATCATTTCAGTGGGTTCTGGGGTGCAGAGGTTGTCCTTAGTTTTCTGGTACCTGGTCCTGAGGAGCAGGGCAGGGGACAGTGGTCCTGAGCGGGAGCCCCGGTGGAGAGGGTAGCAGAACTGTGGACTCGGGATTGGTGGCGTGAAAGGCGCGCTCACGGTGCGTCAGTTCCTCTCTCTAGGAGAGAGGCAGTCCCCGGGATCAACGAGGCCCTAGATATCAAAGCCTCAAAAAACAGTACAGAATGACATGATTGATGTGCTCACCAGCCCGAGGCTTGTCGGCTGCTCGGGCACACCTGAGCTCCACCCGCGGAGCTGGTGGTGACAGAAGGAGGATCATCCGCTTCCAGAAGGCCACAGTTGACTGCGCGAAGTGAAGCTGTGAACAAGGCAGGGGGGAATGACTGTACGTATTCTAAATCAGTACACCAGCGGCAGTGCCTGAGTATTTCAAGCTCTCAGCAAGTATTTGTTGAACAGATAGGAAGATGAGTAAGCACTGGACCCTGTCATTATGAAATTGATTGTCTTGTAGGAGAAAGAGGCACGAAATAATTATGTTATTATCATATAACAATTATACAATCTACAAACCTAGATTTTTAAGTTTCTTGAATGAACAGGCATTTCCCAGGTAAGAAGGGGACAAGGTTCGAAGCAGTGGGGATAGCTTTTGCACAGGTTGGGAGGAGTACAAGTGGTTCTATGTCTGAAGGGCGAGGTGGTGGGAGAGTTTATAAGGGACAACCTGTAAAGGTCAAGTCAAGGAGTTTGGACTCAATCTTCTAGAAATATCTGGGGAGCCACTGGAACACCTTAATCAGGAGAATGCATGGCAATGTTGACATGTTTGGTTTTTCTGGTAGTAGGGACTAGGGTGTGCAAGCAAGGCCAAAAGATGAGTTGAACTGTGTTGATCCAGCAATAAAATTGAGACCTTTGGTTGTGACAGCAACAGGTAGGATGAGTTCATAAAAGATTTGAGGAAGAAGTGGATATCGAGTGTGGAGGCCAAGCGTGGATCTGGGAAGATACTGGTTCATCCAACCACGATGGACACCACCAATGAGAGAAGACAAGGCTTTCAGGGTCAGACTCCAGTTTGAGTTTCCTGGGGGACCTTCGAATGGAGATGTTCCACACCAGCTAGGTGGCTGGTCCGGCACTGAAGGGAGAAGACAGGGTTGGATGTGTATCTGTGGTTGTCAGCAGACAGATGCGGGATGAGAGCAGCATGTGGAGCAAAGGGCTGCTGAGGACCCAGGAGAAGACCACAGTGTTGGGGTGGGCTGGGAGGAGGATCCAGTGAGAAGGGGCCCAACGGGGCTGAGGAAGGATCCTGGAGAGAGTGCCATCAGAGGAGGATGGAAAGAATTGCAAGCAGGTTTTCCAGTTCTGGTGCCCCCAAAGATGGAGTGTAGGGGAGAACTGAGCCGTGTTCACTGTTGTGATCATGGATGTTTGTGTGAACCGCCCCAGATTGCAGTGGGCCGAAGCGGCGATGAGTTAGGAAATCAAACAGAAAACTGGGAAACCGTCAGAAGTTTGAAGAGGAGGGGAAAGACAAGGTAGTATGAAGCTAGGGAGAAAATGTGGCTATTGAATAGGGTAGGAGACACCTGAGCTACTTTATGGGCATCTGTATCTGAGGGTGTAGGAGGGACCCAGAGCCCAGGCAAAGCCAGCTTCCTGTCTCTTCTCCCTTTCTCCTCTCTTTGGGAACTATTGTGAGCCTCACTCTGTGTTTTTCTAAAGTAAACTCTACCCCCAGCATGGGGCTGGAGCTCACAACCCTGAGATCAAGAGTCCCATGTTCTACCAGCAGAGCCAACCAGGTGCCCCCCAGCCGCACTCTCTTTTTCAAAAATCAGGGCTGGATGTCACTTAATCCCTGGTAGGAAATTGAAGGAATAGCCTTTACCAAGGGAAGATCTGGAAACAGCCAATGACCTAGGAATCCCGTCAGTTGCTCTTTCTCTTCTGCTAGTGCCCCTATTCCCCATCTTATACCCCCCAAACTCCATCCCCACCCCTACCCATCACCCTGGCTTTTTCTTCTGCCCACAGAAGTCCAGTTCAGGCTTTTCCCACACACATAGGAGGGGTTGCCACACACCTCGAAAACCTCTTCAGCCAAGGTTAACTAGTTGTTAACTCTTGGTGGAGCTGGGCAAGTGGGAAGAGACCTAGGTATCATTCTCCCATTATGGAGGCAAGGTCACAGCTCAGGGGCAAGGTCACAGCCCAGGGCCAGCTCACAGCTGGGCCCGCTGAAGGCCTGTTTCTTCCTCTGTTCCACAAGGGCGTTGACTGAGGTCACCGGGATCTCTTCCTGTGGGGTCACTGCTTGATGTTCCATGAATGTGGGCTCAGTCCCTGGGCTTCCTGTATCTTGGCAAGTTCAGCACTTGTTGAGTGACTCTCAATTTACCCTGAATTGGAAGAGCTCAAGCAGGGGGAATCATGCCCAGCTTCCTGCTGACCCCTTGGGGTTTTTCTCTGCCAACCTCCAGTCACACTCTATCCCACGCACATTCTGCCTTCTGAAATCATGAATGGCAAGCTAGAAGATACAATGGGAAGAGCCCTATCACTTCACCTGTCAGAATGGTTAAAATCCACAACCCAAGAAACAAATGTTGCCGAGGATGTGGAGAAAGGGGAACCCTCTTCCATGTTGGTGGGAACGCAGACTGGTGCAGCCACTACCGAAAACAGTATAGGCGTTCCTCGAAAGTTAAAAATAGAATTGCGTTATGATCTAGCAATTTCCACTACTGGGTATTTACCCAAAGAATATGAAAATACGAATTGAAAAAGATATATGCCTTCCTATGTTTACGGCATTACTTACAATAGCCGAATTACGGAAGTAGCCCAAGCATCCATCGGTAGATGAATGGATAAAGAAGATGTGGTATGTATGCACCATGGAATATCACTCAGCCATAAAAAAGAAAGAAATCTTGCCATTTTCAACAGCATGGATAGCTCTAGAGGGTATAATGCTAAGTGAAATAAGTCGGAGAAAAACAAATACCATAAGATCTCGCTCGTGTGGAATTTAAGAAAAAAGGAAAAAACAAACTGAAACACAGACTCTGAACTCTAGAGAACACACTGATGGTCACCGGAGGGATGGTGGGCGGGGGATGGGTGAAACAGAATGGGGATTAAGAAGTATACTTATCATGGTAAGCACTGGGTGATGTGTGGAATTGTTGAATCACTATATTTCTACACCTGACACTAATATAACACTGTATACGTATTATACTGGAATGAATAAAAAAAAAGCACTGAGCCAAGAGCAAGAAGGCAGCCATTTCCTATCCTTACAGTCCTGGCCAGTTGATTCTTCTGAGCCTCAGTTTCTTCCTCTGTAAAATGGGATTTGTAATACCCATCACATGGTGGTGTGAGCTCTTCTATAAAATTGCCTATGTGAAGGGGGTGCCTGGGTGGCTCAGTGGGTTAAAACCTCTGCCTTCAGCTCAGGTTATGATCCCAGAGTCCTGGGATCCAGTCCCGCATCAGGCTCTCTGCTCAGCAGGGAGCCTGCTTCCTCCTCTCTCTCTCTGCCTGTCTCTCTGCCTACTTGTGATCTCTGTCTGTCAAATAAATAAATAAAATCTTAAAAAAAAAAAAGGATTAAAAAAAAATTGCCCATGTAAAAAGGTCCCTGTCGAAATAAGTTTTCAGCCCACATGCTTCGGAGAGGAGGCTAAAATACCTGGGATTTCTGTGGAATACTTGTGCATGTCAAATCTGAAGGAAAAGAAAATACATTTCTTTTTTCTTAATCTTTCAGGAACTGGGACAGAATTTTTTTCATTAGTACATTCCTGTGTCGTTTTGTCCATTCCTGGCTCTCTCCCTCCGTCTGACTCAGGAAGTGCGTTTTTACATTCTTTTCAGCTGATACAATGCAGTGATTGCCAAGGTAATAGAATAACACTCTTTCTCTGGCTTTATTTTTTCTTTCTTCATTTTTCCCCCTTGACAACAGAAAACTGCTTGTTTTTGTTGTTGTTGTTGTTTGGTTGGTTTTTTGGTTTTTTTTGCCCCAGAAAAGAAGCAACATCACTCTGTCAATGTTAATTTTGGCAGAAACTGAGTCATTTAAAATGGAAAGAGGGGAAAAAATTTCTTTTTTGGGGGGGCAAAGCTATAGAAATGAGAACTTGTCTAGCATTAATTTGGTTGCACGTTTTTCAGGAATACTGATTATGACGTATTATTGACAATGACCGTCTCTGTGGTCAATGGTCACTTCTAGAAGAATTCTCTTTCCGGTGCACGTAGCGCACTGACTGCATCCATCGTTCTAATTCTCTCCTTTTGCCCTGTCGCTTTGCCGTTCCCCTCACTAAAAAGATGCAGCCTGTTAACCCATCTTTTGCATTTGGACTTGGCCAGGTGACTCTCTTTGATCTATGAGGTGTTAGCAGCTATGATAAAAGGAGAAGCTTTAAAAAGTGCTGTTGTATTTCCACGAGTCCTTTTGGACCCCTCACATCACCATGAAAACCTGCTCAGGCTAGCCTATTGGAGGGATGGAAGAGGGATGCTAGCCAAGGCTGGTCGAGGACAGGTGACCCACAGGCTTAAGAACAAAAATAATGTGTACTGTTACAGCAATAACTAAATGATTCAGTGTATTTGCCTATAATTTCGGTGCCTGGGGATGACCCATGATTTCTCCAACTGAAACGATGGACCAATTACCATACCTTAGGTCCCACTGATATTATAGTCAGCAGCCTGTAGAGGTAGTGTGAAGTGCCCATTCAAGGTAAACTACCCTTTACTTGTTCCCTGAGTATAACCTGCACCTCGTGCTTCTGTATCTTTGTACATTTCATTTCTCCCTACTGGAATCCTCCCCTCGTTCCTTTGCCTATTTGAATCACACCAGACCCCCAAGGACCTACTTGAAACCAGTGTTTCCTGAATGACCTATGGCTGCTCCCTGCCTACAGCAGCCCCTCCAGCCTATTAACTCTTAGGATATTTCTTGTTTGAGTCATAAATGGGGGATTCAACACATGCTGCCTTATTTGGTTACTCTTCCTTCCTTTCCCTCCCCCCCTTCCCCTCTCTCTTCCTCTCTCTCTCTTTCTCTCTCTTCCTTCCTTCCTTTCTTTCTCTTTCTTTGTCTTGAACAAATACATACATATTCACAGACACACATATGATTAAAGGACATATGGAAAATGTTTAAAAATCATGAGTTAGGTTTGTGGTGGTTTTAAAACACATCCATGAATTCTTGACACTCCTCCTTTCAAAAGGCATGGCCTAATTTCCCTCTCCTTGAGTGTGGGCTGGACTTTTAGCAGATGGAATAGGCAGAAGTGATAGTGTGTAACTTTGATACTAGTCCATAAAAGGCTCTGCATCTTCCTCCTAGGTCTGTCTCTTGGATCACTCCATCTGGGGGGAAGCCAGCTGCCATGTTGTGAGGGCACTCAAGTGTTACTGTGGAGAGACCCACATGAGAGAGCTCATGCCAACTGGCTACTGTTTCTTATCTGTGGTTGTTTATTAAGCTAATTTTCAAGTTTCTGGAAGGAATGGCTCATCTTCCACTAAGTCTTGCATAGTACCTTGACAAGGGAAGTACAGAGCTTTTCACTAAAGACATTAGTATTTGTAGTTTCACTGACCGTGGAGGGTTAATTTTTAGGTATCATCACTAATAAATAAAACCAAAAGGGAAGGAAGTGAAAACTTGAAAAGGGGTAAAAGTTAGAGGCTTCCAGACCTGAATTTGTTGAATATCACCCTACTCTACTAGAATGGCCATGGGGAAAGTAAGAACTGTCTCAAAATGTTACCTTTCCCCTGAAGATTGGCCTGATTTCCCTTTCTCCTCGAATCAGCTGTGCTCTCTCCCTCCTTCAAATGTCCGTACCTCTTTACTCGTATTTCTCCTAGGCCACCTCACCGAACTTACCTTGTGTGAGAGCCAGTCATGCTCCTGATTGCCTCCACCATCCCATGTAGAAGATCAGAGAGGCTACCCTGTAATTCCAAATGCATCGATATTCCTTTGCAATATCTTAAATGACTTAATTCAGGACCTCATCATTGCTTATACGGGAAACTACAAAAATCCTGTAACTGGCCTTCCTGCTTCCAGCCTTGCTTCCCTCCCTCATCTTTCAACTAGTTAGCAATACACAACATGGAATTCAATTCAAAAGGAAAAATCCAATCAGGCCATTCTCCTCCTAAAGAAGAAAAAGAAGAAGGAGAAGAAGAAGAAGAAGACCTCAGATCTCCCCTTTTCTGTGGGATAAAGGCCAAGGTCCTAGGCTTGGCATGCATGGCCCAGTAAGATCTGCCCCAGCCTAACCTTGTAGACCAACCTCAAACTTCACTCAAACAGGAGTGGGGGGGCTTGTGCATCATTATTCACACTAGGCTGCTTCTCCCCAGCTGTAACTGCCTCTCTTCCTCCCTAGTTGTCTCATTTGGCCCAACCCAGCCCATCCTGCCTTTCCCTCCTCTTCCCCAACCTTTCTCACTCCTTTTAGGAGCTGCATTGATGGTTGTGCTTGCAACATTGCACTGTGGGTCTCTCATGAAGTGGAAGCTTCCTGAGAACAAAGACTGGGTTGTTAACATCTCCATAGGTGCAGAATTTACCGAAGCGCCCAGCACATAGCAGTACTAAAAAAATGATTCAGTGGGTGGATGGAGTGGGAATATGCCTGAAACTGTGGCCCAAAGCACACCAGTTTAGTATTGGCCCATCTAGATGTAGCCTTGACCTAGAAATCTGTTGTCTTCGATAAGCTCCTCTTTATATGGCCTTGTCTTCCAGGATTAGGTAGGATTGAGTTGGGCTGGGTTCAGTGGCACCTGTTAGATTTAAGTATTTACTCGCCATCCTTGGGCAGATGAAGACACACTTAAATGTCACATGATGGCTGCTGATACTCATTGAGCACTTATTATGTACCAGGTATTGTTCTGAGTGCTTGAAGTGAATGAGTTCATTCAACCCACACAGCCTGATGGGGTACATATTATTAGTATCTCCGTTTTACAGAGGAGGGTCAGTAAGTTCTCTAAGATCACCCAGCTATTGAAAACAGAACCTGCATACCAACCTGGGCAGCCTGGCTCAAGAGACCATCGTCATTACTACCACCTTGTATCTCCCCACATTCATGTTGACCCTTTTTCCCAAGGGGGAAGGAGAGGGAGGCATTAAGAAGAGAACATTTCTGCTTGATTTTTTTTATTTATCCGGTTTACTACATGACCTAATGATGCACATTTAGCCAGGATGAGGCCCATCTTTTCTTATTTTCATCCGTATACGCTTACTTACCCATAAAGATCACTCACTTTTCTCACCCAGATTCGAATGATTAGCAAAGAACCATATGATGCAAACGGTTTTGCTCTTTGCAAGCCATCTGTGTTTCCCATTGTGCTGCAAACCACACCATTGGCTTCCTCTTTACCTTTGTAGCGAGAGCACAGCGTTTGTCACTCAGTGTCTGAGCAACTTCAGTGACACCACGAGGAAAGGTCTGTACTGGGCCAAATGGCACACATCCCACATGTGGCATCTTTCTTTCTCTTTCTGAGTAAGTGTCATAATTCTGCATGTCTCTGTCGTCCCAGGAGCTTGTCAACAGGAGGCTGTTGGGTGGTGGAGGAGGACAATTTGGTATTTAAAGGCAAAAATTGTGCCACACATTTTGAGTTTAGGCACTAATTTTTGACTTAACCAAGAACGGTGTCCTGGTTTACCTCAGCGCGCTTGAGTTCTAGAGAGATGCGGTGCTTGGTTGAGTTCGTGAACCTGGGCCCACCGATGTTCACATTTGTCTATGCTGCCCTGAGTTTACCTTATCCTCCTGGGCTAACCCATCTGTGGAGGCCTCAGCTGCCCAGACTGAGAGGTGACCTCATGTCTTGTCTGATGTATTTTCTTTGGGAATGTGGATGGATGGAAGGGAAAGTTAGGAGAGCACTTAGAAATTTTAGGCAAAGCTAAAAGAAAGTTCTGGATATCCCTGGGAGAAGTGGGAATTGATCTGAGGACTGAGAAGGGGCTGAAAGATTCACCGGGCTCTGCTAAAGGGCACATGGAGGGTCTTAGCTGGCCCAGGAGCACTTAAACATATAACCGTGGAGGAATGGGGAGATTTGGAATAGAACAGATGACCTGTGCTGGGAATGGAATCATTCCAGAGCAGGTAACAGGTACTTTTTTGTGTGTTATGGGTTCCTTTAGTGGCGAGGCCTATAAATCCCACCTTAGGATAATTTGTAAAATGCCTAAAATAAAATGCATAGGATTATAGGGGAAAGCCATCATACTTAAATGCAATTATTGGTATCGTTTTAACTGGTGATGTAGTCATTTACTGGCTTCTTGGCGGTTCCATCGCAAGATCTAGAGGTGGTCTGTTAACCACCAAACTTTGAAGGCATAATGAATGTAAATCATGTTTCAAGATGTCTTCAACAACAGTAATGTAACGTGAACATATCTCTGCTTTGTTTGTCTACCTTCATGACTGAAGGAAATGCTAAATTTTCATTAAGACGAGTGAAAAATCAAGATGTAGGGTTTTTTTTTTTTTTTTTTCCCCCAATTTGAGTTTATGGACCTTGAATCCTGAGTGTGGACTCAGGCTAAGAACTGCTGTGGAGACTAGACGGAGTTCACACGGGGACCTGAGTGGGAAGTTAGGGGAACTAAGTGAACTTAATCAGCAGTGTGGCCAGAGCTGTGGCTAACACATGAAGAAGTGACAGCCTTCAGCACAATGGTGTGCTTCGTAAACATCGGCTTGAACCGAACGGGGCTCATGTCTCAGCAGACGGTAGATCATGTGAGGCACGGATCAGATCTGGGACCTGATGGGGTGAGAGGGGGCCTGTGGGGCTAGTTACGAGACTAGGTTAGTGGCTGGGTGGATGGATGCTCACCAGACTGGCTTGGCTGGGCAGGTCGGTGGCTGGTACGTTCCAATTTGTCCTGTTCAGTTGCTGAGTGTGATTATTTGTTTATTTTTAAATTTTATGTATGTATGTATGTATTTAGAGGGTGATTCTTAAGTAAACATGCTTTGTGTATTTGTACTGTGTGTTTAGCTTGTGTAGAGTAGAAAACAGGGTGTGTGTTGTGCAACAAGTCAGACATTGCAAATTCTCTCCTTCACACACTTCTTTTTTTTTTTTTTTTTTTTTAAATTCTGGTGAGCAGACTGGAAGCCCAGGGTGAAGGCAAGTAGTAACCAAGTTCAAAAAAGGGAAGCTGGAAGCTTTTCTTAAACCCACATAGACAATTATCCAAACTGGACCTGTATTTCTTGCTTCTAAGTACTGACTCCCTTTAAAGCACTCATTTTTTATAGAACCATGGTTTTTATGTAAAGGGCATATGAGTCAGGAAGCAACTCGAAAGAACTTTGGAAGCCTGCTCTTTGTCCTGACAATTATGGAGGCAGAATTATAAATAAGGGAAGAAGTTGAATGCTGATCAATTGATTGGTTGCACTACTTAGCAAAGGTATACTTTGTCTGGATTAATTTTTTTTTTTAAAGATTTTATTTATCTATTTGACAGACAGATCACAAGCAGGCAGAGAGGCAGGCAGAGAGAGAGGTGGAAGCAGGCTCCCTGCTGAGCAGAGACCCGCCCCCCCCCCATGCGGGGCTCGATCCCAGGACCCTGAGATCATGACCTGAGCGGAAGGCAGAGGCTTAACCCACTGAGCCACCCAGGCGCCCCTAGATTAATTTTTTAATAAACATAAAGACTGATTAGTTCTGCCAGAATACAGCGCTCAATGAATTAATGTTATCAGTGAACGAGCTCATGGACTTAGCACTCAGCTTGGCCTCCCTGATCTAGACCTGTCTCCCTTCACCCTGACTAGCTTCCTTCCATAGAAAAACCACTAATTCGGGAGGGACCTAGGGAGAGACCCATTTTTTTATAATCTTACAGAGACTGTATTCATAGAAGAAATTGTTTTGGGTTGGAAGTTCTCTCCACCTTCAAGGGCATAAGGTTTTTGTATGTGTACGTGTAAGATGTTGCTTGTTGTGTTTGATATTCTCTGGGTAGGTTTTGTAATTATACAAAACTATTTTTGTGTATTTGTGCTATTTTTGTGTATCAAAAATGGTCAATTATAGGGGCACCCGGGTGGCTCAGTCGGTTAAGTGTCTGGATTCAGCTCAGGCCATGATCCCAAGGTCCTGGGATCGAGCCCCACATTGAGCTCCTTGCTCCGCAGGGAGTCTGCTTCTCCCTCTGCCACTTTCCCTGCTTGTGCTCGCTCTCTCTCGTTGTCAAAATAAACAAATCCTTTTAAAAAGTGGTCATTTATGGGCCATTTTATATGATCAACCTAACATCCTCCCTTTAAATAATATTGTAATGGTAAATTTGGCAATCCCAGTGATCTTTTTGGAAAAAAAAAAAAAAAGAAAATCCCATTATCATCCAAGAATTGTTTGGGTTTCAAAAGCCTGGCCCCGGTGTGGTGTGTCGGGGCCCAGCTGTATATTCGTCAGTCAGTGAGAATTTGAGCTGCTTACGCAAAGGGTTCTCACCCTCCGTCCATTAGGAGAGAAAGCAACAGAACAGTCCTCTGAAGTATTTTACTGCTGAGGAGGAGAGATAGGGACATCTCCCACAGAGAATGTCTTTATAAAAATAGTTGCTTCAGCGAATGGCCCCAGTGCACAGCCATTTGAGTGACCTCTGTGGACCATTCAAAAATACCTGTGATACTTCCGTGCTGTTGCTTCACCTTTCTGAGAAAGCGGTACCTTCCCGCTCGTGTTCGTGACCTCGTGCCTCTGTGGGGCCTTCCTCCATTCACGGCCCATCTCCCCTCTGCAGCTCCTCTGCCCTTAAGCACACCTGGCGGCCCACCCTGCTTCTCCCCTCTCAGCTGCCATTGCCCGCTGCCACCTTATTCTTCTGTTTCCTGCCTCCACAAAACTTCTCGAAGAAGTTCCCACCTCTTGCGGTCGCTTCTTATCCTTGAAATCCTCGGCCTCCGCTCTGTTGAAATCTCTTTTACAAAGATCTCCCCTGATACCGTCCTCATCAAACTAAAAGGACTGTTCCCTGACTTTAGGGTCCTTGCCCTCACAGCAGCTTTTCAGCAAGCAGACAAGACCTTTTTTCTTTTTCTTTTTTCTTTTTTTTTTTAAGATTTACTTATTTATTTATTTGAGAGAGAGAGAGGGAGGGGGAGAGAGAACACAAGCAGGGGAAGGGGGAGGGAGAAGCAGGCTGCCTGCTGAGCAAGAGCCCAAAGTGAGGCTGATCCCTGGATCTTGCGATCATGACCTGAGCCAAAGGTAGCTGCCTGAGCCACTCAGGTGACCCCCAGACAAGCCCTTTTGTGGAACATTTTTCCGTCCTCTGGTTTCCAAGCTACTATGTCCTGTCTGCTCTCCTATCTCCCTCACTTTTCCTTCTGTAGGTGTGTTCCTCATCCTATCCCCTAAACAGAGAGACCCTCTAGAAATCTCTCTTTAGCCCTCCTCCTTCTATTCCCTCACACTGCCCAGTGCTGTGACCTAATCTGCGCCCGTGGCCCAGAACCTTCTGTGGTTATAAACAGGCATTCACAGGAAATGGTGAGAAGCAATGGAGACAGCCAGGGATTTCACATTTGCAAATCTAGTTTCAAGTCAGGCTCAGCCATTTACAAGTTTGACTTTGCTAAATGTGGGAATATCACAGACTTCTTAAAAGGACTAGATTACAAAGATTTTCAAAGGGTTGAGTAGACCTCAAAGTAAAAATACATATTTATTGAGGCACCTGGGTGGCTCAGTGGGTTAAGGTCCCTGCCTTCGGCTCAGGTCATGATCCCAGGATCCTGGGATCGAGCCCCGCATCGGGCTCTCTGCTCAACAGGGAGCCTGCTTCCTCCTCTCTGTCTGCCTGCCTTTCTGCCTACTTGTGATCTCTGTCAAATAAATAAATAAATCTTTTTTAAAAATTAAAAAAAAAACATTTATTTCTTAATTTATACTTTTATGTATCTATAAGCACATATATAGAATATATATTATTTCAGTGTTATTTCCCAATGTTTGCTGGATATCCTTCCTATTTAATTTATGGTATTCAAATTTAGTACTTTCAAAATCAAATGCAGTATCTTCTCCCTTACCTTTGAACACAACAGTCTCTTCTTGATACCCTTATTTCTATTTTTCTAAAGATTTTATTTATTTGTTTGTTTATTTATTTCCTTATAGAGAGAACAGGGGGCAGAGGCAGAGGGAGAGAGAAAATCCCAAGCAGACTCTGTGCTGAGCACGGAGCCCAATGTAGGGCTTGATCTCACAACCCTGATATCATAACTTGAGCAGAAAGCACGAGTCAGACGCTTAACTGACTGAGCCACCGAGGTGCCCTGTGATACCCTTACTTCTATTAAGAGAATCATTATTCTCTCAGTCAACCTCACAAAACTTGCCATCATTTTCAATTTCTAACAGCCATCCATCCTTCCATCCACCTCTTCTACCTCCGAGCATCCAAGTCACTAAAAAACTCACTAGATTTTATCTCCGCAGTAGCTCTTATAGTAGCTTTCTTTGCATTCCGATTGCAGCAATCATTTCTCTCCTGGGCTACCATGATTTCCTAATGTTTATTTCCTTTTTTTAAAAAATATTTTATTTATTTAACAGAGAGTTAGAGAGAGAGCACAAGTAAGCAGAGCATCAGGGAGAGGGGGAGAGAGAGAAGCAGGCTCTCTGCTGAGCAGGGAGCCTGATGTGGGGCTCGATCCCAGGACCCTGGAATCATGACCCAAGCTAAAGGCAGCTGCTTAACCAACTGAGTCACCTGGGCGCCCCCTAATGTTTATTTCTAACTTCCATCATCCTACACAGCTGTCAGATTGATTTTCCTAAGACCTTTCTTTCCAACATTTCCAGTGGATCCTGCATCACTTGATCAGTCAAATCCAAACTTTAAGATGTGATAGTCAAGAACTTCATGCTTTGGGCCCCAAATTCCTGTCCAGCCTTACCTCCTTCATTCATCTTCATGTGTGTAAACTTTCCCCTAATCCATTTGTTAAAACTTTATTTATTTATGTGAGAGAGAGAATGAGAAAGAGAGAGAGCGTGAGAGGGGAGGAGGTCAGAGGGAGAAGCAGACTCCCTGCTCAGCAGGGAGCCCGACGTGGGACTTGATCCTCGGTCCAGGATCATGACCTGAGCTGAAGGCAGTCACTTAACCAACTGAGACACCCAGGCACCACCCCCAATCCATTTTATCACTCCCTAATTCCTAAACAAGTCTTTTGATTCCTACTCATACAGTCTTGTCATGAATTATCATAATCTTTCCAATTCTTAAAATTCCACTTCTCAAACGGTCTCTTCCTTAAATCTCTCCTGTTTCCCTCCTCTCAAAATGTAATCTCTCCTTCCCTCAAATTCCTTAAAGCTCTCTTAGCATCTCCCTGTTACAGAGAGAGGACTACCATCCTATCTGACTAAATTATAAAATCACAAAGTCAAAGATGATCCCTAACTCATCTTTTTGTCTTAGCTCCTGAAGCATCAGAAATACTATAAGTTGTTGAAAAAGTATTTATTGAATTGGCAAATAAGGCAGTAGAAGATAGGGTGCTAGTTTACACAGTAAAATGTTTCAGATATGGTACCCATCTCCTGATGCCATGGAAGATAATGAAAAGTGTTGCCTAGCGACCAAAATAACACTGTGGTAACATACCACTAAAGTGGTACCTCAGAAACCCTATTTCTAAAAACATTTTTTGTTGTGGAATATAACACATAAGAAAAGTTAGTAAAACATAAACATGGAGTGTAGGAAATAAGTTAAAAAAATAAAACCATGTCATCACTATCCAGGTCAAGAAACAGAAGATTGCTAGGACCCTAGAAGTACCCACTCACTGTGCCATGAGCCCCCTCCAGATCTCTACCATCCCCCCTACACACAATCACTGTCCTGACTCCCCTGATAACCACTTCCTAGCTTTTGTTCTTTTTTTAAGTGGTTTTCTGTTCACATTTACTAAATGATACAGTGTGGTTTTGCCTGTTTTTAAGTTGATAAATCCTGGAATCATTCTGTAGTGCGTCAAAAAAAAATCTCAACATATGGTCCCTTTCATTAAACCCAATCATCCATGTTACAACCGGTTAGGATTCTTTTGCTTTCATTTCTGTGTAATATTTCATTTTATGGATATGCCACAGTATGTCTATTCTTGCTGGTGGACATACCAGTAGTCTCAAGATGGGGCTACGATGAACAGTGTTGACATGGGTATTTTTCCATTCGTAGCCTGGTGCCCAACACACACATTTCTCTGAGATATATGTCTAACTGGCATTGCTGAAAATGTTTTAAGTTCTCTGTTCAATAATTGGTAAGTAGTAAGTTACATTTTTTCCTTCTATCCCTCAGGATTTATTACAAAAAGAGCATAATATCAATATATCACATGAACTGGGATTTACGAATAAATTATTATACTTTAATTGTTACTGGAAGTGTGTGTGGTTGGTTGGATGTATGTTTGTTTTCCAGTTTTGCATGAAGCATTCAATAGGCAATTTTTAGTGCACTGCCTCAAATGACCACTCGAACTTTCTCCCTGGTTTTTGTGTAGTCCCTCTTCTCTCAGAATTGTTTCCATTCCAAAATTCCTCTCCTTAGCCTTACATGATCTCTATAAGGTCATTTTTCCTTTCTCTCACTTTTTTTCCACCCTGGTTTCCTTTACTTGCTGTTCTTGTGGATTTACGAAATTCAGCAGATATTCTGCTTTCTCCATACCTTCTTTTTTTTTTTCTTTTTGAGATTTTTATTCATTTATTTGAAAGAGAGAGGCAGCACAAGCATGGGGGAGGGGCAGAGGGCAAGGGAGAAGCAGACTCCCCGCTGAGCAGGGAGCCCGAATTGAGACTCGCTCGATGCCAGGACCCTGGGATCATGACCTGAGCTGACGGCAGATGCTTAACCGACTGAGCCACCCAGGCACCCTCTCCCCATGTCTTCTTCGGAGCTCTGTTCTGTTCATCCCACAATGCCAGCAATTGCTCCGTGTGGGACTCTTCTGAGGTCTTTCCCCTCCTCTTCTCCTTCCACTGGGACCCAGGCCCCTAGTGAAAGATCGTGCTCACCCTTGGGCAACTCTGTCATTTGCTCTCTGTTCTTTCTGTCACACAAACTAGCCTTTAATATTAGCCTAATCCATAAACACATGCATTTTTCATTTCTGCAAAGTGTCTGATTTTGAACACGTGCACGTCAAAAGAAAATTTTGTCATTTGTGAATGTTTTCTCCTTGCAACTGAATACTTGAGATTTGTCTCAACAGGAAACACTTCATCGTCATCCCAACTGACTGCTTTTGGTGAGAGAAGAACTAAGGTGACTTTGAGCCCAGATTCTGGCAGACTTGACAGGCCGTCTTTTATGAAGCTTTTCAATAAAGCTGTAGTGGTTCTTTTAAAAATGACAAAACAAAAAACCCTCCACAGTATAGAAAGGAAGTGCTGCTGCCTCTTCTGCTGCTAATTTTAGCTAGTCCTGCATCAGACGTGGCCAGGAGCTACAAATAGTTCCAACGAACTAGCAAGACCGAGAAAGTGTGGCACCACAGGCTGTGGGTAGATTTCCCCTCTCCAGCCATCTCGGAGAGAACGGCCCAACAGGTAGCCAGGAATGAGAGTCAGAAGGAAGAATTTGCTGAATTGTCCCATAAAATAATGTAAAAGGTGAATTATTGTGCATCGTATTGACTTTAAGATTTTTTAATGTATTTATTTGACAGAGATAGTGAGAGAGAGAATACAAGCAGGGGGAGTGGCAGAGGGAGAAGCAGACTCCCCGCTGAGCAGGGAGCCCGATGTGGGGCTCGATCCCAGGACTCTGGGATCATGACCTGAGCTGAAGGCAGCTGCTTAACGACTGAGCCACCCAGGTGCCCCTCATATTGACTTTGAAATAAGTGCCCTTAGATAACACCAGGCACTAGGTGTTATACTAGTTATAATAGTTATCATTCTGTTGAAGCTCACCTTTTTTTTTTTCTAACGTGATTAGGACTTACTATGGAAGTTGAAGTCATGAAAGAACAGGAACTCATCAAGCCATTCCACTGCTTCTCAACCTGAAGGAGGTGTATGAACATTTGAGTTGATTATAGCTAATAACCTGTGATCTCATTTGCTAGAACTCTAATACAGGGCGCTGCAATAAGGTGGCACACTGGGGACTGGAGCGCTAATCTATTTTTATTCCCCGTTCTTTCTCTTCCTTGCAAGCTAAGCTCAGCCTTGGCCAGAGGGAGGTAACCATCCAGAAAGGACCACTGTTTCGGGTCGCGGGCTACCCTATCAGCATTGGCTGCAATGTCACGGGCCACCAGGGACCTGCTGAGCAGAATTTCCAGTGGTCTGTTTACCTGCCTAAAACCCCGAAACAAGAAATCCAGATCGTGAGCACCAAGGATGCCAGCTTCTCTTATGTGGTGTACGCACAGCGGGTGCGAAGCGGGGAGATCTATGTGGAGAGGGTCCGGGGCAACTCAGTCTTCTTGCACATCTCAGAGCCCCAGCTGAAGGATTCTGGCGAGTATGAGTGTCACACACCGAACACGGATGAAAGATACTATGGCAATTACAGCGCGAAGACTAGGCTAATTGGTAAGCTATGGGCCCGCCTGCGTCCGGCAGCCCCCAGAAGCCAGAGCCCCACCATCACAATGCCTTGTGCTGTGTGACGGGGCTTCGAGTCATGTCCTCGCTTTGGCAAGAGAACCCTGGAAGCCCTCTGGGTATTTTGCAGATGGGTCACACATTGGCATCTCCCCTTCTCTCAAACACTCAGTTTGTCTTTCTGGTCAACTTGGCCCACTGCCAAGATTTAGATAGCATGTGATCTTCCAAAGGCTTGGTCCATAGCTAGCCATGGGGTGATCGTAGCAACAGCATCAAACAAAATTCTGAGAGTTCTTCCCATGTCCTGTCTCTTCTTGGGGGCAGGACGTTAACTTGGTAAGAGAGCTGGAGTTAATAAGGTCAAGTGGTAAGTCATTCAGTTGGAAATGAATATTCCCAAGCTAGTCATCTCAAGCAGATTTACATAGAGAGGTTCATAGTCCTTGCAATTACCATTTTGCCCCTTTGCCTAGAATACCTTGGCACCCCTTTTACAATCTAGCCAACCCACATGTACTGGTGGACCCAGTTTAGCTCTTACCTCTTCTGTGAAATCCGTCCTGTCTCAGGCAATATATTCCCATCTTTGTTTCCTCCTAATGCTCTATTCACATCACTATTATTAGCACTCCTCCAGTGTATGTGGTATTTGGCTGCTTATACAACTCCTTCCTCACCTCGAGCTCCGGCAGAATCATGATCTCAGCCCCTAGCATGGTGGGTAGCACTGGGTAGCTGCTCAGTAAATACTCATTGATCGAATCTAAGTGTTGCTTTCCCATAAGCTTAGGCTGTGTGATTTCCTCTGAGGAAGAACACAGTTAGAGGGTAGTAGGATGGTTATCAAAACTTTGGTAAGGGCTGCATTTGAGCTCTGAACGATTATAAGAGATTATTTCAGAACTTCACGAAGAAGCAGGTTAAGGCATCAGGAAATGAAGCAACTTGCTCCAATTCCTGTAGTCAAATAGGGACAGATTTAGGTCCAGAATCTAGGTCTTCTGGCTCCCAGTGCTCTTCCCTTTTAAATACTCTGTGTCTGAGTAGCTAATTTGGTCACTGCCTAAGCTAAAAACGTAAAGTCAGGGTCAGTACATCACTAAGCCATTAGTTCTGCCAAGTTCCACAGACTGTGAATACAGACGCCGATGTTCCCCTTGGCAATAAGGAAAGCCTGTGGCTAGTGGAAAAGCAACTCCAAGTAGGTGCTTTACGGATGGTGGGTGAGGGCGCCATCTCCTTCCGAGCAGGCTTGTCTGGCAGGATACTGGGCCAGTCAGTTATCATTGTTCCTTTGCTTCCAGTTATTCCAGATACCCTCTCTGCCACCATGAGTTCCCAGACCCTCAGTAAGGAGGAAGGTGAATCATTAGAACTGACCTGCGAAGCAGCCAAAGCCTCAGCTCAGCACACCCACCTCTCTGTCACCTGGTACCTGATGCAGGACAGAGAAAGAAACCAAATCACTGAGATTATTTCCCTCTCCAAAGATTTCCTGTTGATTCCTGGGCCCTCGTATACAGAGAGGTTTGCGGCTGGTGACGTCCAGCTCAGCAAGCTTGGGGTCTCCACCTTCAGGCTGTCCATAGGGAGCCTCCAGCCCTCAGATCAAGGCCAGCTGTTCTGTGAGGCCACCGAATGGATAAAGGATCCAGATGAAACCTGGACTTCAATCGCGAGAAAGCGGACAGCTCAAACCGCTCTGAGGATCCAACCCATAGGTAATGATCTTCTCAAGAAACTTGTTAGTATGTTGATAGTGGGTATTGATGGGGTATCTTTTTGGTGTTTTTCTGATCTTCAGTCATGCCTTTAAAAAAAACATTTAGAGGGCACCTGGGTGGCTCAGTGGGTTAAGCCGCTGCCTTCGGCTCAGGTCATGATCTCAGGGTCCTGGGATGGAGTCCCGCATCGGGCTCTCTGCTCAGCAGGGAGCCTGCTTCCCTCTCTCTCTCTCTCTGCCTGCCTCTCTGTCTACTTGTGATCTCTGTCTGTCAAATAAACAAATAAAATCTTTAAAAAAAATATAAAAAGTTTAAATACATTTGGGTTTTGGCATCTGGGAAGCATAAGTAAGAAGAGGGACATTTGGCGTTGGGTCTGTCCATAGCAGGTTTTCTATGGGATAAGATCTGTTGAATGGTTAGGTAGGTTCTGCAAGGCATGCCTGAAAATGGTTTTGTTACCACCCTTGCCAAGCCCTGTATAAGCACTTAATCTACATTTCCTACTTTATCTATATTATCTAATTTAGTCCTCGCCCTATGGGGCAAGCGGTTGACTCCCCATTTTTAAAACAAGGAACCTGAGCCTCAGACAGGCAAATTGCTGGTGAGAGGTGGAGCTGGTGCTCGAAGCAGGTGTGTCTCTCGGAAGCCTCCACACCACAGACCCCTGGGCCTCAGAGTAGCTCTAGCAGTTTCCATCGTGGAGTCTTGTCTTAGTCACTGCCAGGACTTCCTTCCATCTGACCCCATTTCCTGTTTGGGATGGTGTTACTTTTCATGATCCACTGGCATTTTCATCAAAGCAAGCGGGAAGGCTCAGCTGTCATTCCTGGTTTCTCTACATGGGCTATGGTCCAACAGGAAGAGGTTGCAAAAGCCGTATATATCCAGACTAAAAGCAGTTATCCAATGGTGGATCACTCAAGGCTTCTTTCCTTTTTTTTCCTTTCCTTTTTTCTTTTCTTTTCTTCTCTCTCTTCTCCTCTCCTCTCCTCTTCCCCCTTCCCCTTCCCCCTTCCTTTCCCTTCCTTTCCTTTCCCTTCCTTCTCCCTTCGTTCCTAGGAGGATAGTTACTCTCTTTCATTAAGAAATTGTCCTGTTGCTCTTTTTTTTTTTTAAGATTTTATTTATTTATTTGACAGACAGATCACAAGTAGGCAGAGAGGCAGGCAGAGAGAGAGAGGAGGAAGCAGGCTCCCTGCTGAGCAGAGAGCCCGATGCGGGACTCGATCCCAGGACCCTGGGATCATGACCTGAGCCGAAGGCAGCGGCTTAACCACTGAGCCACCCAGGCGCCCAGGTGTGCATGTTTTGATACACATATGCATTTTGAAATGATTACCACAATCAAGCTAATTAACATATCCACCATCTCACCTTGTTATTTTCTGTGTGTAGTGGGTGTGTGCTTGTGCTGTATGGTGAGAACACTTAAGCTATCTATTCTTGGCAAATTTCAAGTATGCAACACAGTATTATTAACTTCAGTCACCATGCTATACAATAGATCTATAGACCTTATCTTGTGTAATGGAAACTCTGTACCCTTTGACCAATATCTACTCCCTACCCCCCAGATCCTGGCAACCACCATTCTATTCTCTGCTTTTATGAGTTCAGCAGTCTCAGACGCCACATATAAGTGAGTCCCTGCAGTATCTGTCTTTCTGTGTCTGGCTTATTTCAGTTAGCCTAATGTCCTCCAGGGTGATCCAGGTTGTTGACAATGGCAGGCTTTCCTTTTCTCTCATGGCTGAATAATATTTCAATGTGTATATATTTGCTATATTATCTTCATTCATCTATCCATCAGTGGACACTTAGGTTGTTTCCATATCTTTGCTATCACGAATAATAAACATGGCAATGCAGATGTCTCTTTGAGATCCTGACTTCATTTCCTTTGGCTATATACCCAGAAGAGGGATGACTGGATTATATGGTAGTTCTATTTTTAGTTTTTGAGGAACCTCCACACCATTTCTTTTTTTTTTTTTTTTAAAGATTTTTTCTTTATTTATCTGACAGAGATCACAAGCAGGCAGAGACGCAGGCAGAGAGAGAGGAGGAAGCAGGCTCCCTGCAGAGCAAAGAGCCCGATGTGGGGCTCGATCCCAGGACCCTGGGATCATGACCTGAGTCGAAGGCAGAGGCTTAACCCACTGAGCCACCCAGGTGCCCCCCTCCACACCATTTCTATAACATTACCTCCCTGAAAACAGAGCATGTCCTCCACACACATTTCTCCACATCCTCACCAACACGTGTTATTAATTCTCCCAACCCAGGAACACAGGACATCTTTCCATTTACCTGTACCTTTAATTTCTTTCATCAATATTTTACAGTTTTCAGGGCACATGTCTTTCATCTCCTTGGTTAAATTTATTCCTAAGTATTTTCTTCTTTTTGACATTATTGCAAGTGAGATTTTTTTTTTTAATGAGATAAAATTAGTATAAGACAGTATATAAGTTTCAGGTGTGCAATACTAATCCAATACTTGTATACACTCCATGTGATCACCACCGTAAGTCTAGTTATAATCCATTACCATATAGTTGAGCCCCTTTACCCATTTTGCCCACTCCCCAACCCCCTTCCTCTCTGGGAACCACAAACCTGTTCTCTGTCTCTATAGAGAGTTTATTTTTGTTTTGTTTGTTCATTTGTTTTGGTTTTTAGAGTCCACATATAAGTGAAATCATGTGGTATTTGTCTTCCTCTGTCTTTATTTCACTTAGAATAATATCCTCATGGTCCATCCGTGTTATTGCAAATAGCAAGATCTCCTTCTTCTTTATGGCTAAATGGTATTCTTTGTGTGTGTGTATATATACCACATTTTCTTTATCCATTCATCCATTGATGGATACTTGGGCTGCTTCCATATCCTGGCTAATATAAATAATGCTACAATGAATATAGGGGTGCATATATCTTTTTGGTGTTTTTATGTTCTTTGAATAAATATCCAGAAGAGGGACAGCTGGATCATAAGGTAATATTATTTTTAATTTTTTTTTGATATTTTATTTATTTAGGAGAGAGGCAAGGAGAGAGAGCTCATGGACAGGAGAAGAGGGGGAGGGAGAGGGACAAGCAGACTCAGTGCTGAGCACAGAGCCTGAGATCAGACCTGAGTCAAAACCAAGAGTTGGCCATTAACCTACTGAGCCACTCAGGCCCCCTATTTTTAATTTTCTGAGAAATCTCTCTACTCTTTTCAAATTGGCTGCACCAATTTACATTCTTATCGGCAATATAAAAGTGTTCCCTTATTGCCACATCCTCTCCAATACTTGGTATTTCTTGTCTTTTTTGAGAATAGCCATTCTGACAGGTGTGAGATGATGTCTCATTATGGTTTTGATCTGCATTTCCCTGACAATGAGTGATGTTGAGTATCTTTTCATTGTGTTTATTGGCCATCTGCAGAAATGGTTTTCTCAGTGTCTTTTTCCAATACTGTGTCTACTAGTGCATAGAAATGCAACTGATTTTTTTTTTTTTTTGTATATTGATTTTGTATATTGCAACTTTACTGAAATCATTAGTTTTGACCGTTTTTTGGTGGAGGCTTTTGGGATTTCTATATATAAGATCACATCATCTGCAAACAGATGATTTTTCTTCATTTTTTGGACTTGAATGTTCTTTATTTATTTTTCCTGACGAACTGCTCTGGCTAGGGTTTCCTGTACTATGTCTGATAGAACTAGTGAGAGTGGACGTCCATGTCTTTTCCTGATCTTAGAGGAAAGACTTTCAGCTTTTCATCATTAGGTGTTAAGTTAGCTGTGGATTTGTCATACGTCACGTCACATGGCTTTAACTTAGGAAAATTCCACTGGATAGTCTTAGCCCCCCCAAAAAGAGAGCAAAGCAGTCACAGTTTATAGCAGTTCAACATATTATATTTTATATTTTTTTATTCAAAAAATATACCCTACTTTTTATACTTCTATGCATACATCTTGCTTAATAGGATTGCAATCAGAAAAGCTATGTGCGCTGGTCTTCCTGAAAGACTGAAGGAATAGGCAAGGACATTTTTGATTCTAGGCATTGCTTTGGCTGACTTCCTCTTCAGAGCTTGACTCCCACATGAAATGCAATCCCCACACTACCCTTACAGGGGGTATTATCTCTCTGTGAAAGGACAGATGCCGAGGCTTCTCTAAACACCTGTGTTGCTTTTGTTTCCTAGTGAGAGATTTTCACATCAACATTTCAGCTGAGAGTGCATGGACTGCAGGGAATTCCTTAGAACTGGTCTGCCTGGTTGTAGGTGGTGGCCGGGACCCATGGCTTCAGGGCATTTGGTTCTTCAATGGTAATGAGATGGCCCGCATGGACGCTGGCGGTATTCTGGACCTGAAGGGAGACTACAGAGAGAGAGCAAGTCAAGGACAGCTCCAGGTTTCAAAGTTAAGCCCCAAAGCTTTCTATCTCAAGATCTTCTCTGTGGGACCCGAGGACGAAGGCACCTACAGCTGCGCCGTGGCAGAGGTGGCAAGAGCTCCGATGGGCTCCTGGCAGGTGCTTCAGAGCAAGCAGTCCCCAGACAGCCACGTGCATCTGAGGAAGCCAGCAGGTATGTGAAGTCAGAGCCCGACATGCCCGGACTGCTCTCTGCTTCCGCCCTTTGTGAAGCCAGGCTGCCTCCCTGGACACAGCAGACACACCCCTGGAGAGTCCAGTGTCAGTCCCATCACTCTGAGGTGGAGTTAAGAGAAGCCACCAAGGGGCGCCTGGGTGGCTCAGTAGGTTAAAGCCTCTGCCTTCAGCTCAGGTCATGATCCCAGTGTCCTGGCATCTAGCCCTGCATCGAGCTCTCTGTTCAGCAGGGAGCCTGCTTCCCCCCTCTCTGTCTCTGCCTGCCTCTTTGCCCACTTGTGATCTCTGTCTGTCGAATAAATAAATAAAATCTTAAAAAAAATTTTTTTTTTAAAAAGAGAAGACACCAAACTGGCTGAAGACCTAGGTCTTATTCCAGGACCGTTAAACAGGCTGTGACCACAGATCCAAGGCTTAACTTCTTTAAATCTCAGCTTCCTTAAATATAAAATAATTACATACATTTAGATTGCCCTGAAGTCCCCTCTTGCTGTCTTAGATTCTTTGATTCTATTTGCCATCAGTCCTCATTTATGTACGTTGGGTTTTTCTCCACGCGGAAAGCACCAGCGTTAATGAAACCCCCGTCTTCTCTTTGTTGTCTGTGTGATGCAAGTATGGTGAGGGGAAAGAATGACACTTGGCCTCCTTCCTGTGGATGAAACACCTGCATTGTGCCCCCCCCGCCCCACAAACATCTTTCAGATGTCTTTTGTTCATCCTCTGTTCGCTTAAACCTGATACAGGGAATGAGAGTACATGTTAATTCTGCATCAAAGCCTGACTCAGAATAAGAAATGAAGAGGTAAATGATAGCAGGCAGACTCAATTCCCTGCATTTTGCTATAATGCGAGGTGCCTGTCCAAACAGGTCCACGTAGCTACCATAGGCATGGACATGGAAGGCCACTCAGCTCTTGTTTCATGTTTATGAAGATTGGACAACCTTAAACGTGGTGAACGCTCAGTGTTTATTGTGTGCAGAGAAAACAGACAAATCTACAACATATGTTAGGATGCTCTGGACTGGGTGTTATACTCAAAGCCTAGAAGCATCCACTGCCCAAGAGCACAAAACAAAACCTAGCTAAAAATAAAGATACTCTCGTTTTCACTTGCTCATTGGTGGCATCTCCAAAGATAGATCAATTTCCCTTTCATGCTCTTCTCTGTTGCCCCGTTTGCGAGCAACGAAGAAGCACAAGCCTTGGCCTAGGATGGCATGCCAGGAAGTGTGTTGGTGTTAGTTTTCACACTAAACATTTGGTCTGACTTTCTAGGATTCAGGAAGAACTGTGTGGGTGGGTTTACATATTTACATGAAGCGTAATCTCGGCTTCATTCATCTCAGTCTCTGCTGAAACAGATCTGTAAAACTTTCTTAAATTTGGCATATGGGAATCTGTGCCAGAGGGACCTGAAGGTGTGCTTTGTGGTCCTCAGATCACAAGCCTGTCCGTAGGATGGTCTTCCAAAGCGAAATATAGTTCTTTGTGTAGGCTGGAGTCCAAACTGGGACTGGTATGTGGAAACAGAAAAAGTTATTAGCAAATTTATTAAGGATTTTGTTGAGCATTCAGTTTTGAAAGTCAAACCAAAGTCTGAGCAGTTTTATCGTGAAACTCATATTTTATGAATATTTTAAACAGAAGGGGGTACTCACTACCACTGTGAATGTGTAACTTACATGTACTTGATAAGATTATTACTTCTTACCAAGAGGCAGTAATGACTGTAAAGAACTAAGGAGACCTCATTTTTTTTCTTTAAAAAAAAAATTGATGTTAGTTGAAACTAACCATAATGGTTACATTCAAGTCGTGAGATTATGAGTAATAATTTCCTCTTTATTTTCTAAACTTCAGTTTGAGTCTATTTTTAACTTGAAAAGAACTTTAAGTATAATCCTGCCTTCACTACCCAAAATCTGGAAGTAGGTTTGCATATATAGATACAGATACAGATAAAGATATAGATATAGAATATTAAATATTATCTAACTAATAATTATTAAATAATGATCATTTATTTAATTGTATTATTAGATAATTAAAATATTAAATACATGTATTGGATGTACTTGTGGACATCAGGCTTCATTCTGCCTTTGTACCTCATCTACGTATATACAGAGAGCTGGAGAAGACCCAGCTCCTTCCCCAACAGGGAAAAACAATTTGCAAATTCATTTAGATCCTATTGAGATTTCTCATCCCAATTCTATTTTCTTGGCCTTAAACCTGAGATGCATGAGCTACTGAGGTCTCTTTGCTTTGCCCACAAAGCACCCAGGACAAAGCCTTGCACGGGAAGTGTCTGTTGAATGAGTGTTTGCATTTCTATACATTCTGAGTTTCCCATCTGGGAGCCATTTGTATTTTGTAATTTAACATTATAGTTCAGATAAAAGAAGGATCTCCCTTCAACCAATAGTGTATGTATGAGAATATGTGATTTGAAGAAGGGAAATGTATCTATCTGTGTATTTTCCCCCCAAGTAATTGTTTTTTCTTTTCTAGTAATTGTTTTTAATGGCAGTATTTTGTTTGTTGTTGTTGTCTAAATAAACTCTACAACCAGGGTGGAGCTCGAACTCATGAACCTGGAATCAAAAGTCCCATGCTTTATGGACTGAGCCAGCCAGGTACCCCTAATGGTAGTTTTTGAAAAGAAATCTAATTACCAATACTCCTTTCCTGTTCACAACACATACTAATTAGGGGAAAAATAAGTAGGGAGAGCAATGTCATTTTGATCTATGAAATATAAAATTCTAAAAGACTAAAAATTTAAATAAACACAGCTTTGTTACTTTTAGGCTCATACACCCACCCTAATTAATCTAACAAAATATTACCAGATGTTTTCCCAACTAGATGTTCTTAATGAAGGGCTGATTTAACAAAGCACTAAAAATAAAGGCAAGTTATAAATTGTTTAAGTGTAAATAAGTGCTCCTGATATTCTTTCTGCTATCTTATTGCCACTAGTTAAGTGGTTAGCAAATCTCTTTTCTGGGGGTGGTAAGAACAGTCAACAGCCTGATCTGATTTGTCACAAACCAGTCAAGGCCTAATTAAAGAGATTTCACTGTGTTTTAGTAAAATTTTCATTTACTTGAAATACTTCTTTTTCCTCTCAAATCTGTAACCCATAGGAAGAAATGTGGTCTTATCCACCAAGAACAAGGAGGAAGCCATGTGGGAAGGAGAGACATTAACGCTTCTTTGCAAGGCAGATGGGGCTGTGAGTCTCCTGTCCGTGGAATGGTGGCACCTCCCACAAGGCCAGGCACAGCCGGAGTTGGTGGCCAGTATGCAACAAGATGGTGCCGTGCAGCTGGGGGCCTCCTACAAGCAACTCAACAACCGGGGCCCCATGAGGCTGGAGAAAATGGACTGGGCCACCTTCCAGCTGGAGATCAGCCCCACCAGCATCACAGACAGCGGTGTGTATGAGTGCCGAGTGTCTGAGGGCACCCAGAGCCACTCCAGAGGTCAGAGCTGGACTCAGAAGTTGGCAGTCACTGTCAAGTCTCTGGGTAAGTGTCGAAGAAATCCTGTTCTAAACTTAAATATATCAGCAGTACCTTCTTGACGGTGGGATGCAGTGGAATTTGTGCGTCGTCCCGAAACCCCTCCTTGTGGCACGTGCACCCCAGGACACAAAGCATAGTCTCTGGCTGCCATGTCTGTCCACCAGTCTCTAAAGTTTACTCCTCTTTATAAGGATCATGTGTAGGGTGCCACTTGTTGGTTGTTGGTCGGAGCTAAACAAAAAAGCCTATGAGCTAGAGTGGACGTATAGAGGACCTGTGCCTGTGGACATGAGTTTTGTATATCCAGGCTTCTATAGCTGCAGCTCTGGGCTTGCAGAATCTCTTCAAGCCTGTGCGCCAGAGAGACGCTGAGCCCACGAGTGGAAATCAGGGAAGGCCCACCATTCAGGGGTAGGGCTGGGGAGGGGAGAGCACTCCACCTACTCAGTAGCAGCTGTCTAAGCAGCAGGCTGGAGAAACCCTGCCGGTTTGTTGTTCCCGCTAGGAACGCTCTCAGAATAGGATCAACTTTGGAAAACTGAAACCAGAATTCAGGACAGACTGTACCATGAGTCAACTTTTAGCCCCAAATATTTGGAGCTCCCCATGTATGAATGCATGGTTCCATATGAAGAGGCGGTAGGTAGGAGAACTTTGATTTGATAAACATATTGGCATTGGTGTTTCCCGTGTGTTTCTGCCCACAGAGTCAAGTTTACGGGTTAAGCTGATGAGCCGTCAGCCCAAAGTAGAATTAGGCAAGACCTTTGGCTTGTCCTGCGTAATGGAGGCTGACTACGCCAACCTCAAGGTGCCACTCACTGTGACGTGGCTGTTCCAACCATCGAGATCTCAAGTCTTTCATCTACTTGTTCGAGTCACCCATAATGGCACTATTGAGTGGGGGGAAGAACTAGCTCAGTTCCAAAAGAAGACAAACGTTCTCCAGTCCTCGTTTCATTCTCAACTCCTAATCCATGATGCCACTGAGGAAGAAGCAGGAGTCTATCAGTGTAAAGTCGAAGTTTATGTCAGAAATTCCCTATGCACAAGCAGCCCCGCAAGAGCTTCTGCCATCTCTCATTCACTGATGATAGCCATCGCTCTACCAGGTAAACACCACTGGAAATTAATCCTTGCTTTAAAATCAAACAAGCACCTTTCTCTTATTTGGGGCAAGTTATAGAATTAAAACATAAAATACCTTCCTCCCCCATGTTTTGACTGTGTAAGTTAGCACTGAATAAAACCGATATCCAGGCTAACATGAAGTTAGTACACATGGGACAGCCATACTTGTTGTTAAAGCATTGACATACCTCCACACAGACTACTAGTTACTGTTGCTCCAGGCACCATCCCCCTCTTTCCATAAGTCCCCACTACCCAGCAAGTGAAAGGTATCATGTGGCACAACAGGGGGCTTCTTGGACCAGCTCTGGTCGGGAGGGAGGCATTCTTTGGATTGGTCACTGCCTGTGCCTTACTGATCATTAAATGTTTGCAAAGTCTCCCCTACTGGTAAGGATAATGTCAATTCCATTAGAATACATTTATCCTCTTGATTTAACATGTTAATGTAAAGAGAGAATATCTGATTATAGTCAAATAGAATTTACCTCATCAGCTGGTGAAACAGCAGAGGTAAAAAAAGTAAGACACAACCTTGGGCAAAGTCATGCTGGGTTAACGTATCTTCTTTTATGACTTCTGTTTCTAAAGACATTGTGTTCAAGAGACTTTGAAGTCATTGCCACTTGACAGGCACCAGTGAGTGGCTTAGCATTGAGCAAGTCACTCAGTCTGTCCTAGTCTAGGTACTTCATCCCTAAATTGCTGCTGTGCACTGTAAAGGTGGTGATATATGTAATGTGCCCAGGACAGTGCCTGACGTACCAAGAGGATGGTCAGACATGGTGGCAGCCATTATTCTCTCTGCTGCTGAGCGACATTTAATAATCTCCTTGTTGATTAACTCATGCCTTAATTGCTTTGTCCTTCCTGTGGTATTTAAAATCATCAACCCAATCCCTTCTTCTTGAAACTTTCTTTTTCCTTGGCCTCATGACATAAGATTTTCTTGGTTTCTTTCCTAACACTCTGTTTCTTCTCATTCTCTTTTGCAGAGTTCTCCTCCTTCACAGATCCATTCCTTTGTGTTTCAGCTTTAGCTTGTTTTCTTCTCAGTCTATACAGTTTCCTGAAGTGGGCTTATTCCTTCCCCTGGTTCAACCTATATAGTGACGACTCTCAAATCCATTATCCTGAAAGTCTCCTCTTGATCCCCAGACTCGTTATGCAGTTAGCTCTGAGGCATATCTACACTTAGTAAGTCCAAACATAAATGCACTATTTTTATTCTTCCAAAGCTACTCCTCCTACACTGCTCTCCATGTATATACAATCCACCACCAGTGGCCCAGGTGAGAAACCACAAGCCTCCCTATCCACCTTATCCAAACTCCCATAGCACAGCTTGCAAGATCCTTTATAACCTGGCACATTTATGTCTTTACATTATGATTTTCCAGCATCATCTTCTACTTTCCATCTTGAATTTGAGCTCCAGCCCCACTAAACTACTTGCAGGTTTTCAAATATTCTATGTTCTCCCTCACTTTTAGTCTTTGTTCAAGTCATGGGTTTTGTGTGAACTCTTTAACCTTTTCTCCACCAGACAAATTCCTATTAACTCTTAAGACTTAGTCTGGAGATCTCTGCTCCAGGAAGCCTCTCCCCACTGCCATATTTGAGTTAGATTGTCCTGCCCTGGGCTCTGACAGCCATTTCTGCATACCTGTGTCACATTTGGCTGACACAGTGTTGTGATCTGTAAACTTCTGTGCCTGCACTAGTTTCTCCCTAGACTGTGAACCCGCTGATGGAGGTATCCACAGAGCTTGGAATGGTCTGGCACATAACCCAGTGTGTGCTTAATACGTATTTGTTGAAGGAGGAGGAAAGAGACCTCCTGGCAACTTCAAGAAGCCATTACAAAAGTAGAATTAGCGATAACAGCAAGAAGTTAGAATAAGGTTTGGAGGGCGCCTGGGTGGCTCAGTGGGTTAAGCCGCTGCCTTCGGCTCAGGTCATGATCTCAGGGTCCTGGGATCGAGTCCCGCATCGGGCTCTCTGCTCAGCAGGGAGCCTGCTTCCTTCTCTCTCTCTCTCTCTCTGCCTACTTGTGATCTCTGTCTGTCAAATAAATAAATAAAATCTTTAAAAAAAAAAAAGAATAAGGTTTGGAAAGCAGGTTGTAGCAATCTTCTTTCTGATAGAGCAGAAAAGCTGCTAGAGTAAAAGGATAGCTGACTCCATATCTGTATGAGATTCCCATTAACTGGCTTCAAAGAGACATACAATTTTAATAGCCCACCTACAACTACCTCTTGTTTACCCATGTTTGAAGGCAAAAACAAGCAAGGACATGTCAGCAAATTGTAAATCCAGGAGTATTCTGGAGAGTGAGTACACAAACAAAGCATTAATAGGGCCACTTTTTCTCACTGATTTATAAAGTGCGACAGAAGAGAAAATGTCTAGGCTTTGTTAGTGAGGCATTACCACGTGGAAGAGATTGGTTTTCCGTACGACACCCCATCCCGCCCCATGTTCCCTATCCTACTCTGCCAGCTAAGGGTAGAACCAGGACCAGTGACTGGAAGGTACAGAGTGGTAGAATCCAAGTTGACATCAGAAAGAATTCTCTAGTGGCAGTGATGTCCAAAGATGGAACGAGCTGCTTTGTCCGTTGGTGAGCTATCCAGAGGCTTTGTGGGCAGTTAGTGGGACTGTGCAGGAGGGAATGCCTATATCCAATGAATGTAGGATGCATTGCCTTAGTTGACCTCTAATGTCCCTTATACCTTAAAATTCTATTTTCTAGTGAAGTAACAAAAGTTACTGTCACCATTCTTTTAATTTAGAGAGCAAGCTGCAAGTGAACTCAAGCAGTCAAGTCCGAGAGATCCTTATCAACTCCAACACCAACATAGAATGTAGCATCTTGTCCCAGTCCACTGGAGACCTTCAGTTAGCCGTCATTTGGTACTTCTTTCCCAGTTCCACTAACGCAATCTGGCTGAGGATCCTGCAAATGGACCAAACCAATGTTGTAAAATATGGGGATGAATTTCACACCCCAAGGAGAAAACAAAAATTCTACCCCGAGAAAGTTTCCCAAGACTTGTTTCAGCTACACATTTTGAATGTGGAAGACAGCGATCAGGGCAAGTACCACTGCACTGTGGAGGAATGGCTCTTGTCTACAAATGGCACTTGGCACAAACTTGGAGAAAAGAAGTCGGGTCTGACAGAATTGAAACTCAGGCCCACAGGTAAACCTTGCAAGTGTATTCTTACATGTCTTTCAATAGGATTTCCATCTTTTCTTGGGCAGCTTTTCTCTAGAGTGGTTATGTGAAGGTAGAACTATGACCCAGGGTCATAGGAAGAGTGTCTACCTACACAATGAATGCAGGACCTGGTAGCCCAGCAGAGAAAGCAGGTATCACTTAAGGTGAATCAGTCCGTGGCTTCAAGGTGCTTGGATGAGGACTAGATCCCTTTGGTGCTTATCAGCCTGGCAGCCTGGTCTCTGGAGCTACCTAGCGTGTTGTATCTCTAGATCTCTGTAATAACAAGCTGTGTCATTCCAGTGGGGCTCTACTGTAATTTGGCAAAGAAAGAGTAATACGAAGCATATTTCTCCCACTGTGAACAGAAACTGTACAACTCTATAGGGATGTGTGGAGAAATTGCTTTTCAACATTTGGCTGCCTAAACATAAGGCGAATAAGAGTAGTTAACTGTTGGAATGGCTTACTGAGGGAGTCTCCTCTTCCTCAGGAGATCTTTAAAGATGTAATAGAAGTTCCATCCATTTGCATTGGTCTAGGAGTGCTGTGGTTGAAATGTGGGCAGGGTTCATTAGATCACTCGGTGTTAGTTAGGTCACCTCCAATGTTTATTAAAATTAAATGAATGTCACAGCGAAGGTTTGGGAACTGGCTGAGATCCAAGAGCACAATGCAAATAAGTGGTGCTTAAAATTTTATTTGCAACGTAACATCCAAAAATAAGATTATAATGAACGTTTAGAGATACCAAGAGGAATAAGGCACAGCTCTTGCCTTAAGGAGCTTACTCTCTTTTGGGGGCAGCAGAGCAAGACAATAGCTTAGCGTTGGGATCTCTTCCTGCTGCTCTGCTTCCACTTCTCCATGTTCTTCAGGCGCTTCTTCTCCCTGCTAAATGTGGGTGTTCCTCAGGGACAGATCCTGGGCCCCTTTGTCTTCTTATTCTCTGCTTGCTTCAGAACTTCTTCAATTCTTCCTTGGTTTCAACTACCACCTTCGATGAAATTGCTCTCAGTCTTGATGTTTAGCTCCAAATCTTTCTACCCAACTGGCTATTGTACATTTCTACTTGGATGCCCTTGAGACCCTTACACTCAGCAGGTCCCAAATTGCACTATCATCCTTGCCATCCCACGAGACCCGTGCATACTTTAACACTCTCCATCTGTGTGGCTGGCAGCCCTTTCTCCCATTTGCCCAAGCCAGATCTTGACAGTGTATGCGCACCCTTTTTAAGGAGGCAGCCACTCCTTAGCTCAAGCTAGCAAACACTTCCCATCCAGAAATGTGGGCTCAGTATTGTCTGATCTTTTAGTATATCAAGAAATACCTAAAATCTTTCTTGTGTGACATCGCTCGATTGGAGAATGTACGCAACGAATCCGAGTTCTTTTCAAATTCTGAGGGTGTCAAACAAAACGTATCTGTGGGTGGGCGTGGCCAACCGTGCACCCTGGTGTGGGGTGTGAGTTAAGGAAGAGGCCCCAGGGAAAGATACTGCGAAGGAGTGGTCAGAATTGTAGGAGAGACATTTTCTCTGAAATCAAAAGAGGAGAGGACTTAAGAAGAAAATGGACTTCAGGGATAAAACACACAGAGAGGACAACAAGACAAAGTGTCTTGAGCTAAGAAATTGGGCCCATACTGAGCATCTTAGCCAGAGCATGACTGGAAGACTGATTGTAGTCCAGTAGGGAGGAATTAGAGATGAGGAAGCAGAGACACTATCATATAAACTAATCTATCACATACTTTGCCATGAAGGGAAGGAGAGAGTCAAGGTGGTAACAATAACAGCAACAGATACAGGATCAGATAAAGTTATTCTTTTATTTATTTTATTTTTTAAAAGATATTTATGTATGTATTTATTTATTTGAAAGAGAGAGAGAACATGGGCAGGAGGAGAGACCAAGGAAGAGAGACAAGCAGACTTCCCGCTGAGCAGGGACCCCGATGGGGGACTCGATCTCAGGACCCTGTGATCATGATCTGAGCCAAAGGCAGATGCTTAACTGACTAAGCCACCCAGGTGCCCTGAAGTCATTTTTTAAGTTATTCTTTTTTTTTTTTTTAAAGATTTTATTTATTTATTTGACAGAGAGAGAGATCACAAGAAGGCAGAGAGGCAGGGGGCTAGCAGGTTCCCCACTGAGCAGAGAGCCCAATGTGGGGCTCAATCCCAGGACCCTGAGATCATGAACTGAGCCAAGGGCAGAGGCCTAACCCACTGAACCACCCAGGTGCCCCTGAAGTCATTCTTTTAAAGACAGTTTAATAAATGTGTTTGTAGTAGAGTCGAAAATTTAGTGTGTACTATAATTTCTATATTTTGTTTGTGACTATTCTGGCCTTCGAAGTTCTCACCTGCTGGTTAGGAGGGGAATGTTTAAAAAAGTAAATGTCAAAATCTGTTTAAAACTTAGTCAACTGGGGGTGCCTGGGTGGCTCAGTGGGTTAAGCCTCTGCCTTCGGCTCAGGTCATGATCCCAGGGTCCTGGGATCGAGTCCCGCATCGGGCTCTCTGCTCAGCAGGGAGCCTGCTTCCTCCTCTCTCTCTGCCTGCCTCTCTGCCTACTTGTGATCTCTCTCTGTCAAATAAATAAATAAATTCTTTAAAAAAAAAAAAAAACGTAGTCAACTGGTGAATCGTTGGACACTGTGTCAAAAACTAATGATATATTGGCTAATTGAACATAATAAAAAAAACAGCTTAGTCTAATCCAGTAATTTAGTGTCTCCTTGAATGGTAGTCTAACACTTGTATAAACATGTTCATTCTCTCTGATAGCCTCCTCTTTCCTTGCCCCTAGAACTGAGATGATGAGTGGGCGTATGGGAGGAGGGTAATCTGCTAAGAACTAGGGGCACTGGTGCCATACACAGCTTGAGAGGATGGCTGGAAGTTTTGAAGGATCCCTCTGGGAAACAGAGGAAAGAGTTGACCGGGGAGGGGTAAAAGCAGTAGGGCAGAACACCCACTGAAGCTAGGAGGTTTCTGGGGCAGGTTTTCAACAGACAAGAGATAAGGCTGAAGAAGGAAAATGGCCTGTTTGAGTCTTAGCACAGAATGTTCTAGCAAATGTGGAGGAGGAACAGAGGTCAAGGAAAAACATGTTACAGATGAAAGACCTGATGTCTAAGGATTTTAAGACGGCATCTCCTCAGTGAAAACTACATTTTTCAGACACAGTATCCGAACTAAAAATCTGGATTCTTCTCAAACATATTGCCATTTTATTTCCTAGGAAGTAAAGTACGTGTGTCCAAAGAGTACAGGACAGAGAATGCTACCGAGCACAGCCAGGTGGCCATCCGCTGCAGCCTGGAGAGTCCTGGCAGCTCAGCTTCCCTGTTCTCTGTGATGTGGTACCGGAACAGGGAAAATTCTGGAACGAAAATGCTGGTGCACCTGCAGCATGATGGCTTGCTGGAGTATGGCGAAGAGGAGCTCAGTAGGCCTCTGGTCTGTTACCGTTCATCCTCTACAGAGTTTGTCCTGCAGCTCCATTGGGTAGAGATGGAGGATGCTGGGCTCTACTGGTGCAGAGTGGCCGAGTGGCAGCTGCATGGCAACCCAAGCAAGTGGGTCAAGCAAGCCTCAGACGAGTCACAGCATATGGTGCTCACAGTGCTGCCTTCAGGTAACAAGGGGCTAATCTGTCCTGGCCCGTGGTCAGGAGAATCTTTGTCTCCTCTCTTACGCTTTCCCTCTCAGTTATGTTTTGCTGAAAACAATTTACAGATTCCCTAAAGAAAGTGACTCTGCCATTTCTCTCCGTGCCAATTTCCTTTCCTCATTTGGACTGACAAGGTCTACGAGAGTTTTTGGCATTGACATTTAAATGTCAGGGGCATCTGGCCCACTTCCCCCCTTACCCTCCCAAACAAACAAATAAACAAACACACAAAAACCATCAACTTCGTACCCTTTCAAAGAACAAAATAATGTTCACAGTAGACATCCTTACCCCTTGGCTGATTCTCCACTCTCAGAAGGCTCAGGTCTGCAGTGGGAGTCAGAGTGAGGGGTAGGGGTATAGTGACTTGAGGTTTCATTGGGTTGAACCCAAGTCAACTACATCTAAATGCTCCCCACCTCAAAAACAAAATGAAACCTTTCTCAATTAATAAGTGCCCAGCTTCTTATCACTCTATATGTTCAACAGATTAGCAGGATTTTGATAATGATAGTCGTTTGATGCGTGTCTCCTAATGACAGCTTGCAAGGCATTGAAGGAGGAAGTGTGCCCCACAGAACTCATTCACAGGGTCGACAAGGAGGGTAGCTCCTGAAAGACCTTGGCCACAGCATGGCCATTCTCTATGTAGGAAGACCATCCTACTCAGTGCACAGCTTCAGGTGGGATGTGGAATAGGTGGTTGTGAAAGAGAGGACAGCATCCTTCCAGCCAACCTGGTGCCGAGCATGTAATAGACATTCACGAAGCATTTGTTCATGAAAGCAACTGTTTTGCCAGCCAGACCCGTGAATCTTCCCTGGTGATCACTGCGCTGCCTGATGTAGCCAAGCTCATTTCTGAGCCGCTCCTTTATGGCAGGGTTTAAGGTGAGGCTGAGAAGTGAGCTATTAGCTGAACTTACACTGGGAAAGGGACACTGGAGAGGTCTCGGTGTCCTACACCAGGAAGGGTAAGAAGGATCAATGAAAGGTCACATTCCTAAAACACCAGCTAGCTTGGGTGATGGTCCTTAGCATGGAGAAAAGGTGCTGCCCAGAAAGGTGTCCACTTCTTTGAAGTAGGGTTAGTTGGAACCCAGCCCCGGCCAAGCTTCTGGAGAGGAAGCCAATTACCTGATTTGTTCCCTGGGGCTCCATCATCCTTTCCCCTGACCATTCTTCAGCAGAACTTTTCTCCCAAGTGTCCAGAGAGAATTTTTCTTCCTCTTGGCTTTTCTTCTAGTCTAACAATTATGGGAAGTCCCACAACCCTGAGCACATTCCGTACCTGGAATCTGTAGACCCTATAGCATCAGCGGGTTTTGGTAGCAGCATAAATAGATAACAAGTATAAAATGTACCTATTCTGTGACTAAAAAACACATCTCCTCTGAGACAGATGGGATCCTTCACAGCATATGTATATATACTGTTAATCTTTGTGGAATCCTTCTAAATTAGGTGAGAGGTTTTAAAAAAGATGAACTCTGGAAAGAAAATGTTAAAAATTAGGTCGTCTTTGTATTCCTTACAGGTGAAGAAGCTTGAAAGCCTGTGCCACAATCAGCTGAGGGTTTTTTATAACCACATTTAAGGGTTCCCAAGTAAATCCTCAATTACAGGATCTCGCTTCCTCTACCTGGCTGTTCCTTTCTGGGAGTTACGGAGTTGTGGAGGCAGTGGAGGAGCGGGTATGAAAAATCTTGGGGTTCGGAATCAGACAAGCCTAGGCTCAGATCACCACCCTACTACCTACCTACAAACTCATACCCTGGTTATTTAACCTCTGTGAGCCTCAGCTTACTCATAAATTGAGGATAATAATACAAATGTGCATAAAGTAACATGGTTCCTAGAATATTGTAAGTGGTCAAGAAATGTTAACTCTCTATCCCCTAATGCCACCAAACGTGCTACACACACACACACACACACACACACACACACACACACACGAATGGATATATCCATATATGTGACAAAATATTTTAAGTTGTTCAATAAGTAACTATGTGAGGATCTGAAAATACAAAAATGTGAATTACAGAGTCTTTTCCCAAAGAGCTCAGATTCCGATGGGAGACTTGAAGTCCAAAATGATAGCAGTCATCAAAGCAGCAGCCTCGGGATGAAGGAACAGAGGCAGGGCTGGGATAAAGGGCTGTGTGGGGAGGAGATCCAGAAAGTTCCTTGGGGTATGCAAGAGAAAGGAAGAGAAGATATTTTAGGAAAAGGAAAAACTACGCAAGATGATATTAAAAGCTGTTGCACAAGGGACAGAGATGAAGTTAGTGAGATGGAGAGGGTATGGATATCTAAGGGGAGGGTGAACTTATTCATGAACGTTGTAGAGTGTCAGCAAACAAGTTCAGGCAGGGGAGGGACAGCATGAGATTTGCATTTTAGAAAGCTCCCATTTGGAGCTGTGTTAAAGATGAACTGGAAGGGAGGCAGACACAGAGAAGGGAGAACCATTTGAAATTGATTGTAGGAACCCAGGTGAGACAAGATGAAGGCCTAAATTAAGGCAGTACACACAAGGGTTGAGAGAAGGGCAGGCATTCAGTGTTGAGAGGCGTCATCTTCAGGAGTTAGACACTGAAGGGTACATGAGCAGAAGGGAAGAACCAAGGATGAATATCAAATTTCTAGTGGGTATAGGAGAAAAGTGTGAAGGGGAAATTAGTTCAATTTTTAATAAACTGAGCTGGAATTGAGTTTGGAGTACGTGTAAATTATCGGAAGAGTTCTACCCAATAGACATGGAGACTTCCAAGTGAGATCTTTGCCAGAGTTGTAGATTAGAAGGCATCAACTTATAGCCAATAATGGTGTCCCATGAGGGACTCCTGAGATCTATCACTGTTGATCAGTGCAGAAGAGGAGCCTGTGAAGGGGAAGGAAAGGAGTAGCTAAGAGGTAGGAGTGGTACTGTAGAAACCAAAAGCAGAGAGGGTATCAAGAAGGAAGGGAAAGCCAACAGACTCAACTATTTCAGAGAAATCAATGAAGATAAGAATGGGGAAATATCCTTTGGATTTCACACTATAGGGCCATTGTAGACAAGTAATGAGAAAATTCAGACTGCAGTGAGAAAGTGGACACAGCAGATGCAGATTACACTTTCAAGAACTTTGATGTAAAGGACAAGAAAGGAAATAACAAGTGGTGAGAGGTGTCAATGAACTTTTACTTTGTTCCGTGTTGGTTTGGAGGTGGTAGAGACTTGAGAACCTTTACATTCTGGAGGGGAAAGAGGCAGTGGCAAGGACAAAGGGAAAGATCAGAAGAGAGTAGACCAATAGTCCAACACCTTGCATCAACACAGACCACCTCCTGTCTGGAATGTTCTCCCATGTCATCTTTCTCTGGTCAACATCCATGAATCCTCTACCTCCAAGTATAACTGCCATGATCTGTGATTTGCCTTGTTCTCTTAGTTATCACACCTGGCTAACATCTATCCACACCGTCAGACCGTACATTCTGAGAAGGCACAGACTGAGTGTCTCATTCCTAACACAGCGCAATGCCTAGCAAGTAGAGATGCTCAAGGTCTTACCAAATCACAGTGTAATCACACTCCTTGTAAGGACCTGCTTATGTATTAATAAAGTCCAGATCAGATCTAACATGCTAGCAATTCTCACTTCTTTGGTGGTTTTTCCACCACCTCTGTGTGGCAATGTCAGGTTGGGTAGTTTAGGACCACCTAATAAAACTGTGGGGCATGTGGCTCAAATGAAGACAGAAAAAAATTAAGAGGAATTCCCTGGGGGAATGGACCTCTCATCTTCTTCTCCATCTTACTTTCTGCTCTTTGACCATGCCAATGTAGGGCCTGGAGATATCTTCATCTTTTTATCTCACCCTCAGAACCCAGACATAAATGTCTTATTCTACAGAATTTGCTGGGATTAATTAACAGGCAAGACTATAAGGCTTCCTGGGGACTGGATTAGTTCTAATTATATGGTGTTTGTTCCTATTCCCCAACTTCTATTTGGGTAAGGATATACTTAGAAAGTGAACCTTCAAAGGAGATATGTGCCCCTACCGCACTGAAGTTTCTGGAATGACCATAGAATTTACCCATGCTACCCTAATGCCTCCAACAATGTCTGGCATGTAGCACTTCACAAATGCTTGATGAAAGAAGGAGCAAGCAAGTCTTCAAAGGAAACAGGATGCTGTCAGGCACCAGTGGTTCCGGGATGCACTCGTATCAGGTTCCCTAACCCTACTTTTATTGTTGGACAGGAGCCAACTCTCTCACATGGCCACACTTGGCATAGACAGTTGCCAAAGTCTTGGTGGGAGGTGGGGGAGGAGTTGATAGCCCCCATCGTTATCTTGTATCTTTCTTCTGCTGAAGTACATATTTCTGAAGCGCTAGCGAAAAGGAGTGCTCCTCTTGGCATGTTTGGCTGTGGGTGGAAGACAGTTATTAACTAGAGCTGGTGATGAAGTAGTCTCATTACATTTTTGGCCCTGCCTTGCAGAACTTGTACTTTGAGCATGGGGCACTTACTTGGATTGATTAAAAATGCCGAACCTTAACGGTTTAGAATGTCACTAATTCTAATCCCAATAGGGGTAAGAGGCAGATGGTTCGAAATGGTGATCGTGGGATCCAGAGCAAACCCTGCCTTCCCAGGAGAGGTAATTTAGAAGCACTGGAGCTGACAGTCGCTAGCTGTTGGCCAATTCAGCACTGTGAAGAGCACACTTTACCATCCTTTGATGGCAGATTGCTCCAAACAGAGTAGCCTCCTCCCCATTAAGACAGTCAAGCCCTCTGGCAGTCCCTTCATGCTGAAGGTTAGAGTCTCAGTGGCAGAAAAAACCAAGTACCAGATTTCTTTCCCCCTTCTGTATGCTAGCCCTCATGATCATACCATCGTCTAACAACGGTGAGACCAAGGTAGACTCTCACCTTCCAGTTCTCTGACACCCATGACTGGGAAGAGAAGTCAGAGTCTCCTACTAAGTAGTCTTTAGACTCTCAGTGGACTGTCACCCAGTCGTGGAGACAGAGGGACCAGAGATTTAAGGGAGAGTCTTGGCCTGTGGGAGAACATGGCCAGGTGGGTGACCCGTGTGAGGACTCAGTTGGTCCAGCCCTGTTTTCTGTCCCATCTCCTGAGAGAAGTTGCCCATCATTTTTCCTAACATCCTAACATCCTCACTAGCCTTCCAACTAACATTTATTTCTTGCTGACTCAACAAGTGTGCTGGGCACTCTGTTAAATAACTTATTATGCATTATCTCATCACAACTCTAGAAATTATTATCCCCATTGGATCGATGAGGAAACTAATCACTGTTGAGGATAAGTAATTTGTCTAATGTCAATATCAGTAAGTTGAAGAGCTAGAATGTGAACCCAGGTCTCTTGGGGATGGTAGTCAGTCCCTACCCTGTGTATGAGTAGTGTGAAGTGTCAAACCCCGTACTCCTACCCACCGTTCCCTGCAGCTCCATTCTCTTTCAGCATGTCTATCTATAACTCCTCCTTATCCCAGTGCCTTCAAATACATTCACATAAGAGCTGGGAGAATTACTGTAGTCAAGCAGGGCCTTGGAGAGAAGGGTCAGGTAGGCTACAGAGAGGGAGGGTGATAAGGATTTAAAAATCCAGCTTTATCATTGTCCACCCTTTCAAAAAGGAAAACAAAAATTAGGCTGGAGAATATAAATGAGACCAGAGAAAATCCAGGCCACAAACCCCCGTAGCAACCTGTGAGTCCCAAGCGCTGCGGCCGGTCTAATGTTCAGTGATGATCTTTACTCTTTGTAACATGATGTCTGCCACCCCTGTGTTTTTGTGGGTGCAATGTACTCATGTAATTAATTCATTCATCAGTTTCCATTGATGACCCACAGACCAAGTGCTGGACAAAGTAAAAAGATGCATCAGATGTAGGCCCCGTCCTTCAGGAGCTCACAGTGCAGGAGCTGGACAAATGTTTAGATTCTTTCTTGACTTCCACCAAAGAGACGTTCTTCTCGGTGCAAGATGCATCAGCAATGCGGGAAACAGGGATTTTCTTGCAGCAGAGGTTGATGGAAATGACCTGTAAAGCTGTTTACATCTCTAAGAATCTATAATCCCTTGAATCCTGTAACTTCACCTTTGAAGAAGAATGTGTTTATAGTCATTACAATTTTCCAATAAAAACACAAGTACTATTAGCATCCGATTTTCCGGAAGAGCCCAGATTTCAAATATCCTGTCGTAAATACATGTAGATGGAAGACTATATCTAGCAGCTGGTATCTCTCTGAGCCTGTGTCTTTTTGCAGGGAGAGTCTGTAAACCCCGTCCTTGGACTAGGAATTCCGGGAGGGGCTTCCTGGAATCTGGGAAAGTCTGCAGTCCTGTCCCTCTGCTTCCCTGGGCACGTGGCCGGGAATCACTCTGGGGAGGCGCGTGCGTGCTCTGTGTGTCTGTGTGTGATGGGGCTTCCCCACGGGCTGCAGCTGCCTGACGGTCATGTGCTTCAGGCTGCCTTTATATAGTATCCTTTGCCTCCGGTTGCCATCAGTCCCATTCAGTTCAGATCGGCGAAAGCTCTCATGCACGTGTGTGGGACACTGCAGGGGACACGGGCCAAATGACACTCTCAGGCAGGCTCAAGTAACGGTGGATGAAACCAAGGAGATGGTTAAGGGGGAACAAAAGAGATCTACACCAAGGGGTATGTGAGAAGAGGACCTTGGAAGACCATGCCTGAGGCAGGAAGATAACCCTGGAGAGGAAGAGGGTCATATGAGCTGGGTCAGAAGGACCCAGAGGATTCGGGTATAGAGTGTGTGTGTGCGCCAGAGGGAGGCAATCGTGAGAGCAACACAGGAAAGGAGCCCAAAGGAGGGTGTCCCAGGGGAGACCCATCTGGAGGGTGGGGAAGGGAGGGAGCTGCTCACCCTGGGTGCTGTCGTGTGAAGACAAGACGTTGTGAGAGTGCGTGCACGCGCACGCAAGAAGCAGCAGCGGGAATAACTCAGTTAAAAATTCAGGACCAGCAACAGAGTTGAGAACGAGGGCTGAATTATAGATCTCTTTTCTGAGGATAGAAGATTAAAGGAGAGGTTTTCTTTTTTGTTTTGCTTTTCTTCGAGGCTGTTGGTTTTAAGTAGGTCATGGGAACCCCAGTGGTTGGAACTTGCTGGGTGAAGGCAGCGAGGCTGAAAAAGCACCATTCTGGGCTTCTCCTCTCCCCACTGCTTCCCTCTTTCTGTCCTCCTCTGATCTGAGGGGGCCGCGGTTCTTGCCCGTATTTGCCTGTCACAATAAATCCCCCAGGCGTTTATGGTTGATTGTTGCAGGGAAGTTGGAGACTGATCATCTTCTTGGTGGTTCTCCTTTTCATTGCAGAGCCCACGCTTCCTTCCAGGATCTGCTCCTCGACATCTTTACTCTATTTCCTGTTGGCCTTCCCCTGCATTCTGTTGATTCTTCTGCTTATTGCTCTCTTCTGCTACTGCCACAAGGCCAGGAAGTTGTCGGCAATGATTCTAAAAGCACAGAAAGAAAAGTCCCTTTGGATGGACTTGAAAGGGACTGGAGACTGGACAATAAACCAGAGGGACGAGGAAGAAGAAGACCATTGAATCCGGAGAGCGTCCATCAGCCCCAGGGAAAGGGCGGGCTTTGGAATTGAACTGAGCCGCTTGTGAATGTGAATGAATCCAGGTTGGGTCCTTCTTGGTGTCTATGACCTTGGGCAAGTTACCTAGGAATCATAGGGAATGTTCATTGAGCGTGTTTGTGGGACCCACACCACGAAGTGTTTCTTTGCGTGTTGCCCTCATCTACCCCTTGTATCCTCCCAGGAGCTAGACAATTTACCCTGTTTTTCACTGGCAGTACCTCACAGAGGTTCAGGGTCCCTGTCTGTAAGGAGAGAACCTCCCTCACACAGCCTCTTGGGTATTCGCTGAGATCCTACAGCAAAGCCTCGGTGAGAGTACCCGCTACCTTTCCCTCCCTTATGTCGCGGACTCCCAGGAGAGCACTCCGAGTGGTCCAGTCACGCTGGCCTTGGGCATCCTTTGCCCCCAGATTACAGGCGCAGGAAGGGCCCTGATGTCAGCAAGGCAAAAGGGTATTAGGGATGTGCCCTTCATTCATATTCCATCTGTCTTGCAAGGTGAGTGTGACTTCCCTCAAAGCAGAACGCCCATCATTCCCTCATCCCATCTATGAATGCTTTGCAAGAACAAACTCTGTGTCGAGGGTCCCTGATCAATATTGGTCCTTCCATGAAGCTGTAAAGCATTTTGTAGTCTGAGTTTCTATTTTCCTCCCTTCCTTTCCTTCCCTAGCCTAGCCTCTCTTTCTTTCTTCCTGCTGCTTTTCCTTCCTCTCCCTCCCCCTTCCTCTTTTTCTTTTCTTTTCTCTTCTCTTCTTTTGCCTTCTTTCCTTCCTTCCTTTGTCTGTCTGTCTCTCCCTTTCTTTCTTTCTTCTGTCTATTAGCATTAGGTCATTGCTAAGGGAAAACTTTTTTTGTTGTTGTTTCAGTAACAGTGGTCTGATCAGCCCCCGAGGCCTCATACCTCCCCTTCCTCCCCACGCCCAAAGATCCATCTGGGTCCTGGCTCTGAGCCAAGGCCTTATTTTCTGTGACCAGACAGCATTAGTAGTAGCTCAGGGCATTGTGGTAGTTATCGAGGGAGGAGGAGGAACAGTGCCCCTGCCCCGTCCTCCCCCAGCAGCGGCTAGGAGCTCGTGGGAAGCAGTGGGTCAAGTCTGGTTCCTCAGGGGTCCCCTATTCTCAGCCAGGCATAGTCGGGGGTAGGGCAGGGTGTGGTTCGGGAGTGTCCTGGCTTAAGGTTTTCAACGTCGGCCCTCAGGATACAACCCCGGTTCCCAGTGGGCCTGAGATCTCCTCACCTTTGTTTCAGAAGCCGCTCTGGGCCTGTTGGAACCAGAACTGGAAATCGATCAGTGCAGCCTAACAGACTTGAGAAAACCCATCTATTTATTATCTATATGACCAACGGGGTTGCTTTAACACTCGCTAATTTGCATTTCCAAGGAGAGCAATTTATTTTTAATTATTTTATCAAGCACACATGTCTTCTCCAAACATAATTAGTTCCTTTGCAAGGGGAGCATCGGAGGCTATGAGAACTCCCAGTGTAGACCTCCATGTCCCTTCTGCTCATCTTCCTTTATTGGCTCATTTAAAATATCCCAAGTGTTTCCTTAAATGTGTCAATGCATTTGTCTCTTTTCTCAAAGGGAGGGTGGCATATTTTTCAGAAAACAAAGCTAAAGGTAAGACTTCTTAAAAAGTGTGATGCCTCCTGCCCCCCCGAAACCTGTATTTTAATTGGGATTTTGAAGGAAAAGGGAGCAGAATCGAAACCCATCAGATAATGAGAACGGATTCTAGTGCTGCCCTCTGCCTGGGGTCCTCTCTCCCCTGACTCCTTCCCTCTCTGCTCACCTGGGTCCCGCCTTTCCGCTCAGAGCTCACCAGCTGTTTCTTCACCTTTGGATCCAGCCCAGACAAGGCAATAGAGCAGACACGCAGGTGTCCAACTGCGCCACCCAGAGCCAAGCTTGGGACCGCTTATTCCCCAGGGAGCACCACCTTGTGCCGGGCCTAGGATAGGTGTGAGGAATCCAGTAGGGATGCAGCCAGACACAGCTCTAATCCCCTGGGATCATCACCTTGTGTCTTCCGGATCCTGTGCCTTCATATAGCACGCTACATGTTCTCAGAAGCCACGTTGCACTCTTTGGCCCATCACGAATTTTTAGGCAACTAAACCCCAAAGTCATCTTTTCTCTTTTCCAAACTGAATAAAATTTGTGTTCACCCAAATCAATTGACGTTTTACGCAAAACCTCTTCTCTTTCCAATGATGTACTTGTTCCATTTTACTCTCTAACACTCAGTGGAGAACTTGACTTTTATTCACTGATTTTAACTTTTCCATTCTATGTAAGCACCTGGTTTTCCTTTCAGCATCTTGGGTTTTCAGTCCTCCTCGGCAACAGAACAAAACCGTCTCGCGAGTTGGCTACCTATGGCCCGCAGGCTGAGCAGCCTACCACCCATTTTGTAAAATAGGAGCTGCTGGAAGACAGCCTCTCCCGTTTGCCTGCATATTACCCCAGGCTGCTGTCATCATAAAACAGGAGAGGTGAGTCGTTGCCATAGAGACTCTATGCCTAAAATGTTTACTTTCTGGCCCTTTGCAGAAAAAGTTTTCCAACCCTGCCCTGTTTTAGTGGCTGTGTTTTCTCTTAACCATGCACTGTGTTCCTGGGACCCATGGCCTATGGTACTGGTATCTGTTATATACCCAATTAACTGAAGAATAATCTGAGGCCCTCCAGATTGGTGTCTGGTCCAAGCTGTTGTGAAGTTCGAATCCTCTGCTATACTCCTCCTAGAGATGGAAAACTCATCACCCTGGAGGCCCTCCTGCTCTGTGCAGGACGAGATGACGTGGACGTGTATAAGGCATATGTAGGCTGTTTTCATTCTTTTTAGTCTATGGATAATGTATAGGAAACAGCTGATGTATGGCAGAATATGGATACAATGGTAGAATGTCAAGGCCATAATACATTCTTACAGTTGCACAGAAGCTATTCATCGTCTCAGAGTTTCAGGGCACCTCCATGCAAAAGGGATGATTACCATGTCCTACAGGAGAGACAGGGATGCTTAGAGGGTCTGGGTTGATCCAGGATCATCCAGCCATGTGTAGAAGAGAAAGAGCCCTGATGTAGGTCTGCTGGTACCCAATCCTAGAGTCTTCCCACAGTGGATACTATGCTCAAAGTCACAGCGATGGGGAAGATCTGGTGATGATAATATCCACCTTGCATGGTGGTGGAGCATAAATCAGACCCTTACATGGAGATAAGTTTTAAAACGCTTCAAGTCGTAAGTGCATATGGGCATAGCCAAGTTTTTTTCAGGCCTCCCCTGTCTACACATAAAAGCAATTAAATAAAAGATAATCAAATTCTATAGACTTTTGCCCCCAAGCTACTTACACAGGTTGTTGGCCATCTACAAAGCGTTCTTCTAGTATTTCTGGGGATTCCATAGCATTCTGGGAATTCATATGAGCTCACAAACAAGTCCACTCCCGCATGGTTTCCTGCTGCTCTGTTCATATCTCTGGGCTCCCACTGCGGTTAGGATGCTGGAGTGTACGAGGTATCAAAGCTGGTCGCTGTTCCATGGTAAGCAAGGAAAAGCACCTCTCACTCTGTCCTCATGTCGCACTCAGGATTGCAAACGAATTCAAAATTGCTTGTGCCCCCATGTCTCCAAAGACCGTAAAAACAGGTCCTGTAGCTTTTGCCCAGTACCTCCTTGCTCCACAGGGTCCAGACCCCACCCCGTCTGGGCCCAGTTTGGAAGAGAGAGACATCACGCTGTTTTCCATTCCCCCCCTCCACTCAGCTCCTGGGAACCTGTTAGTACATCTTCCTCCCAGGCCTCCTGTCTGCCCTGCTGCTGAGTCATGCAAATTGTACTTCTGGGGAGTCCACCCACTCATCAGACTGGCCGGGGAAGTTTGCGTTCCCTGTAGGCTCAGTTGGGACTTCCGGTTGGCTATTAATTTTTACCCCTAATGCAGTAGAGTGCTGGGGCAATTGAGAAATCAGACACAACTTCACAAAGAAGATGTCGTTTGAACTAGGCTTTCAAGTCAGGAAATATTTTGACAGGGGAGAAGTTGGGATAAATAGTAGTCTGGAGGCAGAGAGGGCTCTATGAAAAGCAAAGTATGTAGAATAGCGTTGGTTTGATTTAAGTGTCAGATGTATGGAGCAATGAGAGATATTACATATGGAAAGGTTAGAGTGAGGAGGGGCAAGAGAACAGATCTTGAACATGCATTAAAAACTTGGACTTTATTTGGTGGACAGTGGTGAGTCTTGAATGTTATTTAGCATGGAAGGAGCAGCTCTCCTTTAGGAGAATTGAAAGAGCAGCAGCATAGGTGATGGGTAGGAGTTGAGTGAGGCCTGGGATAGTACCAAGGCGAAGCAGGGCAGCCAACCTCAGGAAATAATCTCCATTTTCCTAATTCATTAAACAGGGATAAAATCAATTTTGTGAGGTTTGAGGACTGAAAAAAAATTATCAGAAAGATTCAAGAATCACATCAAGTTCATAGAGGTAGCTAATGTGTATTTTTTAAATATAATGATAACATGAGATTCTTTTTCTGTTTAGTAAATATTTGTTTACCTGATTTTCTATTGGTAAGAGAGTTAAAATCTTTTCACTTACCTGGCTTTCCCTTTGTCTTATCTTTCTTTTAGGAAAATATTTTGTTTATTTGAGAAAGAGTCTGTGAGAGCGAGAGAGAGAGACAGAGAGAGACAGAGAGAGAGAGCGAGCATGAACAGGCGGAGGGGCAGAAGGAGAGGGAGAAGCAGACTCCCCACTGAACTGGGAGCCCCATGAGAGGCTTACACGGGGCTCCATCCCAGGACCCTGAGATCATGACCTGAGCCCAAGGCAGATGCTTAACAGACTGAGCCAGCCAGGTGCCCCGCCTTATCTTTTTTTTTTTTTTTTTAATGATTTTAATTTTAAGTAATCTCTATACCCAATGTGGGGCTCGAACTCACAACCCCAAGATCAAGAGTCATATGCTCCACTGACTGAACCAGCCAGGCACCTTATTTTTTTGATCCTTGCTTTTTTTTTTTTTTTTTAAAGGATTTTATTTATTTATTTTACAGAGAGAGAGAGAGAGAGAGAGAGAGATCACAAGTAGGCAGAAAGGCAGACAGAGAGAGAGCAGGAAGCAGGCTCTCTGCTGAGCAGACAGCCCAATGTGGGGCTCAATCCCAGGACCCTGAGATCATGACCTGAGCTGAAGGCAGAGGCTTAACTCACTGAGCCACCCAGGTGCCCCTTGATCCTTGCTTTTATGTTTATTTTACTCGTTAGATATTTGCAATTTCTACCATGTCATCTTTAAATCCAAGGCTCCTTCTGGATTAGCTCTGACTTTCAAATAGTGGTATTTTGACTAGAAGCTTAATTATCACATTAAACCATTTGCAGAGATGGAAGACCACTTTGGATAGGAGGTATGAATAAGTTCATATGTCATTAAATAACCAGTAAATGAAAATCCAAATTCATTATGCCTTTAAGGTTACAATGGTATAGGGTGTTGAAAGTGTGTGCTTCAATTTTATATGGAGCGATAATCCATTCTTGTGGATTGAAAGTCTCAATACTGTTAAGAGGTCCATTTTCTTCAAACTGTTCTATAGAGTTGATGTGGTGGTTATCAGTGGGGGAGGGAGGGCATGGCAGTTGTGGCTCTCCGAAGGACCTTAGGCAATTTATGGAAGCATGTTTTTGTGTGGCACAGGCTGGGGTAGGGGATTGCTACTGGTACCTAGTGGGCAGAAGCCAGGGATGCTACTAACTTCCCCCAGTGCACAGGACATCACCTTTCCCCATAGCAAAGAATTGCCTGGCCCCAAATTTCAAAAGTGTTGAGGATAAGAAACCCTGATTTAATGGAATCCTAATGAAAATCCCAGGTAATTTTTAGAAATTGGCTAGCTCATTCTAATAATAAATAAAAATATAAATAATCTAGGATAGACAATATTTAAAAAGAAAAAGTTGGAGGAATTACGCTCTCAAATTCCAGGAAGTTCTATGAAGCTATAATTTTAAAAAGTCTGTTATGGGACACCTGGCTGGTTCTTTTGGTGGAACATTCTTGATCTCGGGGTGATGAGTTTGAGCCCCATGTTAGGCATGGAGATTACTTTAAAAATAAATAAATAAAGTGTGATAGTATTTAAAAAAAAAACAGTGTGTTATAGGTACAGGTACAGCAATGGAGGAGAATGGAATCCAGAAATATACTTACATATGTACCTTTACCTAATTTCCATTATGGGTGCTATTGCAGTAGGGAAATCATTCTTCCAGTAAGTGGTGCTGATCCAATTGGATAATTGTATGAAAAAAAATGAACCTTGACATCTACCTCATGTTTCATACTACAAAAGAAAAAAATTAACCGGACATCACTAAAATAAAATATCTCTGTTCATCAAAGACATCATTAATACAGTGATTATACAAGGCATGGATGGGGGGAAGATAGTCACCAAACATACCTAATGAAGACTTACATCCAGAATATATACAGAACTCCTATACATCCCCCTTTTTTTTTTAAAGGAGTAGGGGTCTGAAACTCAATTTAAAAATAAGTAAAGGACTTGAACAAGGGATTTTACAAGAGAGAATTATCGGAACTGTCAGTAATCATATGTATCAGTTCAGGCTTCAGGAGACATATGCCAAGATGGGATTAGACATGCAGTGGGTCTACTGAGGGAAATGCTTAGGAAGGAAAAGAAGGTGGAGCAGGAGAAGGTAGGGAGAGCCCGGACTGGGGCAGGTTGGACATCTATAAAAGGAAACAGGGAAGGAAGAAGGATTAGGTAGGAAGAACTTTGGATTCAGTGTAATCTTGAGATAATCTGGGCCATTGATGGGAGTCTGTTGAACAAAGTTTGGCTGTTGGAGGAGTGCTCCACTGGGCAGAAATGGCCTAGCTCTAGTATCCAGGCCAGGCTTAGTCTTTGACTAAGAACTGGGAAAATGTGGCGTAGGCATGAGCATGGTGATGGATGTCAAGATCTAGCTGCTGGAAGCTGTCAGTTAGCTATGTTTCCTGCAGAAGGTTCTCTTGAAGGGAGATTTGAGTTGTGCAGCTCCAAGGACACAGCACCTGAAAAGATGGTCAGCATCATCATTCATCAGCAACCTGCAAAGTAAGACACCAATGAGATCTCTCTCTCATCAGGATAATTAAAATGTAAAAGATAATATCAAATATCAAACACAGATAAAAGCTTAGAGTTACCAAAACTTCATATGTTGCTGGTAATAGTGTAATAGTTCAACTATTTTGTAAAATAGATTGGTAGTTTTTGATAAAGGTAAACACATACCTGCCCTATGATCTAGCAATTCTGCTCCTTGCATTTACCCAAGAGAAATGAATACCTACATCCACTAAAAGATGCATATAAAAATACTCACAGCTTTAGCCATCATTCCTAAAATCTGGAAACAACCCCATTGTCCATCAATAGGTGAATGGATACAGAATTTATTTATATTGTAGAATACTACACAGTATTCTATAATACAGTATAACATTCTGTATTATATTCTATAATACAGTATAAATACAGTATTCTACAGTATAAATAAATAATATATAAATAAAATAAACTACTGACATACATAACACCATAGATGAATAGCACAACATGTTTTTTTAGTAAAAGAAGCCAGACATGAAAGGGTATGCACTCTATGATTCCATGTATTTGAAGTCCAAGAACCAGCAAAGGAGTCTATGGTGACATAAGTCTGAACAATCAGCTCCCCTGGCGGGACGGGTATTGGCTGGGAAGTAGCATGAAGAAACTTCTGGGGCAACTGAAGTGTTTTTTTATCTTTATCTAGGTAGAGGTTTCATGGGTGTATACCCATATAAAAATTTACAAAGCTATTTTCTTAAGATTGAAGAATATCTGTATATAATATACAACTTACATAAATATAATAATATATAACTTAAATAACTTACTGTGTGTAAATAACTTAAACCTACATTTTTTTTAAAGATTTTATTTATTTATTTGACAGAGAGAGATCACAAGCAGGCAGAGAGGCAGGCAGAGAGAGAGGAGGAAGCAGGCTCCCTGCTGAGCAGAGAGCCCGATGTGGGCCTCGATCCCAGGACCCTGAGATCATGATCTGAGCCAAAGGCAGCAGCTTAACCCACTGAGCCACCCAGGCGCCCTTAAACCTACATTTTTAAAATAACGTCTCTCTTTCAAAAAGTATTTGAGGAACACCTAGGTGGCTCAGTCAGTGAAGTGTCTGCCTTTGGCTCAGATCATGGTCCCAGGGTCCTGGGATCGAGAGTCCTGAGTCAGGCTTCTTGCTCAGCAGAGAGCCTGCTTCTCTCTCTGCCTGCACTCCCCCTGCTCTCTCTCCCTTTCTCTCTCTCCCTCTCTCTCTGACAAATAAATAAATAAAATCTTAAAAAAAAAAAAAAAAAAGTATTTGAGAACCAACTAGATGACCAACCAGAGTGAGGGATTTTAATATAGAGGGCTGTAAGATTTATTTATTCCACAAACATCTTCTGATATTCTGCATGTGCCAAGACATATGGTAGGAGCTAGGAATGCAGAAACAACAGGAATCATCCACTCCCTCTAAGAGGAAAGAAGAAAGGAGTTAATGTTCTCTATACTGAGCAACCATCACGAGTTATGAGGACTGGATCTTTATGACAAACTTGTGAAGCTCAGATTAAACCATAAACCAGAGAAAGCAGTTAAACATCGTGCCTTTAAGTATGAGTGGCAGAGCTAGTATTTAAACCCAGGTGCATTAACTCCAAAAGCAATGGTCTATCGCAGTGTGCTTCCTCTAGTTGTAAGGACTCTACCGTCTCATTTTGAGCAAAGATCTGTACACACAAGGTGAAACAGGAGATTCACTGGCATAGAAAAAATAATGATAGGTGCTTGCTTCATCACATGCTAAGTGCCCATTTGCTCTAAAAACGCGAGGAGGAATTTGGATTAGAAAACAAGGGATCTCTTGGCACCCTTTGCCCTGGTTCCCACAGGTGTCCATTCAACCAATGCATGTTTTTGTTATGGGCTCCCATGATTGAAGGCAAATGCTACAAGTTCTTGAGTCTGTCTTTAGGGAAACTTGTATTTAATAGTCTGATGGCAGCTCTTTGTACTGCCCTGCTGGCAGCAGAAAATTCTTTGAGGATCTTCTATTCCCAGTACCCAAGATAGGACCAGCCCAATAAGATGGTGCTGATGTCAGAATGGCCTTTATTACTATATGTGGACCAAACACCTTCTAGTCCTAGAGCTGACAAATGGGGATGCTGCTCAAAAACTATCACTATTAAAGCAAAGCTGGAACAATGGTACAGGAGTCTGGAATGGCTAGACTTGGCTTTGATACTGAAGAAGAGTTATGGCTCTGTCCAACTTTGGGTCCTAACATACACATACCAAACTCTAAAGTCTAAGTTTCAGGTCTAAATTCCTTGCTTGAAACTTTTCTTGATAGAGGGAAGGTGTTCAGGGTATGGGTCATTCAAACACAGTAAACCGAGAGACTCCTCATCTGGCAACAGCGGGCTAAATGAGGACTGTGATATTTAGTATTGTCTCACACAAAAGAAATCATCAGTACATGGACCCTTTTGGGAAGTAAGAGGCATCGAGATAAAATTGAGGCTGCTAAACTTCTCCTTCTTAGGGTTTTCCACTTTGACTCTTTGCTCCTTTTAGATAGTATGCTCAATGAAAATATCCAGTTTTTAAGTCAGGACAGTGAGCTCCGGATTTAGACTGCCTGCATGCAAATCCTGACATCCATCACTGGCTGTGTCATCTTTGCCAGTTAATCTTCCTTTGCCCCACTTCCCTCATCCATACAAGGTGAAGCCCATTACTTCATGGAGTCTGTTGCAAGGGTTAAAGAGATCTGCATGTATGGGGGTTAGAATTCTTGAATCTTAGGTATCACCATTATCATCACTGACAAGCTGGACATTCTAATCCTTTCTACCCCTAAGAAGGAAACCAGATACCTGCATTTGACATTCTAATTCTTTTTTTTTTTTAATTTATTTATTTGACAGAGAAATCACAAGTAGATAGAGAGGCAGGCAGAGAGAGAGATAGGGAAGCAGGCTCCCTGCTGAGCAGAGAGCCCGATGCGGGCCTCGATCCCAGGACCCTGAGATCATGACCTGAGCCGAAGGCAGCGGCTTAACCCACTGAGCCACCCAGGCGCCCTGACATTCTAATTCTTAACATGATAGTGGACAGAACTGGGTATGGACATGGAATGCAAGTATGGGCTTTGCTACAAAACAGGATCATTGTTTGGGTCCACAGCCCAAGAGCCTAATTTAGAGAAAGATAAGTATGAAGTTTCAGGAAAGAGGAGCATTTGGACAAAATCGTCTGAGTGCTTTATAGTTAAATGAAGAGCCAGGGTAGTTTAATCCAGGAGTTCCAAGTAAAGATATATAAATATATGGCAATTAATGGGGAATGGAGTCACTAGAGACTCCTATCCTGAGGTACTTTATACCTGTATTAATTAACTAATTCAATTTGCATGTAGATTTGAGTGCAAATGGCACATTTGGAAAACAAATGTTATGGTAGGTAGCAAATAATTAGCTTGAGAATTTGTTTTCGTCAGCACAGACTGCCATAACAAAATACCATCGACTGGGCGGCTTAAACAACAGAACTTTAGTTTCTCACCATTCTGGAGACTAAAAGTCTCAGATTATGATGCCAGCCAGCTGGCAAGGGCTCTCTTCCCAGCTTGTAGACTGCCAACTTCTTGCTATGTCCTCATATGACAGAGAAAGAGAAACAGAGAACACATACTCTCTCTCTCTCTCACACACACACACACACACACACACACACACACACACACGAAGAGAGTCTCTCTGCTATCTCTTATAAGGGCACTAATCCTGGTCCTGAGGGCCTCATCCTCAGGACATGATTTAACCTGATTATCTTCCAATGGCCCCACCTCCAAACACCATCACTGGGAAATAGAGCTTTGTCACATGAATTTGGGGAGACACAACTCAGTCCATAGAGGAACTGATGGTGTAATTAATGAGTTGAACCGTGGTCTCCATGCCTGTTAGCATGGTTCAGAGGGTTCAGAAGGAGTAAGTTATTTGGTTTTTTTTTTTTGCACATGCACACATTCAGGTAAGGTATACAGCTTAACAGCAAAGCTGCTCAAGTGGGCAGAATTTTCCCCACCTTCCACTTAGCCATGCTCCAGCTGTCCTGTCAGATGTAGGCAAGTAGGAAAGGGGTAGGAAATGTGTCATCTGGGAAAAAAGCGTGAGGTTGGAAAGAGATGTTTAAACATGCATACAGAGCTCCGGGCTGGCATACCAGAGCCTGGGCGAGTCCTCTTCCTCAGCCCCTTTAATGCTGTTTTTGTCTCCTCTGGACTGAAGGAGAAGTGTTGAGGGTTGGCAGGAGGGGTAATGGGGAAAGCAGGAGCAAAAGAGGAATTGGAGAGAACGAGAAAATTAGCTTAAGAGTGGGAAAGCAGAAATAAAAGACAAGAAACCACTGAAAGCACAACTTCACAGCCCTACCCAAGCTCTTCTTTGGGGCTCAGGTGGGTGGGTCACATCCCCACCATGGGGCACCAGCAGGGTCTGAAGGCACCTGATGACTGGGAGAAGGAAGGAGGCTGCCTGCTTACAGGAAGAATCTTCCAGATGCCAGGAGAGTCAGCAAGCCCCTCGGCACAGAGAACAGGCCTCGCTGTCTCCCCGCTACCCTAGAGGACAAGAAGCTCTGTTTGCTGTGCAGAGGACTTCTGCTTGGAGTAAGGTGGAAGCTGGTCCAGGAAAGGAAGGGTGGGAAAGCTCTAACGGAGAAACGAAGAGCTAGGAAGAGCTCCATCTTTTGAAGGCGATGCCCTGGGCTGGATTACCCAGGAAGGCCAGCTTCAGATCTCCATCAAAAGGGTTACCAACTCTCCTTCTTCTCATAGTGGAACAGGCGCAAATCCACCACCCAGAACCGGCTGGCCCTCATCCAAATGCATGAGAACCAGCAGGGAGGTGGCAGATTAGATAAGAGAAGTGGGAAGTGACAGATGCTGTCAGGCAAGTCGACAAGACGGGAGATGGTGCGGCTGAACAAATCACTAGACTGGTGCCCGGCGAGGGCCTCTGTCCTGAAGAACCACAACCCCCGGCAGCTTCCAGGCTGCTTCCGGTGCCGCTCACCGAGAAAAAAATCGCCCACATTAACCTCACTTCCTTTTCCGTTCCTCTTTGCACGCTGGTAAGTCAAGGGACAGGTACAGAGCATGCGTGAGCTGCTGCAAGGCTCTCGGCGCGAGAACAGCCTGGCGCTCTGCTCCGTGCAGGCCCGAAGGACCACCCCCAAGGCAGGGCACCTCGGACGCCGTGTTTGCCCGGAGGAGAGCTCTCCGGGTTGTGCTCAAGTGCTCTGCCTGGTTCAGCATTTCTCTTGGCAACTCAGATGGCGGCCGAGGGAATTGGCTTGTCAACTGTTCGGTTGACCCGGAGTCGGGAGATGGCACCAATAGGTCAGCTGATGGGAGCAAGATTCAAAGAGATCTAGACAGCTTAGAATGATGGAGCCACACTAACAGGATGAAAGATAGAACCCAGAGTTAAGTTCAGGCAATTAGATGCGCCAGGTAAAGGAGATGCGAGTTCATGCGTGAAAAATGAAAGCTGTGGTTCTGGTTGACTGCACACTTGATATGAATTACTAGCATGACATATTTGTTAGAAAGGAGAGAGAATTTTTTTTTTTTTTTTTGCTGTTTTATATTGCATGTGTATCATGGTCATATCCAAAATAAAGGAGATAATTATCCCACAGGATTCTTCATATTGAATTCTACCTGCGATGTCTCAAATGAAGCAAACATTCATTGAAAAGTGCTGGCAAGGGGGTCCGGAGGGGAAAGACATGATTGCAGTCGTTGCAGCAGACTCTCTGAGGACCAGAAATACGAGGGATGCGGGGAGGAGCAGAGAGCCGTATTCATATATTTGAAAGTGACATTGAGAAGAATTAAGTGTGTGATATGTAACTCCGGATTACTAGGAAGTGGAAGGTTCAGATGGAAAGACAGAGTCCTCTGTATACATGAGAATTAACTGTCATTTTGATATACTCTAAGAAAGAATTTGCTGTGACCCGAAGTTCCTTCGCTGAAGCCATTAGGGGTGATGTGGGAGGGGATTGGGGGGGCACACGAGGTGTCCCGAGGTCCCTTCTGCTCTATGGCATAGTTAATTTCACTTACCAGGTATGTATTGAATTTCTGCGTACTGTGGGGAACAAAACCTAACTTGTCCCTGCTTTCTTGGCACATAAGTATATAATCCATGAGGAAGAGACGGACCATCAACCAGGAAACAGCAGAAAGCTAACTCAATGTTATGCAGAAAGCAAATGGTACTGAGGTGGGGAAGAGCCAGAAAGGATCTTCTTAGATTAAGTAGTCATGGAAACTCTCTCTGAGGTGATACTTCAGCTGAGACCTGAAGACCTAGGGGCTAGGTTTTGAAAGAACTAGGAAAACAGTCCAGGCAGAAAGTATAAGACAAAGCTGGTCACAGTGAGGCAAGCAGAGCTGGTCGGGATGGCTGGAACCTAGGGGGCACGGAAAAGAATGGCAGAGGGTGAGAGAGAGAGAGAGAGAAGCAGACAGGGTCAAGGTCACATCCCCCCATCTCTCCCCCCGCACATGAGACAGGATGAGGATTTAAAGATTTTTCTAAGTTCAGTGGAGAGCCACTAAATTGTGTTAAGCAAAGAGTAATGGAATCAGATTCACGTTTTTAAAAGGATGATAAGTGGGGCTCCTGGGGCTCAGTTGGTTAAAGCCTCTGCCTTCGGCTTGGGTCATGATCCCAGGGTCCTGGGATCGAGCCCCTCATTGGGCTCTCTGCTCAGCGGGGAGCCTGCTTCCTCCTCTCTCTCTCTTCCTGCCTCTCTGCCTACTTGTGGATCTCTGTCTGTCAAATAAATAAATAAAATCATTTAAAAAAAAGAGGTTGATAACTTCTGTAAGAACAATCTAGTGCACAAGAACAGCAGCAGAAAACAGAGGCTGTTCTGCCCCAGCCCCTAGGTCAGCTCAACAAGGAAGTGGAGGGGGAGCTTGCCAGGACTCTGTTGGAGTTGCTCAAGCCTGAAGATCCTAGCACCTGGGGAGGCTCAAAACTTCATGGCAAAAGTCTTCAGAGTGGATTCTTTGCTCTCATTCTCCACTTGAAGAACCTGGAATCTACTCCAGTGCCCTTTGTTATTCATGAAGAAACACAGCTCAAGGTGACACCAGGGCACAGTCACCGAGGTCCTGGGACTAGGACGTCTGTAACTTGTGAAGCGTTAAGGGTCTTAGGGAACAAGTAAGAAGTGTCATTGCTTTCTAATGTTATTTGGAATCTGGGTTGAGGATAAAGCTGGAATTAAGCAAAATAACTAATATAGAATGAAGGGAATTGGGGAAAAGATAATTATGCTGTAAGGTTTGAAGCAAGATACCAAAATGTGGGCGGGAGGAAAAAAAAGAAAGTAAAAGAAAGAAAGGATTATAGGAAGGTCAGGACTAATGAGCAAGACTGAGAAGTGAAGGAGTTTTTAAGAGGAGCTGCGGTTGAGGTGTGGAGATGTGGGTCCTCCGGCCGCTTTTCCGCATGCAGGCTAACAGCATCACACGCTGCACAGAAAAATGGGAAAAAAGAGAAGAGCCACCAATAATCCTACCATCTTAAATTAGCACGATTATTGCTTAGGTCATTCCCTCCTTATTTTTTCCTATCCATCTGCTTTTAATGTAAAGACATTTGGAATTTTTTTTCCCAATCCTACATGTGAGTTGCATGAAATAAAAATCCAATCCAACCCAAACTCTCAAAGCCGTAGGAACAGAACCATACAGTGTATAGCCTTAAAAGTTAATAGTTTGTTGTGGGGCACCTGGCTGGCTCAGTCGGTGAAGCATCTGACTATTAGTTTCTGCTCAGGTCATGACTTTAGGGTCTTGAGATCCAGCAATCCTTTACTCCCGCCTTCATCCCCCTTCAAGCCCTGCATGTAACCCTTGTGCAGTCCTGTGCTGGCCAGGAATCCTGCTTAAGACTCTCTTGCTCCCTCTCCCTTTGCCCCTTCCCCATCCCATGCTCAGGGGTTTTCCACCCTTTTCCAAAAAAAAAAGAAAGAAAGAAAGAAAAGAAAAGAAAAAGCTAATAGTTTGTTGTAGTCAAGCATTTTCACATGACTGTGATCATAATATATGTAATTGTGTTACTTAGCATTATACAAACTATAACTCTTTCTTTGATCTCCTAGGATTAGTAACGATTGATGTCATTTTTACTTGGGTTTTAGTTTAACTTTCCTACAAAAACCTTTAAAGGAAAAAGCCTTTAAAAACCACTGAAAAAGAGGAATATGATGGCTTAATAAGCACATGAAAAGGAGCTCAATGGTCAAAAGTCATTAGGAAATGCAAATCAAAACCCCAGGAGATACCGCTTCACAACCAGCAGAATGAGTATCACAAAAAAGGGCAGACAATAACAAGTGCTGGTGAGGGTGTGCAGAGGCGGCAGGTTTATACCCTACTTAGGAGAAAATAAAGTGGTTCAACCACTTTGGAAAAGAGTTGGGCGATTTCTTAAAAAGTGAAACCTAGGGGCGCCTGGGTGGCTCAGTGGGTTAAAGCCTCTGCCTTTGGCTCTGGTCATGACCCCAGGATCCTGGGATCGATCCCTGCATCAGGCTCTCTGTTCTGCAGGAAGCCTGCTTCCCCACCCTCCCTCTCTGCCTACTTGTGATCTCTGTCTGTCAAATAAATGAATAAAATCTTTAAAAAAAGCAAAACCTAAATTTACATGACCAGAAATTCCGGCCATTGGTATGCACTTGAGAGGAATGAAAGCAAATGCCCACACAGACACTTGTTAACGTTCATAACAACGTTATTCCTAATGACCCCAAAGGGAAAACAACCCAAATGTTTATCAGCTGATGAATGAATACCATGGAATACTCTTCTGCAATAAAAAGAATAAAGTATGGATACGTGCCACAACACGGAGGAAACTCAAATTCTTTTGTGTTTCATGAAAGAAGACAAGGCAGTAGTTCACTCGCTGTATACTCCATTTACAGGAAATGTCCAGAAAAGGCGATTTATAAAGACCCAGCAGATCAGTGGTTGCTTGGTGCTGCGAGTGTTAGTGAGGATTCCTATGCACAGGTTTGCGGGACATATTGGGGGTGATAGTGTAAGGACCTATTTAGAAACTGTCCCTGCTCTCCTTTCCTCAGGGGATTTACTTGGAGACAAGTCCCGGAAACCAGCTTCAGGTAACAAAGCCCAGATACAAAGGTGGGTCAGACCAGGTGGAGACATCGGATCAGTGGGGGGATGCATACTGTCTCCGTGGTTACCAAGGAGTATGCGCCCCGCCCTTTGGGCGCCAATCCCAAGCAAGGTGTAATAGGCTGGTTCAAATGTTTACTAGGGTAAATGGTAACTCAATTAGTCACCTAGCATCACTGTGGAGTTCCCTATGTGTGTTACAATCTCATTGGCCACCTGTGCGAGGCCAGGCCCGTCCGCATGGCCTTTGCCCTTAAAAGCTAATCTGTGAAACAGAGAAGGGTTGCCCTTTCTTGTAAGAGGTGTGTCCCGGAGCATTTGGTTAGATTCTTGATGCTTGGCGCGAAATAAAGCTTTGCTTGACCTTCGCTTTGTATCAGTCTCGCTCCTTTAATCACGGACCCATTATTGGGGCATAACAATAGAAAAGTCCTAAAACTGGGTTATGATGATGACTACACAACTTCATAAGTTTACTGAAAAAGTATTGAATTGTACACTTAACAAACACACAGAAAGTAGATGAAGGAGAGGGTGCTTTGAACATTTTGGGGACACTATTTTAAGATGAGTGAAATTTGGAGCCTAAGAAGAAATAGGGCACAACAAAAGAATTTGTAAAGTCTCTTGGCTTTTCAGGTGATAACCAGATTTATCCTTAACATAATGTCATCGTAACGGTGCCTATGTCAAAGGATGAATTTTAAAACGGTCATATCTTTGAAAGGCACAATATGGAAGGAGATTGAGTTACCATTACATACCCTTAGACAAAAAGAATGAAACAGCACCGGAAGAGAGCTTTGTGTTTAGTTTTTATGTTCCTATGCCGCCACCTCGTGGTCATTTATAAAATGGAGCCACTTGGCTTGCCCCCACCTCCCCGCGCCCCCCTTTTTGTAAACCTTGGATTTGTTGAGCCCGGTCTGTATACCACAAATATCTCAATGCTTGGCTGTGTGTAGGTTAAATATCTCAATGGATCGCTGAATAATTTATGCTTCAAACAAACAAACACAAACTGTAGGGGCCAGAACTGGATTGGGAATCTCAAAAAATAGCTTCCAGCCCCTGATCTGCCTGGTGTCAGTCAGCTTTGTGACTTTGAGCCCTAACGAGATTAATGTATGGGCCCACCTGGTCCCAAAGTTCAAGCAGAGGCTCTCTGCAAGTTAGCGGTTAGGAGCGTGGTGTGGAGGTAAGTTCCTAACGACTCTTCTACTCTTTAAAATGGGGATAAAAGAATACTTACTGCCAAGGTCAGTGTGAGAACCAAGTGTGAAAATGCATATGAAAACACTTATCTCAGAATACATGTCAGAAAATAGTGTGCTGTGATGGTTCACACCAGTAATTGAGTGCCTCCTGGACAAATATCCTTTATCTGACATTCCAAAGTACTTACTTCTTCCTAACCCACCCCATCCCCAAAATTAAGCCAAACCCCTGAAAGAAGTTCAGAAAACAAAATATATTTCTTAGAATTACCAGCTGATTGGAAAAACACATTTGAACAATTTAATTACTAAAATACCGAGTAAAGCCAAAGGCTGCACAAAAGCTGGAATTTTACAAATAACTTGGGATCGCTGATTATTTTTTTAAAAGATTTTATTTATTTGACAGAGAGATAGTGAGAGGGAACACAAAGAGAGGAGTGGGAAAAGGAGAAGCAGACTCCCCACTGAGCAGGGATCATGGGATCATGACCTGAGCTGAAGGCAGAGGCTTGACTGACTGAGCCATCCAGGTGTCCCTCACTGATTATTTTTAAACAATACAGAGAGTGACAAGGACATCAAAAAGTGACTTGGAGCTGATCCTCTCACTTCTAGTACCTTACAGGTGCCTGCTCTGTTTACTATATGCCAGCCAGCACAATGCTGACCAGAGGGAAACAGAATTCTTTCATTTTCCCAAGATTTCCAATGAGTGTTTGCATCATTTGATATTTTATTCCTTAGGTCAGAGGACTAGGCTGCATAAGGAGCACACTATCTGAAACTAACTAGTGTCTACTATTTTACTCCTTCACCCATTCTATTTCCTCAGGATGTCAAAATACCGAGATGATCTTAGCTTTTATTTTCCAGGCAGATGTTCTGGCATGACTCATGCATTAAGTTTTTTGTTTGTTTTTAACAGCTTTATTGAGGGATAATTTAGATACCATAGAATTCCCTAACATACACAGTTGTCGAAGTTTTGGTAACTGTATTACAGTTACGCAATTACTACAATTCAATTTTAGAACAATTCCATCATATACTTTCCATCTGACTAGACCCACAGGGAAAGAATTTACTGGATCATTACCTTGTGGATTTAAACCATCTGGTTCTAGAACCTAGCAGAGGCATTCCTTTTGAATAAATCAAGCTTTAAAGGGAAACAAAGTGAAACTCTCTCTCCAAAGAGAGGTCAATGAAACACATTCTCTCCAGGGGTCTACAGGCTAATTAGAATATAAATTAAACCTATATGTTAAGAATAAAAGTTAATACACGTACACTAACGTATATTTTGAAAAGCGAATATTACATAATTCATTACAGTTTATGCCAACATTATGGCCGCATTTCACTCAAGGATCAGCTTATTTGTTTTCTCACTCTTACAGATATGGTTAGGTGGGATAAACTGCCTGGAGCCTGAACATTTTCATCTGGCATATCCCAAATTTATGGAAGAAATATTCCCCCTTTCTGTAATTTGGCTGTGCACACTTCCATGGGGTTGGATGTGAAACACTGCTTTACATCCTGCAGAAGAAAAGGGGATATTTAAGAGACTCTGATTTTGTCTTCTTTGTTCCAGAAGGCTTATTTACTCAAGAAATAATGAAATTACCACGCTCCTCATCCTGCAGCTCCAGTACTCACGCTCTACGTCTCCCAGTACAGCATCGAGTAGATATGTACACAAAAATCTCTCAATGCAGAATTGTAATCTGGGTTTAAAGAAAAGAAAATGCCTTTATTTATTTATTTGTTTGTTTGTTTTTTGTTCCTGCCTTATCTCTAAGTTTATAGGTGTTTCAGAGAGGTAATTATGTATAAACTACCTCAACTTTGGTTCCAAACACACCTTTATCTAGCCTTACAGAGTTTACAACTCCACTCATCCTGACATTTAAATACTATTTTACTTTGTTGTTTAAGTATTCGCTATGCGTTCACTCAGCCTCCCTCATATACTGAGTTCCTTGTGGTTAGAGGAACTGTTTCAGACTTTGTGGGTGAATAAACGAATTCTGTTTCCCAAGCACCTCGCTCACATTGGGCACAGGAAAAGCTGTTTGATAAGTACTTGTTTAATTAATAATGACACCTCAGGTTTGTCTCCCTTCCAGGAGCCTCTGCCTCCTGTCTCCCCACCACTTATATTTATCATATAACCCAGATTTCCTAGACATTACAGATTTTCTGTCCTACTGCCCCTTAAGAACAGTTGCATGTGCCACACCAGATGTCTGGGCATATGGTCCTCAATAGCTGTAATATGAATCCATCTCTGTTGCAATAAGTCTCTGATTTCTATTCCTCCCTTTTTACTAATAGCTCTGATTACCATTTCAAATACAGTTCCCTTTCTTTTATTTATCTTCAGCCTCGATTTTTAACACAAAAGCATACTAATAAGACAAGTTTAACAATACAAAAAATAGAGTACTTTTCATTAAAGGTTATCTATTTCTTCCCTGCTGTTTCTACTTTGACTTGTACAACTCAGGGTTCCTGCACCAGGAGGGCCTAGCGAACCTTCAGTACACACAGGAAGCAGCTGCGCAGTCCCCTAGGCACCCGTGAATCGCCCACTCACTAATTCCGTGACCTTGGTTGAGTCACTCATATTTCTATGAACCTCTCGAGGCCTTCCTTATCATGTTGCCCATCTCACCAGGCTGTCAAGTCAAGAGAGACGGGGATGCGTGAGCACTGAGCAAACTTAAAGGACTGCTGGGGCGGGGGGTTCCCTGCAGAAGTCTTCACGCCTGCTCTCCCCCAGACTTCTCGGTTCACCGTGCAGCTTGAAGGGACACGCCCAGGAGCCCGCACACCACCGCACCCCCGCCCTGCAAGTTCACAGGCTCCTCTGGCGGCAGCAGCTTCTCCCGGCTTGCCTCCCAAGGGACGGAGCCCCAGGCCGGGGCTCGGAGACCACCGCGAAGCTCCGGGCACCGTCTGCCACCGGGAGAAGGGAGTCTTCCCTGCAGAGGGCCCCTCTGCAGGTGTAACGCGCGCTCCCTCTAGGGCCGCCTCCGGGTCTCAATTATAAACCGGGGTCTTCCCTGTCCTCTGCCTCGCCCGGTCCACTCAGCGCACCTGCCAAGCGCAGCCCCTCCCCCGGAAAGCCCCTCGCCGGGAACGCCCCCCCATCCTCCGAAACCCCATCCCGCCACCCAAGCCACGCCCCACTATTTAAACTCAGGGCGCCCGCGAAAGTGGTTGGTGAAGGTCCCGCGCGGTGAATTATGGGGGCTGAGCCTGCAGAAGGTGGATGCTGATTGGCTCCTGAGCGAGGAGGGCGGGGTAAAAGGCGGAAGCAGGCGCTGGGGGCGGGCTCCGTGGATTTGGAGACCGGAGCGCTCATGGAAGTGGTTAGATGCTCGGAGCATGGTAAGGGGTCCGGGTCTTTTAAGGGCTCCCGGGGTGTGTCGGTGTAGCTTGGTGTAATCGTTGTCAACCTCCGCCTCTTTTCAGGGAGCGTCTGCTTTCTCAAGACCGGCGTCCGTGATGGCCCGAATAAAGGAAAGAGCTTCTACGTGTGCCCGGCTAATACCTGCAGCTACGTGCTGGCCGCCGAGTAAGTCTCGAGCTGGGCATGACTGCCCGCCACCGCCAGCTCCCCTCCGCCCTGCGCCACTGGCACTAGGAGAGGTGGGGACCCTGGTCTCTGCAGCCAGGGCCTTTAAGTAGTTGGTGGTCCCGGGACAGCGTGGCGTCTTCAGGAGGCGCTCGGTTCCTGCCTGCTCTTTGGCCCTGGGCAGCTTAATCACCCTCTCTGGGCCTCCAATTTCGCCCACCTGTAAAATGGAGGTTCGACTACATCTGGAACCTTCTGGTCCTTTCCCGCTCTGGGTTTCTTCTTGTTTGCCAGGCCTTCTGCTAGGACATTGCTGCTCCTTGCTAAGTGAGGACATGCAGACGTAGTAGAAAATAAGTGGTTCTTGTTTTGCACTAGTTTCAGGCCGAATTTGTTTTTAAATGTTTGAGGTTAAAACTCGCTGTTGGTCAGATTGTCCACTCCTTTTTTTTTTTTTTTAAAGATTTTATTTATTTTATTTGACAGAGAAAGATCACAAGTAGGCAAAGAGAGGGGCAAGCAGGCTCCCTGATGAGCAGAGAGCCCAGTGTGGGGCTCCATCCCAGGACCCTGAGATCATGACCTGAGCCGAAGGCAGAGGCTTAACCCACTGAGCCACCCAGGCGCCCTTGTCAACTCCTTTTTAAAAGAAGGTTCTCTGGGGGCGCCTGAGTAGCTCAGTTGGTTAAGCATCTGACTCTTGATTTCCACTGGGGTCATAATTTTAGGGTCCTGAGATAGAGTCCCGCTTGGAGCCGTGGGTGTGGAGCCTGCTTAAGATTCTGTTTCTCTCTCTCTCAAAAAAAAAAAAAAAAAAAAGGATTCTCTTCATTTAAGGTGTAAGATTGATAATCTAAAGAAACAGGTTACTTTTGGGATTAATGCTGAAAGAAAACCAGATATCTGATCAGCATTCTGGTTTTACAAAATTGGAAGCTGAGGCCCAGAAATGTTAAGCATCTCCTTAAAGTGAGAAAAGTAATACTGTTGTCATAAAGTGTTAATAAGGTCCACAGCCTATGTGAATTTTTAAACCTAATCACATTAAACATTTTTCTTGCTCTCTACTCAATTTGGTAGAAAACATGAATTCTCTCCATCTGCTGTAAGGCATAAAGTGGATATCAATACTAGAAAATAAATTATTTTTTAGCTTGTATGTATTAACTTATGTTTCCCTTACATGATTAGATGATTTGTGTCTTTGTTGTGCTTTGAAACTAAGCGAAGGAATTTGAATCTGTCTTCAGATTTGGCAGATAAATTTTCAGAGAAAATACTTTCTTAGTCTTCTAGTTAGTTGTCATTTTATTGGAAAGAAATTACCGGGACTCAATTTAGTTAAATACCGAAATGGTTTTTAAAAAAGTAGTGTCAGATCTTAAGATAGAAGGGATAAGCCAGTTAAGCTATCAACAACATATCATTAAGTCAGGATTTACTATTTATTTCTAATTTCTATACCAAGTTTCTTAGGTCCTGTACCTCGTTCAAGTCTCATGAAACATGGAAGCATGTTCAGACTTGAATGAAGCATTAATGGTAGCATAAGACTCAGCTTTATGTTAAAAGAAACATACCTTTGGGGCGCCTGGCTGGCTCAGTTGGTGGAGCATGTGATCCATGTCGAACTTGGCGGGTGCAGAGGTAACTTGAAAATAGAATCATTAAAAAAAGATACCTTTAGGGGCGCCTGGGTGGCTCAGTGGGTTAAACCTCTGCCTTCAGCTCAGGTCATGATCCCAGAGTCCTGGGATCAAGCCCCGCATGGGGCTCTCTGCTCAGCAGGCAGCCTGCTTCCCCATCTCTCTCTCTGCCTGCCTCTCTGCCTACTTGTGATCTGTCAAATAAATAAATAAAATCTTTAAAAAAAAAAAAGATACCTTTATATAGAATATCATTTATGCAAATATACTGCTATCAAACTAGTACAATATAATAGCTGACTTGACAGTTACTTAATAAACTTGACCAATTTGGAATATGTCTGATAACCACAATATAAGCAAAGCAAAGGAAGAAACAAGCGCCCCACATCATATGAGAGCACTTTAGGTCTTCACTCAAAACTGTGTCACCTCAAATGTTCTGTATACATTCACTCATGATAAACTGCAAAAGGAGAGTTAGAAAACTTAGGCCAGGCATGAAGCAGGTTAGGAGAGCCTGCCCCTAAACAGATTGTTATAGGACGAGAGATGATGGAAGAACTTGGGGAAAATTCACAGCCAGTCTTAGGTACTTCAGCTGTGAGTGTCTCACAACATAGAGGTCACAAACACAGTGTAGTTTTGAGCTGTTGAGTCATCAGGAGAAAGGTGTATTTATCGTCTTCCTGTCTTTAGGGGAGAGGGAAGGAAATTGAAAGCTGTGGAGCCTTTCCCCAGAGGGATGTGCATAGATGTACAAATGTATGGGATTTACAAACCCATACATACAAACCCATGGAGGTCATACATGTATTCTTATGTTTAAAACCCATGGTTTAAGGGTGCCTGGGTGGTTCAGTCAGTTAAACATTGGGGTATTGATTTTGGCTCAGGTCATGCTTTCAGGATCATGTGAATGAGTCCTGGGTCAGTCTCCACACTGGGTGTAGAGCCTGCTTGAGATTCTCTCTCTCCCACTGCTCTTCCCCCTTGTGCATGCCTGCGAGGGCACGCACACACGCGCACGCACACACACACCACACTCTCAAAAATAAAGAAAGAAAACCCATAGATTGGATTGAATTTTAGAATGCTAATTTCTATGATCTCCTAAAACAAAATTTCCTTTTTTTTTTTTCCTCCCCTCTAGTATTCCTGTTTCTCATTGTTTATTGCATGAGGACTGCGTGGTAGGGCTTCAGGGTTTGCTTCTACTGCCAGGCAAGGAAGAATACAGGTAAGTGTCCAAAGGGAAAATCTTCATGTATTTATTTCTTTCTTTCCCTGGAAGAGGTACAGCCAGGTATGTTTTCTAGAACTGACTATTCTGTAAAAACGATTTTTTAACAAAGAGGATTTCTGTGTGTATTGAATACCTTCTGAGCTTGTCATTCCTCACTGCTGAGCTAGTGGTTGATCTGGTTAATTTCAGATCAATTGGTTTTCCTTCCTCCCTCTCCAGCTCTTCAGTAGCCACTGCTGTCAGTCCCCCAACAGTCATTAACTTGCTGTGACTTGTCAACTTATCCATTTAGTCATAGAATGAAGTAATGTCTAAAAATGTCTCAAGTATGTTAAGTACTCAATAAATGTTAGTTTCCCTTCTATTGTATGAAAACTCCGAGGTAAGGCAGGGACATCTATATAAATGGCAGGTGATATTTATCATGAATATTGAAAGGTTAGTAACAATTCAGTAGGGGCAAGAGAAGGATCAATATCCTCCATTAGGGCACAGATTTTAGGTAGTAACCGGGAATTGCAAGCATTTGCTTGGGTAATAATTTAGTGTGTGTTTGAATAGAGATTTCAGAAGATAAGGCTGGTCAGGAGGCAGAGGCCAGGTATGATGTTCGCTATATGATACTCTGTGCAGTTCAGAATGTATATATTCCAGATCAATCCCCCCGCATATTGGCATTTAAGTACCATCTTCATATGGCACTTAAATGCCAGTACTGCTGTTTTTCTTAATTGGGTTGTAGATACAGTAGGATGCATAGATTTTAAGTGTTCAACAGTTGAGTTTGAGTAATTGATATAATCAAGCCTCAGTCAAAATAGAAAAATATTTCCATTACCCCATTAAGTGCCATTGGACTCCCTTCTAGTTACTCCTCCCCTTCCACCATAGGCAACCACTGTTACTCTTCTATGTCTGGCTTCTTTTATGAAACAGTCTCTGTGAAATTCATCCACATGGTTGTGTGTATCAATAATTCTTCATTATTGCTGAATTGAGTTCTGTTTTGTGATTATCACAGTTTCTTGGGCTTATTTGCCCTCTATATATCTTCTTTGGTGAAGTATCAGTTTAAATCTTTTAGCCATTTTTTTTTTCATTGAAAATTTTATTGAGATAATTGTAGATTCTCATGCATTTATAAGAAATAGTACAAAAAGAGCCCCTGTAGACTTCTTACCTCCTGGTACCATTTTGCAAAGTATACATAAATAGTATCTAATATTACAATTAGGATGTTATTCAGCCCTTATTTGTGAAGATCGTTTTCCTTGTGGTAATGTGTGTGTGTGTGTAGATTTAGTTCTATACAGTTATCATGTGTAGTTTTTTGTATGCACCTCCACAGTCCCGATATGGAACAGTTCCTTCATCACTAAATTCCTCTATCCTGCCTCTCACTCCCTCCATCTTGTCTCTGGCAACCATTTCTAAAGTTTGTTCCTTCAGAAATGTTACATCAGTGGAGTCATAAAGGGTAACTTCGGGGATTTTTTGCTTATTTTAAAAGTTGTGTTGTCTTAACCATAAGTGACTCTTAATCTCACAAAACAAACTGAGGGTTGCTGCGGGGAGAGGGGTTGGGAGAGGTGGGTGGGGTTATGGACATTGGGGAGGGTATGTGCTATGGTGAGTGCTGTGAAGTGTGTAAAGCTGGTGATTCACAGACCTGTACACCTGGGGATAAAAATACATAGTATGTTTATTAAAATAAATTAGTTAATTTAAAAAAATTGTGTTGTCTTTTTATTATGGAATTTGAAGAGTTCTTTATATATTCCCTATACGAGTTCTTTAGAAAATACATGTATAATAAATATTTTCTCCAAGTCTTTGGTTTTCATTTTCTTAACTCCCTTTTGAAAAGTAGAAGTTTCTCATTTTTATAAAGTCCAATTTATCATTTTTTTGTCCTTTGTGCTTTATGTGTTCCCTCTGAGAAATCTTTGCCTGCCCAAAGATCACAAATTTCTCCAAGGATTTCTTCTAGAGTAGGTTTTATAGTTGTTTTTTGTTTAATTTTTTTTAATTTTTTTATTAACATATAATGTATTATCAGCCCCAGGGGTACAGGTCTGTGAATCTCAGGTTTACCTACTTTACAGCACTCATCATAGCACATACCTTCCCCAATGTCCATAACCCAACCACCCTCTCCTTACCTGCCCCCCCCCAAGCAACCCTGTTTGTTTTGTGAAATTAAGAGTCTCTTATGGATCCCATCTTGTTTCATTTTTTCCTTCCCTACTTCCCAGACCCCCCACTTTGCCTCTCAACTTCCTCATATCAGGGAGATCGTATGATAATTGTCTTTCTCTGATTGACTTATTTCGCTCAGCATAATACCCTCTAGTTCCATCCACGTCGTCATAAATGGAAAGATTTCATTTCTTTTGATGGCTGCATAGTATTCGTGTGTGTGTGTGTGTGTGTGTGTGTGTATCACATCTTCTTTATCCATTCATCTGTTGATGGACATCTAGGTTCTTTCCATAGTTTGGCTATTGTGGACATTGCTGCTATAAACACTACTAAACACTGTTTTCCTCTCAGGACTGCCTTTGTTGTGTCCCACAGATTTTGAACATTTGTGTTTTTGTTATCATTTGTTTCCCTGAATTTTTTCAGTTCTTCTTTAATTTCCTGGTTGACCCATTCGTTCTTTAGTAGGATGCTCTTTAGCCTCCATGTATTTGGGTTCTTTCCAAATTTCCTCTTATGATTGAGTTCTAGCTTCAGAGCACTGTGGTCTGAAAATATGCAGGGAATGATCCCAGTCTTTTGGTACTGGTTGAGACCTGATTTGTGACCCAGGATGTGAGCTATTCTGGAGAATGTTCCATCTGCCCTAGAGAAGAATGTGTATTCTGTTGCTTTGGGATGGAATGTTCTGAATATATCAGTGGTGTCCATCTGGTCCAGTGTGTCATTAAAGGCCTTTCTTTTGTTTGGATGATCTGTCCATTTCAGTGAGGGGGGTGTTAAAGTCCCCTACTATTATTGTATTATTGTCTATATGTTTCTTTGATTTTGTTATTAACTGGTTTGTGTAGTTGGCTGCTCCCATGTTAGGGGCATAGATATTTAAAATTGTTAGATCTTTTTGTTGGACAGACGCTTTGAATATAATATAGTGTCCTTTCTCATCTCTTATTATAGTCTTTGGCTTAAAATCTAATTTATCTGATATAAGGATTGCCACCCCAACTTTCTTTTGATGTCCATTAGCATGGTAAATTGTTTTTCAACCCCCTCACTTTAAATCTGGAGGTGTCTTTGGGTCTAAAATGAGTTTCTTATAGACAGCATATTGATGGGTTTGTTTTTTTTTTTTAATCCATTCTGATACCTGTGTCTTTTGATTAGGGCATTTAGCCCATTTACATTCAGGGTAACTATTGAGAGATATGAATTTAGTGCCATTGTATTGCCTGTAAGGTGACTGTTACTGTATATTGTGTCTTTTCCTTTCTGGTCTACTATTTTTAGGTTCTCTCTTTGCTTAGAGGACCCCTTTCAATATTTCCTGAAGAGCTGGTTTGGTGTTTACAAACTCTTTTAGTTTTTGTTTGTCCTGGAGGCTTTTTAAAAAATTTTAGACTTTTTTTTTTTTTTTTTTTTAATCTGAGAAAGAGAGAGAGAGAGATCACAAGTAGGCAGAGAGAGAGGAGGAAGCAGGCTCCCTGCTGAGCAGAGAGCCTGATGCAGGGCTTGATCCCAGGACTCCAGAATCATGGCCTGAGCCAAAGGCAGAGGCTTTAACCCACGGAGTCACCTAGGTGCCCGTCCTGGAACCTTTTTATCTCTCCTTCTATTTGCAGTGATACAGAGATTTTATAGTTTATTTTTTTAATGGCTTTTTTTTTTTCATTTGTGATCTGTTCCAAATAATTTTGGCTATTTTATGAGATAGGAATAGTTCATTTATTTTTCTGTATGTTACTGAGTGAATATATTATTTGGTTGTCTTGGCACCGTTATGGAAGACTTCCCTTTCCCCGTAGAAGTACTTGGCACTTTGTAAAAAATCAGTGACCACCATGTTAACAGATCTGTTTTTTGAACTTGTTAACCTGTTCTGTTGGTCCTTTTGCCTATCCTGACACAAGCAGGTAAGATAGTGTGAGTCTTCCAGCATTCTTTTCCAAGATTGGCTCTTCTGAGTCATGTCCATATAAAATGTAGCATCAACTTCTACATTTCCTTAGGTCGGTATTATACCGAATCTGTATAGATCCTTTGGGGAAGAACTGACATTAAAGTTGATTTTCCAGTCTATGAGCATGGTATATTTATGGCTTTCTTTCCCCACAGCATTGTTGAATAGTTTTCATTGTAGAGTACTCTACTCCTTTTGTTAAATTTAATCTTCAGAGAGTGTTATGGTTTTTGATGCTATTATAAATGGTATTTTTAAATTGTTTACTTTTTAAAAAAAAGATTTATTTATCTGAGAGAGAGAGGGAGTGGGGGAAGGGGTGGAGGGAGAAGATCTCAACCAGACTACCCGCTGAGCACAGAGCCCCACACAGGGACAATTTCATGACCTTGAGATCATGACCTGAGCTGAAACCAAGAGTCAGATGCTCAACCAACTGAGCCACCCAGGTGCTCTGAAATTTTCACCTTTTGACTGTTTTGTTGTTGTTGTTGTTGTTAGTACAGTGGGGCTGGTAAGCCTCTAGAGCATGAAGTCAGGATGTCCTGACACCTAAAACCATTTACATGCTGCTGGGGGTACCCCTCTCCCATATGGGAAGACTGTTTGAGGTTGTAGGAAGCCACTGAAGAATGTTTGCTCCAATTGCATTAATAAAAGACATGGTTGAAGAAGGTTGGTCAGACAGGAAGACGGTGGAGGCAAGGAGACTTAGGGTATAGAGGTGCTAGTGAATGGCTAGTAGATGGCATAGTCAGTATCGCTTACCACCATAGACTCTTCTGTGATAGGAAAATGCGACAACTAACATTTAGAGAGGTTAGGAAAGGAAGCAGGTCCCAGGGTTGTGAAGTGGCATTGCTGAGATTCAGACCTTGGTCTTGCTGGTTCTAGATGCATCCATCCCCTTTAGTCTCTGAGTGAAAGGTGTGCTTGGACTGAGGCACTGGCAGTGGAGTTGGGTGTACTTAGATTGTGAAAAGCTTTGGTAGGGCATTTAAGCTTGTACCTGTGTCCTTCATTTTCCCCTCAGGAGCAGTGACCCTGGCGGTCCCGACTTCCCTGGGTTTGAGGATTCAGTGAGGTCGTGGGTCTGATGCATGCAGTCGGCATTTGGCTCACTGTGAGTGCTCAGTGAATGCTGCTCAAGTTGGGATCTATGGGTGCTGAGTTTACCATTAAGCAAGACAAGGAAAGAAAGGTAGTATCAGTGGAGGACTGGGATGTGTGGACAACACAGACAGCTTTGAACTAGTCACGTCTTACATATATAGGAGACCAGCTAGAGAAGGAAGTGCAGCTCCAAAGAAAGGTCTAAGCTCAAGATGGAATTCTGACAAGTTACCGTGAATAGTTTTCATACTAGGTAGATGAGGCCGAGACATGATCATTATTTTAAGATAGAAAAGTAAAGGGTCACCGGGGTGGCTTAGTTGATTAAGCATCTGACTCTTGATTTTGGCCCAGGTCATGATCTCAGACTTGTGAGACGGAGTGCTGTGTCAGGCTTCTTGCTAGGCGTGGAGCCTGCTTAAGATTCTCTCTCCCTCTCTTGCCCCTCCCCCCTCTAAAAAAAAAAAACTAGAAAAGTAAAGTATGTCAATGTTTTTCTTTTAGCCCAAGTCTGGAACATTATTACTAGGAGGTACTTACTGGAGGTTTTAAGAGGTTGTTTTAGGATAATAAAATACAGTTCAACAACACACAATAAATAAAAAACAAAAAACAGTCAAGTACCCTGATACATAGTCCAGACTGGAGATTTTAACAGAATTAGATACATCTAGTATGTCAGTAGATGACTTCCCTAGCAGACAGTAAGAGCTTTTAGCCAGGACCCCTGTACTCTGGAGAATAACCTCAGGGAATACAACCTTTTGTTCTGAAAACTGAACTTAAAGTACTTCGTGTCTTTGACTTAATTCCAGCATGTTTGAAGCTTAACCCAGCTAGGTGACAGGTGTAGCCAAGTAATGGGAAGGAGGTATAAGCCCAGATGAGGCAAAGATGCCCATTTTTCATTCCTTGGCATGTAGCTGCATTTGTGTGCAGTTCTCTAACTTAAACACCAGATGGTGGCACTTACCAGCATTTGACTGGCCCTTCAGCCTTGGCCATCTGTTTAGGGACAAGAAACAGTCACTTCAGTAGAACCAGAGGAAGGAACTCTTGCCCTGACTTGAATGATGTGATACACACACTTTGATTTACACATCAAGTGTGGACATGTCATTGAGCTTCCTGAGTTTCTGTTTGCTCCTTTCCCATTTCCCCCTCCTCTCCTTTGTCTTTCAACTTCTCAAAGATCTAGAATCAAAATAGAAGGAAGTATTCTTTATCTGTAACTAAGTAAAATAGGTTTTAATTCTTTAAATAACTGATTGTTGTGGGATGTTCAAAATATTTTATCTTTAGGGATGCCTGGGTGGCTGTTGGTTAAGTGGCTGCCTTCAGCTCAGGTCATGAGCTCTGAGTTCTGGGATTGAGCCTGGCATTGAGCCCTGTGGATGGGCCTGCTGTTCAGCGGGGAATCTGCTTCTCCCTCTGCCCCCCCATCCCACTCGTGCACACACTCTCTCTCTCTACTCTCTCTCTCTCAAATAAATTTAAAATTTAAATTGAAAAAATCTATTTTATTTTTAGTATCATTTGAGTCTTTGTCTAGCAGATTCCTTGTGTGGTTGGTTTTTGGGTAAGATTGGGGTGCAGACGATGTAGCCCAGTGATGATTTTCTGGGCAGATGACAGAAATTTGGGTCTAAGCCAGGCCCGTGCAGAAGCTCATGAAGTTCCACCCCCACGAAGAGCCCCCTTCATTAAAGCTAGTACATCTTGTAGTGTATTTATATGGTAGAGTATCATACACTGTGCTGTGTAATGGAAGGAATCCTCATATGTGAAGGCTGTTAGCTCTAAGTGTCACAGTTTTCCCACTTTGCCTTTTGTGTTATAATCTTGCTAACGATGTTTTCACCACATGGAAGTTTAAAACTTTATTTTAATGGCTGTAGGGTAGAGGAGAGCCATGCTCCTTAGTGGTTCCCGCGGGTGGAAGTTTAAAACTTTGATGTGGCCAGAATTGCCAAATCCTTCACCCCTCAGCTGCAGGGCTTTAGGTCCTACTTAGAAAAGGCTTTGGTCTGAACCTTATCTTTACATGTATTAATGCATGTGGTCTTCACAGTGATCATAAGAGGTAGGTACTTTTTTTTTGTTTGTTTGTTTTGCCATTTTAGAGAATAGGAAACTGGCACAGAGGCTAATCAAATGAATTATCTGAGGATTCAGAGCTAAATGTATTGAGGCTGGGATTCTGACCAATGGGAGAAGACTCTGGGGCCCAAGGGAATCCTGGCCTGACTAAAGTGAACGTGCCTGACAGTGTAAATCTGGGTTGGACAATCAACCTGTAGGAGGAACGGAGAATATGCCTTCTCGTGGAGCATTGAAGAGGTCTGGTTTCCTCTAGCTGTGTTCATTATTACTGTTTATTGCTTACATCCTGGGAGATAAGGAATATACTGCAGAAGTTACACTCTTCTTTGTGGCAGAATCAATATTTGCTTTTTCTGAGCATATATTTCCGTTGCTTTCTTTGTTGATTTGCAATTTAATAAAGATAGTAGACTTTTTATCCTAAAAACAGAGAAGCCCACCCAGATTGGTTTTTTTTTTTTTTTTTAAGATTTTTTTTATTTATTTATTTGACAGACAGAGATCACAAGTAGGGAGAGAGGCACGCAGAGAGAGAGGGAAGCAGGCTCCCTGCTGAGCAGAGAGCCCGATGTGGGGCTCGATCCCAGGACCCTGAGATCATGACCTGAGCCGAAGGCAGCGGCTTAATCCACTGAGCCACCCAGGCGCCCCCAGATTGGTCTTAATAAAAATACAAGTACAGGCATTTTTAGCACCATGCCTAGAACATAGTAGATGCTTAATTGTTAAATCAGAGATATGTTGTTTTGTCCCTTCTTGGTCTCTTAAGTCCCGCCCTTTTGAAAGTCTGCAGTCACTTGGGCTTTCAAATGGATACGATTTATGAAATGTTCTAGTCAGTGAAGATTTCAAGTACTTGATACACTTAAAATAACAGCAGAAATTTATTCCTGATTCACTTAGATAAGGAGTGGTACTGCCCGATAGTTGCCAGGACTTTATATTGTTATGCATTTGAAGCATCCCGGAAATTTTTTTACACATGTTCAATATAATATCCTATTGCAGTGAGAAAAACTAAAGAGGCCAGCAAATTTTTTTCAGAGAATTGTGAGCTTGAACGGGAAAATTGTGAGTTTATACTGGGGGGGCTGGACCTATTTTCTTTTCAGTTTGACTGGAACACTTGTTCATTTGAGGCTTATCTTTGCTTTTATGTCCAGGTGAGGTAATGACATCTGGGGATTTTGAATTGGGACTTGGACTGTCACGATTCATGTTGTATATCATGTGACTAATTTAAGAGGTTAGAAAAAGAGCAAGAGATTAAGCTGAAAGAAGAAAGAAAGGATTAATGTAGGTAAAAATGGAATTTAATGAGTCAGATAACAGCAATAAATAAAATCGAGAAGGTAATTGATCAAGAAAAACCGAGACGGCCCTAGTATACAATATGAGAAATAAGCAGTTACCCTACAGATACATTAAGATTCATTGTGACATTGTTTTTAGTAGCATAATATTGGAAACAACCAAACTGTCTATCAAGAAGGTTCTTAATAAATAAATAATGGAGCTCTAGATAGGGGGAAACTGTGCAGCTGTACGAAAAAAATATATATATGTGCATACATATTAAATATATATATACACGCATATACACATAAAATATATGCACATATATATGTGTGAACCCTTTATGTGTTCTAGAAAAATCTTGACTACATTGTTAAAAAATGCCGTGTATTTAGTATAATGTATACCAATGCTATCCATTTGTGTGGAAAAGGAAATTATGATTCATATATTTATATTGATCCGAATATATTAAAATCTCTGGAAAGGTAAACAGAAAGCTAATAGGAATGGGTACTTGGAAAGGATGGGAACTGGGAATAGGTTACTGTGAGATGATCCTTTTCATGGCTTTATACTTTCTGGTTGAGTTTGTTGCCTAGTTAAACAGTTAAGTAAAATGATATTTAAAAGCTGCTTCTCTTTGACTGATTATTAAATGTGTTTGAAGACTCATTTTGGGTAAGGAAAAAATCAGCTCACTCTATTTAATTCCACGATACTTAACAGGTACGTACAAAAAGCAAGGCAGAGTTGCGAATAAAGAGATCACATATGACTATAGTCTTCTGGTTGCTGAAAATGTCGGGCAGACAGGCAGATACGAGTAGAATACAACTCAATACAACAGAAATACAGAAACAATACAGTGGATGAACAGGGAAAGCAATATGGGAAAACCTTGCACAGGAGGTGTGGCTTGAACTGGGCTCTGAGGGACATGTGGGACTTTGAGAACTGGTGATGGGGACGTGGTGGGCAAACAGGGACGAAGAAGACATTCTTTGGATGGCGGGAGAATCACATGCAAGATCTGGCGTGCCAGAGAGCACGTGCATGGTTTCATTTGTGGATGGGGCAGCATAGCCATTTCGGTGGGGGGGGGGGTCGTAGGCTGTGTTTGCTGGTATAGGGACAGTCTTGTATTGGAATGTATGAGTACAGTCTTTTTTTTTAAATGAGAAATTGCAAATATATACAAGTAGACAAGATAGACTATTACAACATATGAGCTCCAACAGTTACCAACTCATGCCAGTCTTGTTCAGTGTATTCTCTACCCACTCTTCCCTGCCATCTCCTGCCATATTTTCAGACAGGTCCCAGATTACGTCATTTATTCTGTAGATGTTTCAGTGTATGGCTCTAAGACAGGGATTCTCTCTCTTTTTAACCAGTTGGAGTGCAGATTGCCAGGAGCTTCATAGATGTCATAGTTTATTTTTAATGATTTTCTGTTTATATGTTTAAATCAATAAATAAGGTTCACAGTTGCAGTTGATTGATGTGTCTGTGAAGTCTCTGAAGTTCTCTCTCCATTTTTTCCCTCCCTTGTAATATATGTTTCGAAGGAAGGCAGTTGTTTGTCATAGATCATTTCTCACGGTCAAGATCTTACAGGTCATATCCCTGTGGCTGAGCTCTGTGTGTTCCTGTTGTTTGTATTTTCCGTAAATTGGTAATTGAATCTGGGGGTTTGACCTGATCTGGGTTAATTTTTGTTTGTTTTGGTTTGGCTTAGTTTTGTTTTGTTTTACTGTATAGGTCATATCATGGTTTCCCATCAGGGATACCTAATGTCTGGTTCTCTCTCTTTTTCTGATTTTAGCAGCCGCTGCTGATCATGTTTCTATTTCAGTCATTCCTTGCAGAGTGAAAAGGATAAACCTGTGTACATCTTGGTTTCCATGACGCTTCTTTTCTTCCATTTCTTAGTCCTTCTACATACCTCATGCAGTAGAATTTCTAAATGTAAATATAGGAGTAATTGGTTTCAAGTGACCTTTCAAAACCAGCACCAAATAGTTGCAAGATGTTTTTTGGATGAAAAAGTAGTTTGTCTCATTGTGATGGATTTCCACAGCCTTGATTGTTTGTGTTTTATATTTCACTAGATTGTTCTTCCAGTGCGTTAGAAGTAAGGCGGCGGGGAAGCAATGGTGCGGAAGTATCCCGTGGCAGGTAGGAGTCATTCCCGTCTTTCAGCCTGCTCTCCCAAGACTGGTTAATCTGTGATGTCACCGGAAAAGACCTTGAAGTCCAGTATAAACTGGTTGGTCTTCATCATACTGTCTCTGAAAAATAGTTCTTTTCCTTAAGCAACGTAGACCCTATTGGGTCTTCTAATTCAAAGGACTTCTTGGTTATAGTGGAGATTTAATCATTTGCCTCTTGTTTCACTTAAATAATCAAGGTCTTAAATGGAGTCACTGTTCTATTTAGGAAAAAATTTGGATTTACTTGATCAATTTCAGCATCTTGTAATAGACTGTATCTCCTTGATGTTGGTATAAATAGCGTGTTATTCGTAAGCTCCTAGACCGTGAGAGATTGACAGATACCCAGAGCATGAGAGGCTCAACGCAGGGGAAGCGGCAAGACTTTCGTTGGTCGAAATGTAGCTCAGACTTGTCATTCTGGCTTCCTATAGTGAAATTGTTCTAAAGCCAAACTCCAAGCATAGGACATTGTATACGTTTGAGGATCAGTTCATCTCGAGAGAATAATTTTTTGTGAATGGTATACATTGTGGCTATTGGAACTGCAAAAGCACTTGATTGGGTCAGTGCTTGTCCTTGAGACCCAGGAAAGCAGTGGTCACGGACAGAGAAGGAACCAGTCTTCAAAAGTACTGTTCAGGAACTAATACTTCATGAGTTAGGCATATAGTCCTTTTGAGAGCTAAAAATGTTCAGAAATATCGGACTACTGTTTCCATTTCCTCTGGAAAAAAAAAAAAAAGGCATTCTAGATACGATGCTTGCATTAATGTTTTATATTAAGGTTCTTTTTTTTGTGTCTTTTAGGAGCCTTGTTCCAGAGAACATTCTGTAACCAACAAGTCTCAGCATGCCTCGGAGCCTCTTCATTGTCTTTCCACCCAGCCGAGAAACCCTTTCAAGGTGCTGGACAAGAATCAAGCACCATCTCTCTGGAAGCAGTTCAGCAAAGGCGAATGTGAGGAAAAGGTGGCTGATAAGCCGAAGGAAAAGGGAGATGGGCTCGTGGATCAAAAGAAAGAACGGAAGCCTGAATCCCACTGCTGGATGAAGAAAGATCTCTCTTCTGGCCTGGTGGAGGGAATGAAGAAGCAGCCTATACCTCAAGAGCAGCAGCGAGGGGAGAAGGCGGAGTTTCAGCATGAAGCCAAGGACAGGGAAGGGACGCACACAAGAAACCTTTCTGAGGTTAAATCCAAGCAGTGCCATGGTGAGGAGCCGAGAAAACCATGTGGGTCTCTTCGGGAGAAGTCACACGTTGAGAGTCATCATGTCCAAAAAACGTCAGAGCCTCTGAGGGAAAAAGGAACCAATCCTTTGCCTGGGATTATTCACAGTCAGAACCCAGTAAGCAAGCCCCAGAAAGAACAACAGGTCAGCAAAGAGCACCCCAAGAGCCAGGAGGTGATAGAAACAAAGGCAAGGGATGGTTCATGCTCTCAGACCACCCGACAGTCGGAGCCTGGGCATGGGCCTGCTCCGGGAGGACCAGCCGCACGGTGTGCACCACTGGCCACGGTCCGCTCCCCAGGACAGAGGCCAGAGGCGGCCTCCAGTTGTGGTGACGGTGAGGAGAATAATGCCGTTTTCACTTCCTCTAAGCCTCCCTTGTTCTTTGACTCGACTCCGGACTCACAGAAGGAGGAGAGCCTCCCGTTCCCTGGTCAGAGTGTGCAAACAAAAACATCTGCCTCAGGTGTTTCCAGGAAGGCAGAGTCTTCAGATCCAGCAGCCCAACGTGTGTACCTCACAACACAACTGAAGCAAAAGAAGGTAATTACTCCTGACCCACCGTGTCCATTGTGTTTAAGGTCTGAGCAGTGGTTGGTGGGGGCTACAGGCAAGTCAACTGTGTCAGTGTGGGAAAGGTTTTGTAGGTGGATAGTTAGGTTCTGTCTTTTCCTGGGTTTATATTTGTGGATTTAAAAAAACAAAACAAAACCCAGGTTTTCACACATATACTCAAAGGACCCTAATTGCAGTGTTTTCACATTTTAGATTACTTTATTCTGAAACTACCTTTCTAACAACTTGAGACAAGAGATCATCTTACAGGATCTGTTTTTCAGAGCACACTGAAGTCAGTGAACATCCAGGCTCTTCCAGACAAGGGTCAGAAGTTGCTCAAGCAAATTCAGGAGTTAGAGGAAGCCCTTGGTGCTCTTGCCCTCTCCCCAGAGCCAGGTAAAATGGGTTACACCCCAGAACTCGGGGTCTGCAGGAACTTTAAATGACACATTTGACAAGGCCTTTAAGTAAAGAATCTGTTGCTCCATTTACCTGTCCCATTTGATTATCTACTTCTGAGCTTTTCAAAATGACCCCTGTGATTTATGAAAGCTTCCTTCATTTCCTGTGGACTCAGCTCTTTTCTATCGTTTAAGAACTTTTCAGTGCTGTGCCCTTGAGGTCTTCCCCAGCTTGTAGGAGTGGTAGTGATCCCACCCCCTCTTGACCTCCGCTCCCACATACATTTCCTTTGCTTTCCTGAATTATAGCCTGTTCTTTCCTTGATTTTTGAGCAGACGCCAATGAGAAGAGTAACACTCCAGTGCCGCAACAGAGAAACTTCAGCAAATCTACCACTGAGTCCCTTCCCTGGGTGCCTCCCCAGCCCCTGCAGGGTCAGGGTCTCGAGCCTCTGGGTTCTCAAGGATGGAAGGCTGCCTGCCCAGCAGGTGCTGGGGGATCCAGTCATGGCTATGGAGGTAAGATCCAAGGGCCTGGGCCCAGTGTGAATGGCTACTCCTACAAATTTAATGCTGCCTAGGAGAGGTCTCTGTGCCTGTATGAAGGGAGAAGCCCTTCTGGAGGTTTAAGTTGCCCGCGTGATACAGATTGTGTTGCTTAGCTGAGCTTGCACAATGTTGAGATTTCTGTGCCTGCTGTGTTCACTGACTTTGGTCACGAGCCATAATCAGTTAACCCGGGGGCTGGCATGTGGGAATCCTCTCGTAAATGTTTTGTGAATGAAAACTCAGACTTACTCCACAGTGAGGTAGGCACACCAGTGGGCACATTTGCACCCTGTGTATAAAGGCCGAGTGGAGAAGCAGCAGAAGTTAATCTGATGACCAAAGACCCACCAAGAGCAGTGATACCCTATTTAAATGAGTTTCTGTCCTGAACTTACCAGAAAACTATGGCTCAGAAGTAACTAGGTCGTATGTCTTAGGATGGGTTGGTTTGCTGATGAGGAGACAGTACCCAAGCTCGCTAGTCTGTTTGGTTGTCAGTGACTGGAAAAGCTAAGGCTAGTTCTCTCCCAGCTGAAGGCCCTAGCGATCTAGAAGGGGAAAGGGAAGGAAGCAAGGAAACAGAAAAGGGAAGGAAAGGGAGAAAGTGGAAGAGTGACAGTTAACAGGGGTAAGAAATAGACTAGGAGCTGGATACAACTGAGGGTGGCCTAAAAAACAGAAAATGCGCTTGTTTCGGGGCGCTTGGCGGCTGAGTCAGTTGAGTGTCGGACTCTTGAGCGTCAGGTTCGTGAGATCGAACCCTGCATTGGGCTCTGCAGGGAGTCTGCTGGTCTCTGTCTCTGTCTCTCTGGGGGTGGGCCGTCCCTACTTTGCATGCTCACATGTGCACGCTCGTTCTCAAAATCCTGGCACGGCGCAGTCAGCGTGTGATGTGCACATCAGGGGGTGTCCCTCTGTCTCCCTAAAAGTCCACAGACTTCCACTAGCCCAGCCTTCCCTATTGCTGGCTTCCCTTCTTTACATCCAGCTCCAAGGAGCTTTTCTTCCTAAAATAATGGTGGCGTTACCTTTTCCTCTGCCACCTCTTCAAAACTGGAGGGGGAAGAAAAAGCCCACCAAAAATACTCCAAGCTCTCTTTTTCATCTGTTTTCTGTTATTTTGCTCTTGATTTTTGGAAGCGTGTGGTTAAACAAATGGAAAATGGGGTTGTGGAGCCTGTGAGAAAGGAAAATCTGGGAGTGAGAATTTGTAGTTTGTGCAGATCGGTTACCTGGCGAATCGTGAGTTGCGAGATTGCGGCCCTTGTGACACCTTTCCATACCACCTGTCTGCAGGCCCTGCACAGGATGGCCCTCATGCTACGTGGAGAATCATCAGTAAAGCCATCGATGAGCTGCACGCGTCACTGGAGTCGCGGCCAGGAGAGACAGCCATGGCAGAGGACCCAGCCGGGCTGAAGGTGAGCTGGGGGAGACTCGAGGCACATCATGTCCTTCCTCCAAGAGTGTCCCTGCACCATGGATAGGGAGACCCTGGGGGCTGCCTGGTAGAGCGCCCTCCTGATGGATCATTTCCTACACGTAATGCTTTCGTGGCTTCCCTTGGAGTGTTTTCTCCTTTTGTTTAGCACTGAGAAAAAAAAGAACCACACCCACTTTTTTTTTTCTTAAAACCATAAGGTTCTGTAGGTCAGTAGCAATAGAAGACCCATTTATTGAGCTTCAGGGGTGCTACAAGGATGCAGAGGATTTGCTGCTCTTAACTGGTTGAGGGGGGGGAGTGCATCTACAACATCCGTGAAACAGAAAAGGACACAGGAACATAGGTAAAGTGTGCCCTGTACTGGACACAGTGTACTGAATAAGGGAGAAGTCTCTGTAGGTCAAGCATTCTTTGTCGCCTGCCTGCCCTGTGCTTTGACAGAGCTGCAAGCCCAAAGGAAGCAGAGAGGGTAGAAGCCAAACACTCTGGGTAGAGAGAAGGTCCCGGGAGCAGGACCAGCAACTGAAGGTGGGGAGCAGGTGACGTCCTTGAGTGGGGGTCTCCCTGGCAGTGTGGTGTGGCACAGGGAAGCAGCTCAGAGAGACTTGCTCCAGAGATGGGACGAAATCATCTAGAATCTCAAGCCAGGTAGTTTCCTGAAGGTGGTTTTATTCACAGAGTGCAAGATGAACTGGAGTTAAGAAAAGACTGGAAGGGGGTGTTCGCCAAAAGGCTATTAAAATTTACAACTCATGGTGCGAGGGGAACCTTGCCTGCAGAGAGGAGAGTCACCTTTTTTTTTTTTTTTTTTTTTTAGATTTTTTTTTTTTTTTTTTTTGAGATCACAAATAGGCAGTGAGGCAGGCAGAGAGAGGGTGGGGGAGGCAGGCTCCTTGCTGAGCAGAGAGCCCGATGCGGGGCTTGATCCCAAGACCCTGGGATCATGACCTGAGCCAAAGGCAAAGGCTTTAACCCACTGAGCCACCCAAGCGCCCCAGGAGAGTCATATTTTAAGAGAGAAAATGAGGAAGAACCATCAGAATGGCTTCATCAGTGAAAGGAAGGTGGCCGGTCAGAGGTCTTGATTGCAAGCAGTAGAAACTGCCTGGCTGATTAAAGCAGACAGAGGGAGACTCACTTGAGGGGGTTGGGGATGCTCTTGATAGACATGCTGGCCAGTAGGGGCAAGTCTGTCCTGGGCAGCCCAGGACATTCGGCCACTGGAGGTGAGAGGTGGAGTCAGGGACCTCCAAGATGCTGTGGGCAGCCCATGACAGCCGGATTATTGGTAGGATCGCTTACAGAAAAGAGGAGAGGAGAGCTTGGAGTCAGTGGAGTGGGGATCCAGCCCCTCCTGAGGAATTTATACTCAGCTTTTGGTTCTTCCTTTGTCAGGTCCCTTTGCTACCACACCAGAAGCAGGCATTGGCCTGGTTGTCATGGCGGGAAAGTCAGAAGCCACACGGAGGAATTCTGGGTGAGTCTGGTGTTACGCTAAGAGCAACAGGTGTATGGTATGGTTTCATTTGATCCTTTCGACAACTCTGGGGTGGGCACTATGCTGCCCCCCTTTTACAGGTGAAGAAACTGAGGTGCAGGATGGTAAAGCAATGTGGTCAAGAGTACGCAGCTGAAGGATCAGGCAGGTCGTGGCTGCAGGTGGTAGAAGCTGACGTGGCTAACTAAGCAGAGGGAGAATTCATTCTCTGGTGGCACAGAGAGTTTCGAGGACGTGTGGGGAGGCAGGCTGGAGGCCAGATGTCTAGGAGCATGGCCAAAGCCAAGTACAAACTGAGTGTCTTGTGGGAACTCTCATGGCTGCTTTGCTCTGTTAGACTCTAAAGGAAAGCATTGCCACCCCAAAGTCAGAGACTCCTGTCTCCACCCCTTCCTGCAGAAAGGGATTCACAGGAGCCTCTTTTCTCAAGTTGCTTGCATCTAAATTGAGCTCTTGTGGGAGTACGTGTGTTCTCCCGAGGCAAGGCACACTGCCAAGGACTTAGGTGCAGGGAACCCTTAAAAGCAAGTTTTCCATGCTCTGCTTTGGAGACTCATCAAACTAAAAATTTCTAGGGTGCTCAGCTTCTAGAAAATATGACAGGTGGCCACAGTGGCTAGGAAGTAAGTGGCTGTGACAGGGCTCCTCAGGACCACGTCCAGGGTCAATGATTTGGAAGGAGGAGGCACAGCATATAGTCATATGCATGGCTAGGATTTCTTGCAAAATAAAAAAATAAAATTATTTTGATGTGCTATGACTTGAAATCTGCAAAGGGAAAACCATGGGGCAAAGTTCAGGGAACACCAGGTGGAAGCTTCCAGAGGCCTTTCCCAGTGAAGTCACACAGGGTGATGACATGCATAAGATATTGCCAAGCATGGGAGTTTGGGCCGCAGGTGTTTGCTGGGAGCTGGTCACACCGGTAACTTCAGGCCTGGTCCGTCCTGAAATGCCAGGCTTCCCAAAGGAAAGCAGGTGTTCGGCATAAACCACAGTGTTTGTGCACGGAGTGTAGGCACAGTGAGCTGCCCTAAGAAGTTCTGGGAGTTGTGGGAACCCTGCTTGCATTGGAGTTCGAAGCCGGAATGTGACCCAGAACCCTTGCTGGGACATTTTAAACTGTTACAGTGAGGGTGAGAATATTTTTTAGGGTATAAATAGCAAATTCAAAGAGAGAGGTTCAGTGATGGGCACAATGACAGTGTCTGAGGAATGTTAGTTTATGCTCCTCTTTGATGAGTAAGTTAAGGGAATGGAGGACTGTTTTGAATTAACTCCATCTGCTGGATCTTTCTGATTTGTGGAGTGAAGAAAGACGGGGCAGTGTCAGCCGACTTAAACAGCCAGCCAGTGAATGTGTTAGGTAAGTAACACTACAACGCACACAGGAGTGAGGTCTAAATAATAAACTTTGAGTTTTGCAAAGGTCATGGTAAATGTCTTTGATTTTGATAATGAGAAAGAGGGGCGAGGGTTCCTCCTTGTTCCCAAGGTCAAGGATTTGTTAGGGTCAGAAATAATAGTGCCTGAACCAGCAGCGGCTGCTCATCAAGGACTCAGGTCTTCCAGTTGGTTTCTTCTGTGGAAGTGGATGGGATTCTTTGCTCTAAGTGATATCTCTCTGACTTCAGTTTTGTTTTTCCAGCGGATGATATGGGATTAGGGAAAACCCTGACGATGATTGCACTCATCCTGTCCCAGAAGAATCAAGAGAAGAACAAAGAAGAGGACAAAAACACAGCCTTGACTTGGCTTTCCAGAGATGGTATACAAATGTCTTCATAGCTTCTTCTTTCCTAACTTGTCTGAGCCAGCAGTGAGTGTGGGCGTGTTTTAGCTGTGAAAGAATACTTTTGGTCCTGTGTCATTAATCGATCAGAAAACCAGTGTTAGACTCTGTCCTCTGGCATCATTTCTGAGGCTGAATCTGCTCGTTACCAGTGATCATTTCCTCTTTTGCCATAAATATAACCTGACCTGTGATTCAAAAAAAGTGTATAGAGAAAGCCAAGCCTCTGGAATGGCTCCGATGATGATTCTTGTTAACATTAAGGACACAGGTACAGGACCGGGTCAAATGAGTTAATACATAATTTTTTAAAGGAAGGTCCGTCACAACCTCTGATTTTAGCAGAAACTGTTTCCAAGTTTTCTGAAATTCCGTAAGTTTCCCAATTCTAGGCAATTTCTGTCTCACCACAGCTGCTGCTGTTAAGATAAAATTACTGTCTGAGTACTTTCAAGGTCCTATGTGTAACATGTCAGCAACCCCACATCATACATGGCCTGTCCTAGGGGTTTTGTACTTGTGTTATAGCATGGATGTAATTAAGTTATGCTTTCCAGAAAAAAGTAATAATAGCCCCTGTAACGCATCAACTCAGGACAAGGTAGGAAAAGATCCCACTTCTACCTCTTAACCACCGTGGAAGCACATTGGGTTTTTTAGACCGAGGCTACAGACCACACCCTTTCCTCTCTCTAGCTACTCTCTGTCTAACCTTTGTACAAGGGAAAATAAAGAAGCAGTTTGAGTCATTTTCCATTCTATTCTGCGCTGTGTGTGGAAATAAGAGCACCAGTCTGTTAAAAATACTGATTGAAGGAATAAAAGTCAAGAGGAAGAGGAGGTACCCTGAAGGAGTTTAAGACTATTTAGTGAGAGCAATGAGGTGTTGATTTCTTTTTCCCCTCAAGACTCCTGTGAGTTCACTTCCCGTGGAACGCTGATCATCTGTCCTGCCTCCCTGATCCATCACTGGAAAAATGAGGTGATGAAACGTGTGAGCAACAACATGCTAAGAGTCTGTCTCTATCACGGGCCCAATCGGGATCAACGTGCGAAAGTGTAAGTGCAGAAAAACGGCAGTGGGCACGAGCCCTCAGCCTCTTGGCTTGAGCGGCCCTATTGCCTTCCTGTTCCCCCCAAGCTCTCAGATAGTCAGGACTCATGGTTCTTGTGAAGAACCGAAGGCACTGTCACCACCCAGCATCTGTCACCTGTGCTACGAGATGCATCTTTGAAGAGAATGGTGTTCTTTTGTTCTTGTCACCATCCTCAGCAAGAGTAGCTGTGCGAGGTAGCCTGAGCTGCTGAGCTCTCGGCCAGCAAGCCCTGGAACAGGGGTCTGCCACAGTTACTGCATTCTTGTGGAATTTCTGATTCCAAATTCATATTCTTTTTCCATTCATGTGAGTGCAACCAGCCCAGTCTTACAGAGCATCTTGGTAGAATATTAATGATTAGTTGGTGTAGACTGGCTGTGTTTTTCATATAGAAATCATCTTAGGAAGTTTTAGATTGAAGAGTTTAGAATTAGGCCCAACTGAACTCCTCAAGGAGGAGGATTGGGAAGGAGGAAGGAAAATGTTTCCCCAGATGGTGATTTTAGTCCTAGTCTTTGCCTTTTGGCTTTAAAGGATTTTATTGTTTTTTAAGGTGTTTTTTTTTTTTTTAAATTTTAAATTTAAAATTTTTAAAAAATATATAATGTATTTTTAACCCCAGGGGTACAGGTCTGTGAATCGCCAGGTTTACACACTTCACAGCACTCACCATAGCACATACCCTCCCCAATGTCAATAACCCCACCCCTCCTTAAGGTTTCATTTTTAAGTAATCTGTACACCCAATGTAGGGCTCGAACTTCAACCCCAAGAACATCAACCCCAAGACCAAGAATCACATGTTTCACAAACTGAGCCAGCCAGGAACCCCTAAAGGAATTGTTTTTTGTTCTTAATTGTAATATGATGGTCTGGGTTGAATACTTGTTGATCTAATCAAGAACGGAGTTGTTTCTGCTTCTAAATAATCTCCCCAGCCTGTCCTAGCAGATTATTTTATCTCCTAAAGAACAGAGTGGTAGTCTTTTAGAGGTGAGTTGCAAAAGCTGGGGCCTTAGGTCTTACACCCACTCTCACGAGTGAGGGTCAGTCTAGCAGACAGAAGGTGTCAGGGCATCAATGATAGGCCTGTGTCCCTTCTCCAGCAGAGTACTGTCAGTGGCTGGCCTTTGTTCTAGATAGTTTTTTTTTTTTTTTTTTTTTAAAGATTTTACTTATTTATTTGAGAGAGAGAGAATGAGCAGGGTGGAGTGACAGAAGGAGGGGGGGGCTGACTCCCTGCCAAGGAGGGAGCTCGATGCAGAACTCAATCCCAGGACCCTGGGATTGTGACCTGAGCCCAAGGCAGATGCGTAACCGACTGAGCCACCCAGACGGCGCTGTAATAGATAGTTGTTAAAAATAAATTGTACCTTACTTGATTTGCACTTTAGTCATACGTCATTTGTATTCAGAATGTACTAGTTGACTGATTGGAGTCATTCTTAATTTTTCTTCTCTCTGTTATGCTAAGCCAGCGTGTAAACAGTGCTCCCTCTGAATTAGGCAGATCATTTTTATCAAAGTATTTATGGACATTCTCCCAGGTGCACAGTATTAAGTTTCATTGGAAAGAAGGTTGTGCCTTTTGATAAGAATCTTTACATGTAAAGAGCATAGGCAAGGTAAACTCAAAGCTTACAGCATGTGTTTTTTACCCAAATGTCAAGGCTGGATTAATGGGTTTTCAGAAATCCCTTATAGGATGATAAGGCAAAAAAGATCAGATCTAGATGAACAGTGCTTTGAGGGTTTCTTACTTCCTTGGGCCTTCAGCACCTATCTAGCTCAAAGCATTACTAAATGTTAATTCCTAACCCTACCCTACTCCTGTTGTTGCCAGATCCTAACCAGCTTTATATGACTCCAGCTAGAGATTTTTCTTTCTAACTCATGTGATGGGAATAGGTAGGCCATTTAGCTATAGTAAACAGACTATTAAAATGATCAGAGATAAAACATAAGGCAATGAGTAAAATTTACCTCTCTTGAACCATGTATATGTGGATTAAGGACATGAATTGATGAATTCTGCCGATGTGCCTCCAGCCGTGGGCATTTTCATAAAGGGATCCTCTCCACCTCTCCTGTCAGTCATGGAGGGATTGTTTACCTTTTGCTTTGTGTCCTATCTGTGCAGCCTCTCTACATACGACATCGTGATCACTACCTATAGCCTTCTGGCCAAGGAGATTCCTACACAGAAAGAAGAGGGAGTGACCCCCAGTGCAAACCCTAGTGTGGGGAAGGTGAGTCTGGGAGCCACACCTCATAATTTTTTTTTTTAAGTTTTTATTTATTTGACAGAGAGAGAGAGAGAGAGAGATTGCAAATAGGCAGAAAGGCAGACAGAGAGAGGGGGGAGGAGGCAGTCTCCCTGCAAAGCAGAGAGCCCGACGCGGGGCTCGATCCCAGGACTCTGGGATCATGACCTGAGCTGAAGGCAGAGGAGCCACCCAGGCACCCCTAATTTTTTTTTAATAAGATTTTATTTATTCACTTGAGAGAGAGCGAGCACAAGCAAGGGGAGCATAGGGAGAGGGAGAAACAGGCTCCCCGCTGAGCAAGGAGCCCAACATGGAGCTCAATCCCAGGACCCCGAGTTCATAACTCAAGCCGAAGGCAGATGCTTAACCGACTGAGCCACTCAGGCACCCCCCATACCTCATAGTTTAACTAGTGTCTTTCCGCAGCATCACAGACAGCAAAGGTACCTTCCTATGAGGTCAGGAGTGGCCTAAACAATCCATCTATGGAAGGGGAAAGTTCTTTTCTCTCTTCCTTTCTTTTTATACTAGACATCACTTGACTGTGGGAGCCCCACCTGTTGCATTGTTTATCTTAGAATCTTCTGGGGTATACTCGTAGGATATTTTTTATATTTACTGTGAAGACTAGTATTTTATTTTTTTTTTTAAAGATTTTATTTATTTATTTGACAGATCACAAGGAGGCAGAAGAGGCAGGTACAGAGCGAGGAGGGAAGCAGGCTCCCTGCCGAGCAGACAGCCTGATGTGGGGCTCGATCTCAGGACCCCGGGATCATGACCTGAGCCAAAGGTGGAGGCTTAACCCACTGAGCCACCCAGGCCCCCCAAAGACCAGTATTTTAGGACGAGTATTTTTGTATTAAGCGGTAATTGCCTGCCTCTCTTCTGCCTCCCAGGGAAAGAGGTTGCAAATGGTAAGGCCACAAAGGGGCCTGAGGCTAAATGATAACCGGGCCAAAACCCTGATTGTCTGATTGTTCCCAAGGACACCCAGGGTCCTCTCAGTTACTCAGCATGGAGGCTTTTTTGCATAGTTACTATGGGGCGTTTTTCTCCTGAAAATACAGCACTGTTCCCAGAACAAATCTTTTGGACGTTCTTATTTTTTGTCTGATCTCCATATTTGCGGAAGTCTCTAGAATGCTTCTTCAGCACAGCAACTCTGACTTCTGGTTGATAATGAACTATTCCCATCCCTTAGTGGTTCCTCACGGCTTTCAGGATAAGACCCTAGTTCCTGTACATGATGTATGAGGCTTTTGATGACCTTGCCCTGCTTGGGCGTCCCTCATCTCCTACGGCCCAGCCCTCCCTGCAGCCTCGCATGCTCAGTACCCCGGGATGTGTGTCTGCCCTGCTCTGTCATGGCTTCGGTGCCTTTTCCTTCTCTCTGAGTGGAATGCTTTGCCTCCATGCCTTTTCCAGGTTAATTTGGTTTGTTTTTTTCACCTTCAAGAATCCTTTAATCCTTTGTTTAAATGCCTCTCAGCACCTTGAGCTTATTTATGTCCTCGCCCTCCACACATTCAGCTGATACTGAGTATCCGCTATGAGCCAGCTGCTGTTTCAGGTGTTAGGGATACGGCAGTGACCCACGCTGACTAGAGTCCTCCAGGATCTACTGGGTTATCCAGTGGGACTTCGTACAGAAACATTGCCTGTGATTAATCTTTCTGCTTGTTTTTCTTCCCGCTCCATTGTGAACTCCTTAAGGCTAGGAACCGTCCTTTATGGCTGATTTCATACCCTATGTTATAAAGTAGACTTGGCAGTGAATTTTTTTATAGTGACTTTTTTGTCAGTTTAGTAAATATTTTATTCAAATGGGTGAATTTCCAGGCTCGACCCCTAGTGCAGTCCTGACCCACAGCTGTTGCTCACTTTGGAGTTATAACTTGAAAACTCAAGTTAAAAGATTTTTACTCTTAAGTATTTTTTTTTAAAGATTTTATTTACTTATTTGACAGAGATCACAAGTAGGCAGAGAGGCAGACAGAGAGAGAGAGAGGGAAGCAGGCCCCCTGCTGAGCAGAGAGCCCGATGCGGGGCTCGATTCCAGGACCCTAAGATCATGAGCCCAGCTGAGCCGAAGGCAGAGGCTTACCCTGCTGGGCCACCCAGGAGCCCCAGGCATCTTATTTTAAATTAAAGATTTGTTTATTTGAAAGAGAGAGGGAGAAAGAGAGTGAGCACAAGGGGCAGACAGAGAAAGAGAATTTCAAGCAGACTCCTGATGTGGGGCTCAATTTTATAACCCTGAGATCACAACCTGAGCCGAAACCAAGAGTTGAAGGCTTAACTGACTGTGCCACCCAGGTACCCCTACTCTCAAGCATCTTAAACTCAAGGATTGGAGCCCTTGGGTCAACTTGTTTATTTCTACCCACTGAGAGTCTCCACTTTTGGTTTCTTCAGCTTAATTCTCATTTCAGTATACCCAATCTGAGCCCTCAAACTGGATGGCGAGAGTGAACCCTCACTACTCGTTCATTGTTCCCCCTCCTCTCCTTGAAGACATGTACATTTTTCCATACTGTTGATGATGTCACTTGGGTTTCTTCCAGGATACTGCAAAAACACCTTTGCTTCGAATAGTCTGGGCTCGAATCATACTAGATGAAGCTCACTGTGTGAAGAATCCACGAGTTCAGACTTCCATGGCTGTGTGCAGGCTCCAGGCCCGGGCCCGTTGGGCTGTCACTGGAACCCCCATTCAGAACACCTTGTTGGACATGTATTCACTGCTGAAGTGAGTAAAACTCCTCGGGATTATGTAAATGCGAACCAGTCAGTTAACCCTTGGTCATTATTGCATATCTCACAATAATGCTCCAGAACATGCCAGATTATCTCACGTAGGGGATGGCAAGCTTCTCGACCTTTAAAGGGCAAATGAATTCATATTATGAGAAGATAATCAGCTGATGGCCTGGCAGATGCAGGACTAAGATTCTATCCAGGCCCTATATATGGAAAAATATAGGATGGATTAAAAGGAAACAGAAGCCCTCTTCAGACCAGTGAATGTTTTGGGCTTTTTCTGTTGTAAAATGTATGGCCTAGGGTCAGGCCTGCTATTTATTCGAAGCAAACCGAAAAGAATGCTGATTTTAAAGCCCTTGCTTTTATTCAAGTCAGCCCACAAGAGAATACGGAATTTCTTTGCTGGCCTTTGAAGCTTTAGGAATAAATTCCAGCTATTGGTTGTATGTCCTTTTGTGATGATACAGATATAGGAAAATTCACATTTTATAATGTGGTTTTGTTATCAACTTAGATTCTTTTGCTGTGTCTTGCAGAGCTTTAGTATGAAATTCACTATTAAAAAATGATTGGATGACAGATATAACAGAAAATTGGATTTGTTTCTCATCTTGTGTGTTTCCTTGGACCCTTATTTACTCCTTAAACCATTCGCTAATTCTTTTTTCCTACTGTCCCTCTTATTCCTTAACAAAAAAAGATTTCTCCGTTGTTCTCCATTCGATGATTTCCGACTGTGGAAGAGCCAGGTTGACAATGGTTCAAAGAAAGGAGGAGAACGGTTAAGTATTTTAACCAAGAGCCTTTTGCTGAGAAGAACAAAAGACCAGCTGGACTCCACTGGCCAGCCCTTGGTAATCTCGTTTGTCCCTGTCCCTGGGGAAGGCCAGGGAAGGAGGCTGCCCTGTCCTTGCCTTGGCTTGAACAGCCATCTGCTTTGCTCCGGAGCCTCTGAGTGTCCCGTCTCTCTGTGAGGGGGCCTCAGTGGTCATGTATCATAGTCATCCTGTTTTTAGGGCAGGTGAGAGAGCTACCTAGGGCTTGACTAGGTTTCCAGGGTCCGCCATGGGGAATGTACTCTGTAATGCCCAGGTCATTTGTCGGACTTCTGTAGCTGAATTCTTCTCCTCCAGGTGATGCTGCCCCAACGTAAATTTCAAGTGCACCGTTTAAAGCTTTCTGAAGATGAAGAGAATGTTTACAGTGTCCTTTTGGCAAGATCAAGGTGTGTGCATAGAGGAAGTACCTCACATTTATTGTTGTGTGATTCCTGTCCTTGCTTGGGTGTGAGTTAAGGGTCCACTTTCTTCAGACTGCATTTATAGTGTTGTTGATGACTTGGACGTCTACCTTCCTTTTTCTGTTTGTTTTGGTTTTAAATCTCCCTTTCTCTCCCTTCACCTGTTCCCTGGCTTACCTTTGTCTTGTATACACACTGAACCTGTTCTTCATCGGCTTCCTTGTGTAGAAGCCAAACAGTGTGGTCTCTCTACACCAGGTGTGTCTGGTTCTGTGGGGCTATTTTGGGAAAGAACATCTCTTTGACCTTCAACCTGTTACTCAGCATCTCATTGGAACTTAAAAACAACAAACTGCTCTGTAATCCTTCTTGTCATGTGTTCTTTGTACTTTCTCTAAACCTCTTATCCTTCCCAAAATTCCAGATTTACCCTTTCCTGCTTGATGCCTTTCATTTCCAATGTGAATTTTATTTTCTCCTTGTATACCTGATGTAATATTATTGTATTTATTGATAAATATAAACCAATACTAATTAACATTAACATTATAATATGTTATAAATTGATAACTATTATCAGACATAATATTTATAATATTAATGTGTTTATTGACACTTATTTTTAAAATGATTTGGCTTTTAAAATAATTAATTTTCATTACCTTTGCCAGTGCTTGCCACGAGCCTGACTTTATTTAACAAGTCTTAGTCAAGATCCTGCTTCGGTTAAGCAGTGACCACTAGTAAACCTCTTTGGTCTTAGCAAACATTCCATGTGCATTTTCTTTTTCGATCTGAGGCAGGTCAGCTCTGCGATCCTATCTAAGAGGGCAGGAAGGTGGGGGCAGCCAGTCTGGAAGAAGCCCTGATAATCCATTCAGTAAAGGTAAGCGGTGGGACACTCATAAGTACACACAAGTAACAGAGATGTGGATTTAGATCTGGTAAAAATCACGGCTGCGGGACATTATGAATGCCTGGTATCAGAGACTTGACCTTAGCTAGAAACTCAGACCAAAGCTAAATAAGCCGATCTGCTATCGCCAGACCTGCTGATCTAACTTTTTTAAAATTACTCTTGAAATCCACGTGATTATAATGCACCTAGGTCCATAAAGAAAACCAGTATTTTGTCTGGCTTCCTTGGTAGAGAGGTCAGTTATAGCTCTGTTACTGAATCGCAGATCAGAGAAGTTCAAAACAGCCTCCTTCAGTTTGTGATTCTTCCCTGCTTTTCCGTTGTAAACCCTGTCCTGTTCCATGTGCTTTGTGTCCCTTCTTGGAAGTGGCCCAGGAGTTTGCATCCACTGGGCCTGGGCCCCAGGTGGCGGCAAGCTTGCCAAGATCCAGCACCCCCCATGTACTGTTGACCCAGTTGCTGAGACTTCGCCAGTGTTGCTGTCACCTGTCTCTGCTGAAGTCGGTAAGAAGAGCTCTTCGTGTGCTCCCCTCCGCAGCGGCTGCCAGAGAGGTCCGTTTCAGGCCTCTGTAACTGGGGTCCAGCCTGCTGGATCAAGGGGAATGGCATTTTGGGGTGTTTCTGTTTTTCTGGTGGGACAGAGAAGTGGAAGCTTCTTTATTTTACTTTATATTAGTTTTTATTGATCTTGAGATTATTCCCATAGTGTTGAGAACAGCTTGTATTGGTTTTGTTTTTGTAAATAAACTTAATTTTAGAATGGAAAATGTCATTCTGCTAAACCATTCATGGATACTTCGGTATTTTAGGATGTCATAAAGCCAGTTTAGCTACTAGTTTTTTCTGCCTTCAGGCAGCACAGGGGCTTTTAAGGCTAGTCATGAAAACTCAAGTTGGAAAAAATACAGTTGGAAAAGTTGCCTTAACACTGGCTAGAGGCACATCCATAATTAAGATGAGTCTGTTACTCTTTCAGAGGAGCTGTGGTAATGTGTTTTGATTACCAATAGCTTAATTAACTATACTGCTTTAGCTGGGAAAACAGAATGATCATGTAATCTGTCTGGCAAATCTCTAAGAAGTTCCATCATTTGATTTATCTTTCATCTTGTGAAAAACTTGCAGGATTACATTTTAATCAGGGTTTCTCTGAGGAAATACCAGTGATAAATTACAAGACATTTTGCTGTGTGAAATGTTAAATAGTCCTCAGTTCGTTGGCAAATAATGTGGCTTGCTTCCTCAACTGTCCATCTGCACCCCCCACCCTGTCCCCTTCCTGTATTCTCCTCAGGCCCTGGACCCGGCAGAACTGAAAAGCGAGGACCTCGCCCTTTCTCTGGAAGAGCAGCTCAGTGCCATGACATTGTCTGAACTCTGTGACAGGGAGGCATCTCCCATCATTTCCCTTAACGGTGAACGGTTCAAGGCAGAGCTTTTTGAGAACACAAGGGCGAGCAGCAAGGTACTTTTGTCACCTCCGTTCTGATAGAAAAACATGGATTTTCTCACACATTTTTTCCATTTGTGAGAGCGACACGTTTGTCCAAGTGTGCACAGCCATTGAATGCTGAGGCTAAAACTATTAGATGTGAGCTGGTCCAGTTGCCCCTCCAGTCTTAAATTCTTATTTTATTTCACGAGTATAACAAGTCTTATTACCTCGTGGGCTTTCAGAGAGTGACTTGGGCCAGCCCCGGCAGCAAGGCACATCTTCTGTCATGGATCACCGGGAAGGTTGCCTGTCAGGTTTACGCCAGTGACAGGGCCTCAGTGAGTGAGCAATTTGTTGCGGGAAAGCTTTAAAGGAGAACAACAAAGGCTTGACCCCAGAGACTGTGTAATACATCCGAGCACCAATTGCTTAGACTTGTTGAAAGGCATCCATCTGTGAGCATTATTTCCTAAATTGCCTTCTATCTTCATTAGTCATTTTGTTCTATTTTCATTAAAGCTTTTCGAGGCTGAAGCATTGTAGTAGAGGGAGGCTGAGAGGTGCTGTAACTTGAGGGCTGCCTTTCTGTTGGCTGGTTTGGAGTATACACCATTAGTCTGCGTATCCTGAGAGTGGGGCGAGGCCCTCTCTCTCGACTGCTGTCTGAAGCTGCCATTCCCAGCCTCAGCTTCTCTTCAAAGGCTTTTTTTTGTTTTGTTTTGTTTTGTTTTAAAGATTTTATTTATTTATTTGACAGAGATCACAAGCAGGCAGAGAGACAGAGGGGGAAGCAGGCTTCCCACCGAGCAGAGAGCCTGATTTGGGTCTAAATCCCAGGATCCTGAGATCATGACCTGAGCTGAAGTCAGAGGCTTTAACCCAGGCGCCCCAAGTGGTTCTTTTTTTTTTTTTTTTTAAATGTGACTAGAAATGAGGTCACTGCCAAGGGAATGGTGTTACTTAAGAATTACTTTTAATTAAACTTTCACAATATCTACTGAGGTCTTTACCACTAGTAACTGAGAGAAACACAGGAAGGATACCGTATGTGGACAAACTTCCTGTAGTAGCACCTTCAGAGTAAATACTGGGTTAAAACTTCGAGTCTTCATAATTTGTGTGCTTCACCTAATACTTGGGTAGTATTTATTCACAGGGTGTTTTAATGTGAGCCCCTTAATAGTAGTTCAAACCATTTAAGGTTGTTTTACTCAGGGAAGGGAGTTTTGGCAGTGCACACTAACCTCATGTAGAATGTTCCTGGAGTTGGACCTCTGCTCATGGACCGTGAGTTCATTCTCCCACTGATGTTTTCTCAAAATACCTATCACTAGCTTTTTTATGAGGCAGTCCAAGCCCTTACCACAACCTCAAGTCGCCAAGATGCCGGGCACCTCACGTACCTGCTTTCTTTCTCCCTATGAATTCAGAATGGTCCAGTGTTGTCCTCACTTCCTGTCCAGCACATTTTTTGAGATCGGAAGGCAGCCTTGTGGGTAGTAGGGGCCTTTAGAGGTGAGCACCCAAACAAGGGCAGTACAAGATAAGCGCTGAGGGTGTCTCAGAGTTCATCTGGGGTGGCCCCTCGTTTCCGTGATGAGGCGTTCACGCTCTTCACCAGGAGCCCTGAAGGAGTACAGCAGAAGAGCTCTCTTCATCTCCCGATTCCTGGTCATTTTCTTCTTCCTCCACCATCCCAGGGACAAACTCCAGGGACCCTAGAGGCTTTCAAAAGGTCCTTTGCATTAGCAGCTGGGAGGGGTGAATCCAGCTGCTTTCCCAGCTCATGCTCATGTGCACGGTTCTTACCGACCGCTCCCTGTGGACTCAGATGGGCTCTGAGGGGGTTTGATAAATACCCGGAGAGCCTTTGGGGGAAACCTTAGCAAGTGTCGCTCAGACTGGTGGGTGGGTCTCTTCTTTAACAGCCTTTGGAGTGGGCCCTAAACTGGGTAAAGCTCTTGGATTTTCTCTTCCTGCAAATGTTAGGAGAGTACCTTCTCTGCTCTGGCTCCGTGCTGGCCACTAGGAGAATGAACCAAAATGAACCAGTCTTCTGTTGCTTGGCTTCCTTGCAGCACCTCAGGCCATGAGGGCAAGAGATGATTAAGACACAGTGGGTAGTGTGGAAAAGGCAGTGCTAGAAACAAAGGGAGCCCTAGTAGCAGGGAGGCAGTAGGCACCTAACCCTACTTTGGGATTAGTGAGGACCCCTAAGAAGTGATGTTGATCTGACATGGAAGGCTTTTCCAGGCAGAGGGAACAGAGTGGACAAAGATGAGACAAAGCATGGCTTAGCAGAGGAGGAACTCTGGTATAACAGGAGCATCATTTGAGGAGGGGCTGAGCTGGTAGGTCATTATCAGGAGCTTGGGTTCGGTCCTCGGTGGGAAGGCCCTGCGGGAGGGGAGGAAAGTGACAGACTGGCATTTTAGAAACAGTCCTTGGGCTGCAGAGAGGGGAGTGGCCTAGAGTGGGGTCAGACCAGAGGCAGGCCATTCAGAAGTTCAGGTGAGGGATGCTGGAGAAAAGCGAATTTGCTGCAACTTAACATATACTGAATAACATTTCCCAGATTACATCTCTGTTGGTGGAATTGGAGGCAATCCGAGGAAATTCAGGGTCCCAGAAGAGGTAAATGTTATTTTATTATCCAAGTTATTGTTTGTGGTGAGTCCAGAAACTCTGATATTGCTGATAGTTCTGAATCTCAGCTTTTTATAAATCCAGAACCTTGACTCCTCCTCAGCAGAAAGCACTGAGGTTACAGCATACATTCTCTATGATTCCTAGTTAAATTACTTGTGGCACTGATTGAGAAGGAAGTCCCTAGAGGATCAGAGTGAGTGAAGCATCTGCAGAAGTGTTTAAAAGTAGCGAAACCCCCAAAGATAAGCAGGGGAGTGACAGGTGCAAAAGGCAGGGTGAGGTATGTGGTCAGCAGGGAGCCCCAAGGTGCTGGGAATGTTCTCGAGCTGGGTGCATGGATCCATTCATTGTTAGCCTCACATGTGTGTTAGGGATCTGCATTTGTATATGTGGAGTATTTTGATTTTTAAAACTTACAACCCTAATTGAAACACAGCACAAGGTGTGAGGGTAGAGACGTGCCAGTAGCTTACAGGGGCTGGCGAAGGGAGGGCGGCCCGTGCATCCCTTCCCTGCAGGACCACAGGTCTCCAGGTGATAGGAAGCTGCAGCCCTTAGATTAGGCTGACCACCACTGTATTCTGATCTCATCTAGCATGAGACAAATGACAACCTGGATCTGGAAACAACTGGAAGCATCCTCACCTTGAGATGTGACCTAAACATGTGCCTTTGCCCCGCAGGGGACAGAAGGCCTTTCTGGATCCACATTTGATGACTGAGTAACAGGGGCATTGAGACCCTGCCGATGAATTTGTTTCATCTCTTCGGGGTGGGGGATGGGCAGCGTGCTGATGTTGTGTTCTCCTTCCTTCCAGTGTCGTGGTATCCCAGTGGACCAGCATGCTGCAGGTTGTAGCGAGGCACCTTCAGAGGCACGGCCTGACTTACGCCACCATTGATGGTTCTGTCAGCCCCAAACAGAGGATGGACTTGGTGGAGGCCTTTAACAGCTCCAGGGGTCCTCAGGTATGAGCTGGTCACACCAGAGCTTTGTCAGAGAGAGCACAGAGAGCACCTTGTTCTCAGTTACGTGGCGAGAACTGCAGTGTAAATACATTTGTTGCCTTGATCCTTCCCCGTACTTTTAATTTATTAGACATTTACTGGGGTACGTATCGAAGTATACTGGTACTTGAAAGAAAATAAAATACCAGGGCTAAAAGCAGAGGAAGAGCAGAGCTCGTTGGCTCAAGCGATCTCTGTGGACGAGGCCAGCCTTGAAGGGTAGGTGGGAGTTGGATACAAGGAAGTGTGGGGAGATCTGGAGGGACAGAGGGAACGTGGAAAGCACTGGTGGCCTGGGGAGGCAGGAAGAGCAGCAGCGGCAGGAGGGTGGAGGGTGCAGAAACCGTGGGAGTGGACAGAATCTGATTAATGGAAAGTTCCATGAAAGTGCCTTGAGCCAGGCACCCCCCGTGCTCTGAATTGCAGCGTTTGTGTATTTTGGCAGGCGTACAATTCATGTTTTGAGGTCACAAAAACATCAGAAGTGAACAGTTTTCTTCAGGGTGAAGGGAGTGCATCTCTAAGAGTTTTTTTTTGACAGCAGAGGGAAATTTGATAGGAACGTGGTACTTATCTGTATTGATCTTGGATTTGAACCAGAGACAGAGGGAGAGGTGTATTAGATCAGATCTGTGTAAAGGGAATGCCATGCTTTCTTTTGAAGGTTATGCTAATATCTCTCTCAGCTGGAGGTGTGGGTCTAAACCTGACTGGAGGAAACCACCTTTTTCTTCTGGACATGCACTGGTAATGACTCTGGATTTATATTGCCTTGTCTTAGCATAGCTGGGTGGGGGCAGGGGGGTTGCTGACTTCTTATGGAGAGGCGGCCCTTTTTGTATTGGGCCATTGCCTCGGCTGCACACCTGTGCATAGTTCCTGGTCTGTACAGGGTGTGGGGCTGTTGATGGCCCCGAATTCCTGAGCAAGCCAGGCTTCAAATGACTGCTTAAAATAGCATTTACCTTACTGTTAATCTTACATCTGTTTCCATGGAAACTGGGAAGAAGTCTTTTTCTCCTGGCTAAGAGCCACATCACTCAGTTTTACCTCTTCAGAATACCATATTTCACGCCATTTGTGGACATCCAAGGAAATCTCAGCCCTGGAAAAGAAGGAGAAGCTTTACTCCAAAAGGAAAAGGAGAAGGAATTTTCTAGTCATGTTAGGAATATGCGTAACACAAGGCCCTTGGCTGCATGAGTTGTATCAACATTGGGAGCGTAACCGCAAATTTCCTGGAAATAAGATAAATGAGTGTGTGTGTTGGTAGGAGAAAAATGTCCTAATTAGTCTCAGTTTGGGGTTTTCTAGTTATGCCAAGCAGAGATCGCTGCATATTCGTCTGGTTTTCCAGGCGGCCCAGATTGGCACACTCAGGCCAACCCAGTACCATCTTCTGGGAGAATGTGTTTAGGTCTTAGGACTCCCTGATATGTTTGAGGGAGGAGAGCAGAGTGGGAGTTAAATGCTGATTTCTGGGGGTGCCTGGCTGGCTCAGTCAGTAGAGCGTGCGACTCTTGATCTCAGAGTAGTGAGTTTGAGCCCCCCTGTTGGGTATGGAGATTACTTAAAATCTTCAAAAAATAAAGAAATGCTGTTTTCTGAAATGGAGGAATGTTGTCCAAGGTTTTAAAGAGATAAGATGAGAAACTAGTTTAGTGTTGATAGCATCTGTAAAGAAGGAAAGAAATTAAGTCTCTTTAGTTGAATCCCAGAATATCAAAAAGGTGTTCCGGGGCACCTGAGTGGCTTAGTCAGTTAAGCATCTGCCTTTGGCTCAGGTCATGATCTCAGGGTCCTGGGATCGAGGCCCACATCGACTCCCTACGTAGTGCAGGGAGAGTGCTTCTCCCTTTACCCCTCCCGCCAGCTTTTGCTCGCTCGCTCTCTCACTCTCTCTCTCAAATAAATAAAATCTTTACAGAAAAAAAGAAAGAGAAAGCTGTTTCCTCTCATTAGGTAGCCATCATGTTTCCATGCGGCTATCTCAAGTACAAAGGGTTGAGGTGAGGTGACTTGCCCAAGTTCATCCAACTGGTTAGTGACTGAATTGGAGCATTGGTTCACCTGTGTTACTTAAAGTCAGCTGGTGGTGGTGCTGAGTTTCTCTTGGCAAACTGACCTGAGTTTCTCATTTGAGGGCAAGAAGGTATCTGACACTAACCTTTCTGGGGCCAGCATAGCCAAGGACAGGGATTTGCAAGCTCTCTGTAAATATTTTAGGACAGATGGTAGCTGTTTAGACCTCCCAGGCCCCATGGGTCTCTGTCCCGCATTCTTCACTGTGGGCTTTTTGTTTATTTGGGTTTTTTCTGACCCTTGAAAACTGTGAACCCCATTTGTAGGTGCAGAACCATCCAGAAACAGCTGCAGGCCGCCTCTGCCCAGGGCCCTTGACCACCAAGTCCAGGGTGGCAGCCCCTTTGAGTCTTGCCTCTCTTTTCACAGGAATCCATCACTTGAAGACCAGGCCTGTGACCGAATTTACCGTGTTGGGCAGCAGAAAGATGTTGTTGTGCACAAGTAAGTGAAGACCTGCTGGGGCTTAGGCCCCTTCACAGGCTTTCCCTTTGTGCCAGTCTTTCTTGGGTCCTGTTTTAACAGAATGTAAAATATTTGGCAATCACTTGACTAGTTATGCTCCTGAGTCACGGCGCCCTTGGTATTCACAGTCCAGAAGGGAACACAAGCAATTTGGGGGTGACCTTGGGGTTGGTCCCTACAAGAGAAGAAAAGGCTTGTATGTTAGGGTTAGGGAAAGTACCCTCCTTCCACCTTTTGTTTATTAGTTTTTTGCTTTTAACTTTTATGTTGACGTAACTTCGGGCATGCAGAAAAGGATGTAAGAGTTCTTAAAAGAATAATATCCCCCAAAATCATGTTTGTAAAAATAATACCAGAAACTGCTCGTGTGTTGTAGCACGTGTCTGTGTGCATGTAGACTTCTTTCTTGACCACTTGAGAGTTGGTTGCCGCCGTGGTGCTCCTTTACCCTTAAATACTGCAGGGTGTGGTTTTAAATTAGAACATTCTCTTACATAACCACAGTAAACGGCTCAAAATCAGAACATTAACACGGATAGAGTGCTGTTATCTGAGCTGCGGACTATTCTGTTTTGCCACCTGTCCCAGTGAGGTCCCTTGCAGCAAAGGAAAATCCTAGAGGCTGTGTAGTATTAAGTTGTCATGACTCTTTTGTCTCCTTTAATTTGGGAACATACGTCAGTCTTTCTTTGTGTCTTATGACATTGACATTTTTAAAGAGCACAAGCCAGCGATTTTTATAGAATGTTCCACTCTTCAGGACTTTTTCCCTTAAGAACCACAACCAGCGTTAATGCAATAATCCATTTTAGCAACGGACCCCTTTTTCTCCTTCCTTTTCAGGGCTGGGTTTCCTGAAGAATTAGCAGTCGCTGACTGTCTTGTCTTCCTTACCTCTCAGATTCATTCCTCAGCCTCTCACCCCTGTTGCTCCACTGAAACCGCTCTTGTTACAGATCATCCGTGAATTCCACAGTGATCCGGCTGGTTACCCTGTCCTTAGCTCTCACCTCACCCTGTATGGTCCTCCCCTAGTAATCCTATCTGCTCCAGGAAGTCCAAAAGTCTGAACCTGCATCCCCAAGGCCTATAGCATCAGACCTCGATACTCAAATCCCTGCTAACGCTCTGAATCCGAGTGTGTATCCATTATCCGTTCACTCGTGCACTTGTCTCATTCAGCTTCTAAATCTGATACCTGCCGAGTGTTCACTATGGAGCAAGTACTATGACACGTTCCAGGAACTCAGAATGTCACAGACTGAAGTGAGATACCGCCTCCAATCTCTCGATGCTTCTGAAGACTGCCTCTACATGAATAACATCCCTGAATCCAATCCTAGAGCCACAGATGGGGTCCCTCCCTTTTCCTCCCTTTTCACATACCAAGTCCATTCATTTTATTTTTGAAATGTCTCAAAACCATCTCCTCTTTCCTATCCACACTGCCATCTCCCTCTTTCAAGTCTGAATTTCTTCGCATGAAGTACAGAGCCTCTCATGATCTGACCTACCATCCTCCAGAGCTTCTGTCATTGCTCTGTAACATGGTAGAGTCCTTTTGACTTTTGCCCTGGCCAGACTGGACCACCTGATCTTCCTCTGACATAACCCTGTTCTGAACTCGGCGTGGTTTTTCCATTCCCGTTCCCTGGGACACCCACTCTGCTGCGCCTGGCAAACCCTTGCTCGTCCTACAGGCCACACATTACGAACTCGGTCTTCAACAGAGACTTCCCTGAACACTGGAGATGTTTCCTTTTACTCTGTGCACACTGGACATAGGACTGTAGCACTTCCAGCTTGTGTGATTGTGTATTTTCATGCCTTTCTTCCTATGTTCTCTTTGAGAGCACAAGACTGGGCTGCATGCATCTCTCCATCCTTGGACCTAGCACAGCGCCTGGCAATAGTGCAAATGCGCAATCAGTACTTGCTGAATGAGGGAATGAGTATAGTGGCATTTCTTCAGGGGGTAAAACCTGTCCTCAGTACGAATTCACCAAGAAATAAGACACTGTACTTACACCAGCACACACGGCAGGAACTTGATAAGCTCTAGGGCCTTCGGACTTGATCAAGGTTGAGCTTTTTGGGGGACAGCTGGATCTCTGCATTTTTTTGGATAGGGATGGCATTTGCTTATTTTGGCACGTTCCCAATTACCTTAGCTTCAGAAAGAAATGAAAAATAATTTGAGCCACATCATTTTAAATGGGCACATGTTCAGTCAAGGTTGTTTGGCTCTCATAAACATGGAGTTTTTAACTAAACCTTAAGACAACTTAAGAAAGAAATCTCATGTAAAAACTCAAGCGTAATTGCAAGTTTGATTAGGTTATTAAATATGCTTTTTGGGGTTTCTGATTATTTATTTATTTTTTTTTTTTTAGATTTATTTGTGAGGGAACAGTAGAAGAGAAGATCTTACACCTCCAAGAGAAGAAGAAAACTTTGGCCAAACAGGTCCTATCAGGATCTGGCACATCTGTCAAGAAGCTCACTCTGGCTGACCTCAAAGTCCTTTTTGGCATCTAACTTTTCTAGGGCTCAGGGTCGTACCGCTGCAGGTTTGTGGTAGTCTGGAACAGTGACCTGATATAAGCCCTCCTCGGCTTCTCATTTTACTGGCAAGTGCCAGGCCCTCTGCAGTAGGAGCCGCCATCTTATCCAAGGAATTGGATGGCAGTGATCACATTAAACACTTGGGTCGTCAGGTCGATCAGTCAACTTATTTAAGGGTAACGTAGAAACCAAAAAATTACTTCAGAAAAAAGAATGTGCCTTAGAGTTAGATAATTTTGGAAAACAACACCAGGGGAGTTGTTACAAAAGCCTCAGTACAAACTCAGAAAGCCCTCCGTTGCCTTGTTCTTCTCAGCTCATGGGAGACCAGTGTCACTGCCCGTTCCGGTGCTGGCCCTCCCTCTCTCTTACCAGTGAGGCTGGTAACATGTCTCAGGGCAGGGCAGAGAGTGGACCCGGAGGCCGGGCCTCTGCAGCTGTCTCTGGCCAGACAGTTCTGCCACACCAGCTTCAGGGCAAGGAGGTGTGTCATCCATGAACAGATGTCTGGTTTGGGTATTCTCGAACCATCCAGTGTTTGTTCTTGTTTCATTCGTGGTGTTCCATAATTTCCCGTTGCTAGAGTATCATGTGCTGCTTGTGAAACACAATTTACTACGTGGCATCTTTCCAGTACAGGCAGACCTCCCTTCGTCACGCCTTGCCGACACCGCATTTCTTGCGACAGCACTGGCTCACTTGGTGGCTGTGTCCCATTCTGGTAATTTCACAGTGTTTGAGGCTTCTTCATCATTATTATATTTGAATTGCCACGATATCATGATAAAACTTGAACATATGAGGAGCTCTTGGATGAGCCAAGATGGTGGATTCTTGAGATGGAACCTACTCCTGGTGAAGACACTGTGAAGGTTGTTGAAATAATGCCAGAGGATTTAGAACATCACATAAATTTCATTGACAAAGCAGCAGCAGTGTTTGAGAGGACTGACTGTGATTTTTGAAAGAACTTCCGTTGTGGGGAAAGTGTTATCAAACTGCATTCCATGCTACAGAGAAATCATTCATGAAAGGAAGAGTCCTTCGATGTGGCAGACTTCACCATCATCATAGTTTAAGAGATTACTGCAGCCAGCACCCTGACCAGTCAGCTGCCACTGACATTGAGGCAAGACCTTCCACCGACTCATTAAAAGCTCAGATGATAGTATTTTTCACGATAAAAGAATTTTTTCAAAAAATTTATGTGTTTGTTTAGAGAACACACACGAGCATGGTGAGGGCCAGAGGGAAGGGAAAGAATTTCAAGCAGACTCCACTCTGAGCATGGAGCCGGATGCGGGGCTTGACCCTACAACCCTGAGGTCACAACCCAAGCTGAAACCAAGAGTCAGACATCCAACCAACCGAGCCAGCCAGCCGCCCCAGCAATATAAGATTTTTTAATTAAGATAGGTAGTTTTTTAGACATTCTACTGTTGGACACTTAATGGACCACAATATAGTGTAAATATTTTTATGTGCCTGGGAAATCAAGAGACTCTTTTGACTCACTTTACTATGATATTCACTGTATTAGTCTGCAGCTGAACCTGCAGTAGCCAAGGTATGCCTGTATTTGCGTTTTTACAGATTGACAGTATTTGTGGCATGTAGTGTCATTCTCTCATTTAGCATTGTATCATTTAGTATTTGCATTATGGTTGGTATAATCCAATAAATGTGTGCATGACAGTGTAACAGAGATAATGTGTGTTTGCTAACCCCGTCTCCTTTTCTTCTTGGGCACCCGGAGAGACTACATTTCCCAGCGTTCACTGCAGTTACATGGGTCCATATTACTGAGTTCTAGTCAATGGGATAAGGAGAGAGGTAATGTAAGTCATTTCTTAACCTCCCCTCCAACTTTAGGAGTGATTCGTCACACTGTTTCTTCCTACTGATGGAAGCCTACAAGGCCCTAGAGAAACCACTAGATCAGGGATTCTTAACCTCCTTTGGGGCCATGGACCTTTTGCCAGACTAGTAAGCCTCAGTTCCCAAATGACTGGAATAAAGCCTGCATGTGTGCCTCCCTCCTCACCTCCGCTCACCCAGGGTGTTATCACATGATCATGAAATAACATTGTTTTAAGCCACTGAGATTTTAGGGTTGGTCAGATAGCAACTGATAAAAGCTCTTGAGACTTGTATGCTTTGGGAAGCTGTTCCTCTTTCCTTCTTCCTCTTAGCAATCATTTCCAAAACACATCTGCTAATTTCTGTGAGAAAGGATTGTAGTTCTCCTAGATGGAACTATGAGTGCCAACCTTGAGTCAGGGGTGGGAGTTGAAGCTAACCCAGTGACAGTGTGGGCTGAGGCATCAGAGCCTGGGTAAGAAAAGGTCCTTTCTCAGGACAAGGTTTAAAGACCGACAAAGGTGACAATATGGCCCATAGGAAGAGTTCTCCTGTAGAACTCAGTCTTCAGTTGAGTTCCAGGTTCCTTTTAGTTGGGGATGTAGACCTGAAAAAGATCATTGACTTCTCTGCACTTTGGTTGCCCCATTTGTAAAGTGGGCATTGTTTTCAGAACCCAGCAACTATAATAAGGTCCGTGATGAGATCAGGAAACAAAGAAGTAAGATTGCCCTTTCTTGCAGGTTTTAAGATGAACACACAGGGCAAAGGTACAGTCCCTGGAAAACTGGCTCCCAGGCCAGCACGCATGTACAAAGCCAGTCTCTGCCCTGGGCTGACTGTCTGATACTAGGCTAGCTACAGGTTCCCCACGAGGCTCGGCTCTTTGATCTGTAAGGTGTATGGATTAGTATATATCCCATCAGGCTCCACTGGGAATGTGGTAACTGCTCTATACACTGCAGCCTGTTTGAGGGGATGGACATTGGTCACGTCAGAAGGCATATTTGATGAACATGTGCATCCCATGCACTGTTTAGGAGAGAAACACTGTTAACTTGGAGGATTTTCTTACGGCTGCCTGCCTACCGGACCAGACTCGGGTGGGGACAGGATGTCACTGAGGCTTTAGAAGCAGTGAAGGGTCACACGGGCGTGCATATTACTGCTGTGGGACCGGGTCTGGGCATATGAGAGTAATACAGCAGCCTGGGTGCAGCTGAAAGCCAGCTGGCAAGCATCCATCCAGAAGCACAACCCCACAGAGCACCCAATTTACCAGGGATTTCTCGTGTGATAAATCTGCCTCTGTGGCAGGTTTACAGTTTGACTTCTCGTTAGCAATGTTGATCACAGAGGGTGTGCAGTGCATGTCATGACTGGACAGAAAATCGAGCCCTTTAAAAATCCCGCCAAGGACTCCTGTTTCCATGCAGTCATGAACAGCAGCAGGTAGGATGCCATCTGCGTGGAGTATGACCCTTTTCTCTAGCTGCTGTTTGCGTGACTGCGAACAGCTGTGTGTGACCTCCAGCTTGTTTACTCTGTGGTTGTCTCTGTTGCCTGAGGAAGCGGCTTTCAGCCGGGCTCAGAGGTAAAGCCAGACTCTTCTGCACTAGTAGGACAGTCGTAGAGCCGTCAGTGCTCAGTGTGACCTCCGTGGTCATTGGGAATCTTGATACTGACCGTGATGCCTTGAGAGAATTGGGTTTACAAAGGGGGAGATTGTACTGCTCTTTGCTGTCTAGCATCTTGTCCTAAGAAAAGGCAGAACGAATTTTAAAAATAGCTGGCAACGCCAAGAATTATAATAAGAACTTAGAATTCCTAAGCATGTCACCTAGATGAAAATATTTTCAGAAATAAAAATGAAATTAGGGTCAGTGAGTGTACCAAGTACCCCCCAGAGTCAGTAGGTGGGGATTGAAGTAAGGAAGAACCTCACCGCCAGGGAGGGAACCCAGCACACAGATCCGCAGCTACACACCTCTCTCCTGCCTGAGTCCTTTTACCCAGAATCCTTAGCTAATCTGAGGGAGGGCAGAGATGATGTATGCAAGGTTGGATGGGGAGAATACTTGCACTGCTAAATCATTTGTACATCAGTTCAAAAATTGATATTAAATATGCCAGGCATTGCTGGGCACTGAAAGCCAAAGGGTCAAAGCGAAACCTGAAACCATCCCCGTCCTCCCTGAGGCTTCAAGTCTCCCGAATGGCTGTGGAGATGTCAAGGGCTGCTGGGAGAGGCGTGGTCGCTGGGATGGCTTGGAACAAGGAGCTTGAACGAGAACTAGTTAGGGAAGACTGGGAAAGCGGTGAGGGAATTGAAGTCAGTACCGAAAGGCTAACCAGGCAGAGGGAAATGCCTTTCTGCGTCCTGCTTCCATTAGGGGTCACTTCACCCAACCTCCCCTGGAGACAAACTCAGCAGGCATGCATCCTCTGGGGTAAAGCTGAGTGAGGACTGCATTTCAGAGATCAGAGTGGGTGGGCCACCTGGTGGATGTGTGTGTTTGTTATCCAAGACAGCCAAGGTGTTTATCCCTTGACAACATCCCAGAGGACAGAGGCGATAATCTGTGGCTCTCTTGTCTTACCTGTAACACCAGAGACAAAACTTACCTCATGACACTGTACCTTGTTGATGTTGATGCTTCACTGCTCACAGCTCAAGGGTGATTTCTGAAGCACTTTAACAATTCCTAAATCTTCAGATTTCTCTCTCTCTCTCTCTCTCTTTTTTTTTTTTTCCCTCAACTCAGGAATCTCTGCAGATCACTCTTAACTTTGCCAGGTCTGTCAGCTGGTAGGACAGTAGAATTGAATTTGGACCCCACTGTACGGCAGGCCAATGAGCAAGCCACCCACCTCCTCCCACACAAACTATCTTAGTGTTTGTAAAGGAATTGCTACCATGAATACTGCTTCAAGGCTAGGGCATTTGCCAGAACGTGGATGTCTGACAGAAATTTTCTTTTGCACAGAGCTTCATCTACAGTAGAGTTCTACAATTACCAAAACCCTTTTCCAACTGAAATACATGAAAAGCTTTTTATCCTTGGTTCTGAAACGTGATTTGTTAAAAGACACATGGGGAAAATGATGTAATACAATAAGCTTCTCCACGGCAAAGCAATTCCCTGGATGTCTGAGGTAATTGGAAAATTCAAGGCTGGTCCCTAAAGTGTGTACAATTTATCCAGCAGGTTTGAGAGAAAGGCTGATATTTTTTTTCCCCAAGTGGTATTTGGTTAAATGACAAATCTGGCGTTTGGGGGAAGCAAAGTCTTGCATATAGAAACAGATACCAAGGACAGCCAAACTGAAACTTGTGCCAAATGAGATCTTTTTTTTTATTCAACAAAATATTGATTAAGCCTCTACTATGTGCCAGGAACAATGTGGTCAATAAATGCCAAATCCTTGTCTTCATGGAGCTGACAGAGAACAAACATTAAACAAATAGAAATGTATGTGAGGTGGGGATGAAGCCGAGTGAGGGGGATATGGAGCCCTGAGGTGACGAGTTGCTATTTTATACAGGGTAGTTAGGGACCTCTCTGATAGGATGATGTTTGACAGATGATGTTTGATGTAGGAGTGGAAACCTGAGGAGAAAGAGAGACAATCATTAAATATCTGTGAGAAGAGCATTCCAGATGGTGAGGCAGTGATTGTAAAGGCTGCTACACAGAGCCGTGGAGGGTTTGTGGAGCCCAGGGAGGCAGGTTGGGCTGGAACAGAGTGACTAGGGGTGAGGGGGGAGGAAATGAGAGAACAGGGAGCCAGGGTGCAGCCTCTTACATGCTAATGCAAACGCTGGCTTCTTTCTGAGTACAATGGGAAGATGTTGGGTGTGGAGTGGGAGAGTGACGTGATCTGAGGTATTTCAGAAGGATCTCTCTAACTCCTGATTGAAGAAGAGGACACAGGAGGGGAAGGGTGGAAGCAGGGAGACCAGGGAGGAGGCCGGGGAGAGATCTGGGTGTCTTATACCAGAACAGTGGCCGTGGAGGTGGAGAGCAGTGTTCAGCAGATGTATTTCGAAGGGAAAGCCAAATGGACTCACCCGTGGATTGGATGTATACGTGAGGGGGGGGAGTCAAACATGTTTGCCAGGACATTGACTCTACCTACCACCTGTAAGAATAGATTTGGACTTTCCTCTGAAAGAGGTGGAGCCGACTGCGGGAGAAGCAGTTTGCTGGTGTAGGCAGGTGGGAAGTGGGAATGGGCAACTGGGAGTTATGTTGTGGACGTCTGAAATTTGAGGCGCCTGGGATGACTCCAAGTGGAGGTGTTAAGCTATCGGATATAATCCTTTGGAATTTGGAGTGGGAGATAAACGTAAGAGTTTTCATGTCTAAATGGTAGTTAGCGTCGGGAGAGGAGGAGATCATCTAGGGAGGGGGAGGACATAGAAATGCAGGAATGGTTCCTTAGGGCAGCCCAACATGTTGGATCGGGAGCAAGGAAGAGGAACTAGCAAAGATGAAGAGTCAGGAAAAGTCAGAGACAGAATGAAGGAGAGTGATGCCATGCGAACCAAGCGAAGGGAATGTTTCAAGGAAGGGAAAGTGATCAGTTGTGTTAAATGCAGTTGATGGAAACATTGGGAACTGATCACTGGGTTCCATAATGTGGGCATTACTGGGGACCTTGACGAGAGGTGGAGGGGTGAGGAAGCGGTGGAGGGGTGAGGAAGAAAGCCTGATGGGGTTAGACCTAAGAGGATGCAAGGAGACGTAGAGCTAGTAAACGATTATTTTTGAAGTTTTTTTAAAGGGAAGCAGAAAATGGAGCATTGAAACATGTTATGGATTGAATTTTGTTCCTCGCAAATTCATAGACTGAAGCCCTAATCCCCAGTGTGACAGTATTTGGAAACAGGGCCTATAAGGAGGTAACTGAAGTCAAATGAGGTCATGGGTGTGGGCCCTAACTCAGTAGGACTGGTGTCCTTATGAGAAGAGCTACCAGGGAAGTGTCTGCACGGAGGAGAGGCCACATGAGGGCACAGGAGGCAGCAGCTGCCTGTAAGCTGAGAGAGAGGCCTCAAGAGAAACATTCATCTTGGGCTTCCAGCCTCTAGAACTGAGCGAAATCAATTTCTGTGGTGTTTGGTCATGGTAGCCCTAGCAGACTAGTACAAAAAGTCAAGGGCAATCTGTTTTTTTAAGAGGGGGAAATACTGTAGCATGTTCCTGAGGGAATCCCTGGAGCAATGTTCCTGGGTTGTGGAGATGCAATGAGGTCTAGCGTACAGGTATAGAGGTTTGTTTTTTGTTCCATTGTTTTGTTTTTTGGGATTTTATTTATTTGAGAGAGAGAAAGAGAGAACATGTGTGCACAGGCAGTGGGAGGAACAGGCAGAGGGAGAAGCAGATACCCCGCTGAGCAGGGAGCCCGACGAGGGACTCGATCCCAGGACCCCAGGATCATGACCTGAGCCGAAGGCAGACCCTTAACCCACTGAGCCACCCAGGCGCCCCAGAGTTTTGCTTTTGATAAGGATATAGGCAGATCTGTAGATGTGGTGGGAAGGTAGGAGAATTCTCTTCTGAATCCTTTTATTTTCTAGGTGAAATAGGAGGCAAGGTCATAAGTGGGGAGGAGAAGTGGGGTAGAAAGTGGAGTTTGTGAGGGGAGTATGAACTAATTGTCTAGCAGAGGGGGGAGCCAACTGACAAGGGAGATGTCAGACAACTAGGTGCCCACTGAAATCTGTGGTCGTAGATTTAAAGCAAGGCTAAGTCCTCGTGCTCGTGTTTTTCTCCAGGATCATCCAGTTGGGTTAGATAGAGTGTTGGATCTAACCGGGGGTTTTACCAAAAATGATAGGGAGACCACATGCAAGAGAGTGATTATAATGCTGGGTCTGTAGAATCTGAGAGAGGATGAAGGAAAGCACATGCAGGCGTGAGGGGAACCATGAGAAGGTGGTAGAATCACTGCATTGTGTTCCAGAAGAGGGTTGGGTTATTCTTGTGGGTGAGCCGTAAAGATGGGGGAGCTTGTGGTCATGGGATGCTTGAAATGGAATCGATAAAGAGGGTGCAGTTGGAACGCAGCCAGGTGGAGGGGATGACTGACTGTATGGCTAAGGTAGGGGAAAAGGAACACGGAATTAAGAAGCCTATGTGAATACTGAATTAATCTGAGACTATGAGGCATGGTTCTGCTGTGGCAGCAAGCTCAGGCTAGAATCGTCAAGGAATGAGGGGGGACCATGGAGGGGCAGCAAGTTGTAGAAAGGCATGAGGCTCAAGGCTGGCCATATTTTGAAAAAAGAGAGGTAATGACCTGGAACAGAGCAGCTCAACAGAGGCACGGTGAACCTTTTGGACTGGTTCATTCCTTGCTGCAGAAGGCTGCCTTGAGCTGAGCAGTGTTCCAGACTTCTACACAACAGATGCTAGCGGCACCAGCCTCCAGCTAGACAAGGAAAAATGTCTCTAAGTCTTGACTAAATATCCCTTGTGGGGAAAGATACCTCCTGGCTAAGCAGCACTGATCCTAAAGCAGCAATGATCAGCTCACAGGCCACCCTCCTGATGTGGGACCCAGCGGTTATAAGAAGCGAGGAAAAGCAAGTAGCTAACACTTTGAGAGGGTCACAGGGCTATCACGGTCTTGTGGGAAGATCAGATTTGGGTTAGAGAGCACCGAAAAGAATCTTCCTGGACAAGGGTGGGAATACCGTGACTATTTTAGGATGACGGCTGTGACGTAGCTATCTCGCAGCCCTAAGGAGGAAAGAAATGCATCCCGCGATGACTGACAGTCCGTGTGTTTCGTCTGCTTGCTTCACTTCCTTTGCCTGACCCAACTCACTGCTCAAATGAGTCACCTGCTTTTTAATGGCTCCTGAAATGCAGATTTCAGTACTTATACCTAATACATACTGAAATCCAGAGTCCTAGAAGGTCACACCAAGTATATACAGTGAAGCCGTTGGCAGGCCTGACGCACCAACACTGTGTGCTTCCTCTTCCCACAGTTCTCTGTGGCCTCTAACAGCTAAGCAGGCTCGCTCCAGGACTCGGGGCTTCAACCGAACTTCCTAGCTTTACAGACCAGAGTAAAGACTCCTCTGTAAATAACAGCAGGTGGGGAGATGTGAGGAGGATGAAAGTAGCTAGACTGCCTGGCAAGAGTAGAACCGTAGCCAATTTCTGAGGTGGTATTTCACACTGTTTCCCTTTATTTACTTTCTGCTTGTTTGCCCTTGATTAAATACTAACCTAGCCTGAAGAGTATGGGATGGACGTGGCCTGGGGTGAAGCCGGGAACCTCCACCCCAATGGCAAGATCCCATTATGAATCATTTAAAGTGTGCTAGGAAAAAGTAGATACAATGAAAGGCAGTCTTAATTCTTTGAGGGAAACAGGAAACATGTGGCTCTGGGAGAAATAAACGAGTTACATATCTAAAAGTTAGGAACTAGACGCCCTGCATGATCGCAAAATTCCAACAGGATAGAGTGCTCCATTCCTGCGCGAGAGAAGGGGCCTCGGTGTAGAATGAACACCGCCGACCATCACGAAGAGAGAAGCGTGGTCTCTGGTGCTCAACCGTCCGTACATACCATCAGCGAGTGACTCACAAGAAAGGACTGGAACTCGAGAGTGTAAGATAAGGCACTTTGTTTTTAATTCTATCCGTTTCTTCAGAATTAATCAAGGTCTGGGGTCCTCTGGTAATTGTAAGTTGTGCTGACTGCAGCTAACGGGTCGACCACGTGCTCAGGAAGGCGTCAGAGTGCCACGGTCCTGAGTAGACTCCTTGGTGCGTTCTGCCCACCCATCCACGTGCATTCTGACTTCTCGGCAAACTTCCCACAGCATGACCAGTGCGGGCGCCCTGGGTGGCCTTTGTGTCCGTGGCCGCAGCCTAGGTACCCACCTGGGCGGTACCAAGAGGAGACAGAAGACAACCATTAAGAATAAAGTCCAGCAGTTTTCCGTGGAAACTTAATGTTTCTGGCAACACGTGGACTCATGGGTGTGAAAACATGTAATAAAAACTCGGCAAGAGAAACAAGCTGTCTGGCGCCTTGTCTAGGAGGAGGCCTCCTGAGGACTGAAGATAGCGCATCGATTAAGGTTTGCTGAAGTTCTGAGAGCATAGTTTTAACATCCTGCTAACTCGAGATGAACCGGTTTAGCTGTAAAGTAATTGAAATGAAAGACATGGGAAGAGTGGCTGAAATAAAGAAGATAGTTCCTAAAGTGTTTATGCAAAAGGGTGCATGAGCCTATCTTAAGGCCCACTACCAAAGTAAGGACACAATAGGATACTATTTAAAAAATAATTAGGGGGGCGCCTCGGTGGCTCAGTCGGTTAAGCATCCAACTCTTGATCTTAGCTCAGGTCTTGATCTCAGGGTCCTGAGTTCAAGCCCTGTGTTGGGCTACACAAAAAATTAGAGGGGCGCCTGGGTGGCTCAGTCATTAAGGGTCTGCCTTCAGCTCAGGTCATGATCTCAGGGTCCTGGGATTGAGCCTCAAGTTGGGCTCCCTCTCAGCGGGAAGCTTGCTTCTCCCTCTCCCACTCCCCCTGCTTGTGTTCTCTTTCTCACTGTGTTTGTCAAATAAACAAATAAAATCATTTAAAAAAAATAATAATAAAAAAAAAAAAAAAAAAAGAAAAGGTCTCTTGCCTGAGTCGACCCTCCTTCCCCTAAGAAAAGAGCCAGACCTGGTCAAATGATGTAATCACCCACTTTCCCATCCTTGACTTGCTTGGCATTTCTAAGCAGAGTGGGTTTAGATTTTTTTTTTTTTACACTGCCAGGCTGCTGGAAAGGGTATAGACGGAAATCGAACATCCCGGGGAGAAGCACAGGGCTCCTAAGACTGGTGAACTAGATCAGAACTGCAAGAACTCAGAACTTTAAAGCTTATTATTTCACTTTTCAGAACAGAGAAGCTTTAAGCGAACTTTTAGAACTGTGGTGTATTGATATGCATGGATTATATTCCTAGCAAGAGAGCCTAAGTCTGAGTCTCCTAAACCCAGTGGCTGTGTAGTAGTTGACCCCGCACTGCCGCGAGACTTTCGAGAGTGTTCCTCCTCACCTGGCATGGTGCCCCCACAGGCACAGCGAGCTGTCTTCTGGCCTCCGCTGGAGCAGAACGTGCAGCAATGAAACACACCCGGGTGTGGACGGTGCCTTTTCCTCACGGTCACGGTGAACGGTGAGCCCTTCAAAGTTGAGGCCAAGAGCAAAGAACAGCACGAGTCAACAGGGATGTGCTGAGCATCCATTTGCTTAAATGCAGGGTCAGTCACAGGGCATGGCCCTGGAGAGTTGAGGACAGCAGGAGGGAAACGGATGAGGGACCAGTGACCGGCTGGGTGCTTAAGCTGTGTGACGCCATGTACAAAGGCATGAGAGCCAAGGGCTCTGTGCGGCCCCTCTAGCATGGAGCCCATCTGATACATGAATAAGCCCATATAAATAAATATAATTTATAAATTTTTTAAAAAGCTGTGTTTGTTTGTTTTTTTTTTTTTTAAAGATTTTATTTATTTATTTGAGAGTGGAGTGAGAGAGAGCAGGAGAGAGGAGAAGGTCGGAGGGAGAAGCAGACTCCCAAAGGAGCTGGGAGCCCGATGCAGGACTTGATCCTGGATGTCCGGGATCATTACCTGAGCCGAAGGCAGTCGCTCAACGACCTGAGCCACCCAGGTGCCCAAAAAGCTGTGTTTTGTGTCACTGGTGTCACCATCTTCTCCAGTCTAGGGGAGTCTTGGGGCTCGTTAGTAGAATGCCACAACCACAAGGCTACGCCGTTCCCATGATCCTCTCTCCAATGCCTTGTCACACACCTGCTCCTCTCACACACTGAGCCTCACTCCCTTCCTCCCTCCGTCCATCCTGGACATTTGTTTCCCCATCCACCTAGTCTCATTCTGTGAGGACACAGGCAGAAAGGTGAAGAGCTCAATAATCCTCAAACTCAAAACTCTCCCACCTGCCCCTCTCCTTCCAGGACAACTTCCATTCTCCACTTCCTGTCCTGTGTTAGACAATCAGTAGCTAAGAAGGGAGCTCATAGGCCTTTCTCTGGCTGAGAAGCATGCTGTCTGCAGAAGCACAAAACTCAGAATCTGGTACCTCAAAAGCCTTTCAAGTGTTCCATCTCTCCTCCTTTCAAGAATTTACGATCCATTTTAAAAACACCTTGGAGTTCAAGGAAATGGGTTCAAGTTCTGGTTTTGCTCTATAGGGACTGTGTACCTCAGCACGTTTGTTCCTTAGTCCAACTGCGTAATGATCCCTAGGCCTGAACAGCCTGGAACAAAGGCTTAAGAATGTAGGCAGAGGCAAGTAGCCCACTCCGGCCAATGTAGTTAGATGGGCGGCAATGGCTGCTGCACAGGAGTCTTCCCCGCCCTTCCTGCACACACCACAAGCCCAACACGTCATGACACTATGATATTTCATCGTCCCTGTCAGTGCTGCTTTCCGGTTGGGGAAAACCTATGAGTACTAGGGATTCTGTTGGACCTGCTGAGTATGGCCCAATTTTAAAAAATTCACACTCTCTAGACCAGAAAGTGTCATCCTTGTCTGAGGAGGTGGTAAGAGCCGAGCACATACGGAAATAGGCGAAAGAGTTACGAGGGTAGATGGTCATGCAGAGAGACGACTGGTCAGTTGAGGGGAGAGGGCACAAGTCTCCACAGTTGTGTTCCAGTACGTTCCAGTCTGTCTGGTTACAGTCTGAACAATCCTGAGCTAAAGGATATCACTTGAATGGGTATGCTTGTCCCCTGGCAGAATGCCCCCTGGGATGAAGGTATCTTTCCCAAATTAAGAATTTTCCGGGGCGCCTGGGTGGCTCAGTGGGTTAAGCTGCTGCCTTCGGCTCAGGTCATGATCTCAGGGTCCTGGGATCGAGTCCCACATCGGGCTCTCTGCTCAGCAGGGAGCCTGCTTCCCTCTCTCTCTCTGCCTGCCTCTCTGTCTACTGTGATCTCTGTCTGTCAAATAAACAAAGAAAATCTTTAAAAAAAAAAAAAAAAAAAAAGAATTTTCCAACTGGGGGCGCCTGGGTGGCTCAGTGGGTTAAGCCTCTGCCTTCGGCTCAGGTCATGATCTCAGGGTCCTGGGATCGAGTCCCACATCGGGCTCTCTGCTCAGCAGGGAGCCTGCTTCCCTTCCTCTCTCTCTGCCTGCCTCTCTGCCTGCTTGTAATCTCTCTGTCAAATAAATAAATAAAATCTTAAAAAAAAAAATTGTTAAAAAAAAAAAAAAGAATTTTCCAACGGGAAGAATGACAAAATACAAGCTCAACAGCCAGGAGGAGGAATAGGCACAGAGTTCTTACGGTCACCAGCGAAATCTACGTCATTTCTCAAGTGAAGAGAAGGAAGAAAGAGGATCCCATGCAATCCCTCCACACGGCTGATCCCCCACGTCATGTCTCCACAACCTGAGATGGTAGAAGCCAGAGGAAGCAGGGAGAAAGGAGGCCAGGGCCAGGCATAGGTCCTACTCACCTGCACATGCTGCTCCTTGATGCAGACCACCACGGTATAGACACCCGGCTCCTTGGGGGTATAGGAGACGTAGTATGTCCCGTCCTTGTTATCTCGCACCAGCGCTCTGACCGGACTGAATGCAGACGGGGTTCAAAAAACCACTCACTCTCACAGGCCTGCTGCAGCCGCCTGCCACTTGAGGTGCGAGCCCTACACCATTCTGCCCCACATTCATCTGAAATGTCCCCCAAACAGGACGCCCCTTCCACTGGTCTCAAAAACTAGTTTCACAACAGGAAGGAAGCAATATAAATGCTGCTTTAATCTGATGTACAGAGGAATTCCATGAAAGCATCACTGTGTTCTCTTTAATGGACTTGCTGGACTCCCTCCTCTGATTCCAGGAGACACACGCATATACTCCCAGCCCAATGGAGTAGCAGAGTGGGGCTGGACTTTGAGAAGGGGCCCGTTGGGTCCAACATAAGAGTATTTTTCAGGGAGCAGACTTTTGGGAGAGAGTGGAGCACTGGCATAAAACCCGCAGAAGAAAACACGTCTGCTCCACCTGGTCATATCACATATTTTAATAGCATCTGGGGGGCACGGAAGGGGGAGTTGGATGTAACTACTGCAGGCACACCTCCCTAACTACAAAGGGGCCTTAAGTGTCCAGTTTCGTCACTGCTTATTACCCTTGACACCTGGCTGTGTAATACACACCTGTCTTTCTTATCTTTAGGGATGACCGCGACTTGCACGCTGTCTCCTCCCCGACCCATGCTCTCTCCAGCTGCATCCTTACACAGCAGAGTGAAAGAGGCTGTCTGTTTCTCCCGGGCTCGGTGGAGATCTGCGGAAGATCAAACACTCAGTCCTCACCTGAAAGGCCAGACGGGGTGCCTGCCTCTGCGGAGCAGACACCATCTTCCTTCTTCTCTTTAGAACAAAAGGTCCGGCTTCCTGTTTATCGTAATCACCCTGCTCCCTTTCTTTTCCCTTCCCGCTCCGGCCCCCAGAGCATACCTCTTGGGAGTCCCTCCTGGCAAGCCTGGTTGTCTCTCAGCCAGTTGCTGCTCTTGGATCACCCAGGATCCTGAACCTTAACTGCAGCCCTAAGGGAGCTTTGAAAAGACTTGGGATGGTCCTCTGTAGTCAGAGCAGAAAACCTCTAGACCCTGTGAGGGAAGCTTGTAAGCCCAAAGCTATCCCGTCCGAGCTGCAGATCATGCTTGAGTTGGTCGGGGGGTACAGCTGATCGGCTTGGCCTCTTCAGCACTTGGGCCAAGCTGCTGGGAAAATAGTCACTAGGTGCAGCTTCCGGCCCAGCAGTTGCAACAGGGCTTCTTAACGAGGGGCTCATAAACTACCATGTGGTCTCTGCAGAGGCTTATGAGGGGTCAAAGAATCTCCTGAAGCGGGGTGCCCAAATTAGTGGATGTTTCTTGGGGAGAGATCATTCTCGAAGGGACCTAAGACCTCCAAAAGGTTAAGAATTCCCGTGCCAGAGTCAGGCTGCATCCATGGTCCAGTCTGCCCATCAGGACCGATCTCCGACATATCTGTGTTTGAATAACTGCTTTTAGGAACAGAAGGGTCCTTTCAGGACAGGAGAGTCAAAGGAAATTATTTCTCCCTCTACCAAATGAAATGCCTACCATAATCTTTCAAATGTCAAGATGTGGCTTACATAAACCAAGAAGGGCACAGATGAAAGTATGCTCCAACCTTGTCTTCCTCATTCCTCTGAAACTCTTTGGAATGATCCAAGCCCCCTGCGGCCCTGCCATGCTCCTCTGTAGGCAGGCAGGACTTCACCCCGGCCTATCCTGTTACCGTCTTTGGGCACTATCTCTGCTCTACCATCTGATAGAAACAGCATGCTCGGGGCGCCTGGGTGGCTCAGTGGGTTGAGCCTCTGCCTTCGGCTCAGGTCACGGTCTGGGGGTCCTGGGATCGAGCCCTGCATCAGGCGCTCTGCACGGCGGGGAGCCTGCTTCCCCCTCTCTGCCTGCCTCTCTGCCTACTTGTGATCCTTGTCTCTTGAATAAAGAAAAATCTTAAAAAAAAAAAAAAAAGAAATAAAGAAAGAAAGAAAGAAAAGAAACAGCATGGTCCTGGAGGTCCTTGCTAGTAACTGCTTTGCTCAACTGGAAAAGGGTCACGCCTCACTGCTGTATGGGATACTAACTGTACCCTGGCCAGAATGAAACAGAAAGAAAGGGCGAGGAAGGGGGGGGGGGTCACTGTCCTTTCTATCACTATGGTCTCGCCCTCAGTAAACTGGCTGGTAGGAAACTCTTCCTAGCTGGATGAGGGCCCCAGCTGAAAAAGCCACACCTCCTTAAACACCATGTCCTCGCCCACCGCCCTCTCCAGGCCAGCGGGAAATGCCTTCCTACCTTCTCCTTGAAGGACACATTTGCTCGGATCGACCTCTTTGGTATTGATGGCCCCATAAACTTCGTAGCCACGGCACCGGCCTGCTTTCTGCTGAGGAGAGAAGCATATCTTATCGTTCACTCCAGGATGGACACTGTATTCGACTTTGTTCAGCTTTGTGAGCCGTTCAACTACCACCCCCTTGGTGATGAGGATCTCCAAGTCTGAGCCACTGGTCAGCAGGTGCTCCGTGAACTCCACGCCGGTCCGCATGTCTGCCAGCAGCTGCTCCAGCTGGGCTTTCTGCAGCTGCAGGGAGTTCTCCTTCTGGACCCGTATGTCTTCCAGCTGCTTCAGCAGCTTGTCCCGGTGCTCCTCGATGGCCTTGATGTAGCCTTCAGAGAACGTTCGCACGTCGGCAGCCACGGCCTCCACCCGCTCCTGGAGGGCAGTGTTCACCCCTTTGATCTGTAGGAGGGCTTCCTCCAGCGCCTCCACGTGGGGCTGGGTGCCTTTCAGGAGTTCCCGCACAGAGTCCCCATGCTTGTGGATAACATTGCTCGTGAAGTCATAGGGGTGCTCCCGGTGTTCCCCCACCACGCAGTCCCGACACACGGGCCGGTCGCAGAGCTCACAGAACAGCCTCAGCTCCTCTGCGGGGTGCGCAGGACACAAAATGGGCTTTCCGATCCTGCTGTAACCTTTCAAGTCTTTTAGGTCCACCATCGTATGGTAAGTTGTTTTCTTCTGCCGCCTAGGGACAGAGTCAGGGACAGAGTCAGGGACAGGCAATTAGGGGCCGGTTCTGCTGGGCAAGTCTGGTAGTTTTCAGAGCATGGCTTGGAAGTCAAACAGATTAGAGTTCAGTCCCTTGCTCTGACCTCTTACTTAACCATGTAATCCTCTGATTCCAGTTCCTCCTCATCTGCGCGGGGAGGAAATAATAACACCTATTCAAAAAAGGCTACTATGTTGAATAAAATGATAGTAGACTATGGCTCTCTGACCTGGGACAGGACTTTGCCAAAGGTTGCAACACTAAAGCCTATGGCCTGGAACTTTCTCTGAAGCATTAATTTGGCAAGCTGAGACAAGAGCCATGGCCTACTTCAGCAAGCTAGAGGTGAGAGCATGGTGGGAACCCAGCACCAAGAGACAGAAACTGTGCCACGTGGCACAGCAAGAAGACCCAGCAATTAAAGTGTCCAGCTGGCCCCGACAGAGTCTCCCTCCACTTTCACTTGAGATTTTGGTAAAGCATTTCCTTTGGCCAGTGCCTGCATCACCCAAAGCAGCATGCTAGAATTTTCCCCAAGTCACTGGCATTATTAGAAAGACTGAAATCAATGGTCAGTCTTCACAGTTCTTTTTTAATTCCCCTTTCCGGTGACCCTCTAGAGATTCAGGAGAATCCCCAGGAAACCCGATGACTGTGGGAAGATGCCCCGGTAGCATGATAGCAACTCGAAGCTCGCATGACTATTCTGGCACCAGAAGAGTGGCTATGGAGAAAACAGGGTCAGCCATGTAGCTGGTAGCAAGGCAGTCATAATTACAAGTTAAAAATAGAAAGACTGAAGATTACTAACTTGTTCTGTTGGTGAGACCAGAAAACAAATGGAAGGCAGAATTCAAAAACTATTTTAAGATAATCCTAAAATCTTGGCTATTTTATAATCTGATGTCCTGGAATGGGGGTGGGGGTGGAGAAGGGACAGAGAGTGATTCATGTGACCAGCTGTTCACCAAATGCCATAAAGGACAAAAATCTGCACCCCGATGATAAGTCCACCTCCCAAGCTCCAGAGTCACTCTAGGGTCCAAGGCAAGGCTGTGATGGGGTACAGCCAAATAGCCCTTATACTGGGAAGGCAGCACGGATTACTAGAAAGAGCACAGAATGTGGTCAGAAGACCTGGATTTAAAAACTGGATTCTGTTATATGCTACTTACTGGCTGTGGTGCCTTGGCAAATCACATTTTGCTGAGCTTCAGTTTCCCCAAATAATAAATGGGAGGGAAAACAGCGCCTGCTTTTCTATAAGAGTTGCAAGGCATCAAATGTGATCAAGGCCAGGGGCTGTGCATTCTTCTCTGTTTATCCAGCACCCACTACAATTATTCACCATACAAACGATTGATGATCCAAGGAAACTGCAACTGTGCTTTGCAAACTGAAAAGGACTATGCAAACCTTTGCTTCTATTATTCTGAGATGTATTATGTAAGACTGCAGGAGTTAACTACCATTCCAGAGTATTTATGACAGCGTATACTGCTCTCTGACCTTACACGGCATTTGAGAGAGCTTTCCATCCCATCTGCTCTGGGGGATTTCTGGCTTGATACCTCTTTGTATTCTGCTCTTAAGCCACACCTGGGAGGTGGGGGGTGGGGGGGTGGGGAGGGGTATCCCATCTTTACCTATGAGCCTGGCAGCAGAAGTGGCAGAGATTGGCTTTGCAGGTCTGACATCTCTTCTCCACCTCATTGTCGCTGCACAGGTCGCACACCAGGCCCTGGCCTTCCCCATGAAGACTCTCCAGCATCACATCATTCATGGCCAGGTGGTCTATGGTTAAAGCCTTCACTCCACCCATGGGCAGGTCCACCTGAGCATCACATACCGGACAGAGGATGCCGATCTGTGGCTGCAGACTGGGTGGCTTGAGTTCCTGGAATATTGACCCCTCAGAGCTTGTGTCAGAGTCTCCCCCTCTGAGGTCCACTACTGAGAAGGGTTCCAGCTGCTCCAGGCACGTGGTGCAAACTGTGTGCAAACAAGGCAAGAGCCTGGGGGCTTTGAAAAGCCCCATGCACAGAGGGCAGTGAGTCTTGCCTGAGTTCCCCAATGCGGTTCCCCTGGGGAGTTTGCCTAGGAAACCCAGCAGCGGCTTCCTCTTTTCTGACATAATCCCCACGTTTGTGCCCAGTATCAGAAAAGGCGGTGGAGAGCTCTATAATGAAGTAGTAGGTGGTTAAGCCCACCCAAAGAGAAAGTTCCCAGAATTTGAACAGAGACCATGGGGACTCTCTCTTCGGCAATTCACAGGGCAAAATGGTAGAAGAGGAGTCGTCAAAGGAACCACCCGCAGATCTACTTAGGAGGGCCCCCTCCTTTCCATGGCATCCCATACCAGACGCGCCCACGCCCTCCGGTGCCCCCCAAGTCCTCCTCCCCGGAAGCGCTTCCAGGTCTGGTCTTGAGCTGGTCTTGCCGCCGCCAATTCCCGGACCCCCGCGCCTCTCACTCCCTCCACTACCACCCCCCTCCCGCCGCCCGCCCTACTGGCCCCGCGCCCGACACGCGACAAGCGCCTCCCCCGCCTCTGCGTGATGAGGTGGGAGGGGGCTCCTCCTCCTTCCCTCGACCGGCCCTGCGCGGACCGCACACGGCGGGCATGGGAGCTGCGAGTCCCGCGGGCTTCTCGGTGACCGCCGCCTCCCCAACACCGCGGCCCAAGGTGCCCGGAGGCTCTGGCCTCTTCGCACCAATCCCAGTCCGGGTCTACATAGGGAAGTCCAATCACCGTCCGAGAAGGGCGGCCCTCGCCGCTGGGGGCCCAGCCCCCCACCAGAGTGACACCAGCAGCATCCAATAAGGCTTGGAAATTCCACATCTTCGCCTATCCACTACGACCGGGAGGGGAGGGACCAAACTGAGGGCCCGGGTTGGGATGTTGAGAGCTCGGGCGGAGGGGAGGAAAAGAGCAGGGCTGGGAGTGAGCGGCACAGTATAGCCAGCGTCACCCTTTTACGGGGACTCTCTCTCTATCGCTGTAGCGACCAGAGAGGCCAGAGGACCCCTTAAAAATCCGCTCTGCTAAGCCCCGGGGACGACCTCCTTCGCGCCTTCGGATTGGGCCCACGAACCGGCCTGGGCTTTCCCATTGGTGGCTGGCGCCCCGAGCTCAGCGCACAGCTTGCCGGGAGTTGTAGGAGCGGCGGCGTCTTAGTGCCGAAGGCTTCCGACGTGACGACCGACGTTTCTGCTCAGCCGGCGTGAGCCCGGAGCTCCCCTCGGGGCCTGCCCAGCTTATTTTAGTTCAGGAATCCCTCAAGCCTAGAGTTCCGGCTACAAGAGCTTCGTTTCCCGGGGCAAGGGCCCTGAGGCCCTGGTTCTGTGGCCCCGTCTTGTTGACCGTTGAACCGAGGGGTGGCGGTTGGGGAGCTCGGCTCCTCGGCGTCTGGGGCTGGAGAAGCCGTTGTTTCCCTTCGGGGCCAGGGCCGCGGAAGTTCTGAGGGCGTAAGGGTTTGTCCCCCAGGACGCGCCAGTTCTGTACACCAGAAACGGAGCACGTTTGTCCTGCCGTTTTGATCATGGCGGAGGGCCCGTGACTGGTCACCGTGGGAGGGGGGAGGATGTCGACGAGGGATGGACGCTTTGTGGGCTCACAGACTGATGGCGAAGATGAACGCGGCAGGCAGCCTTGACAGTTTCTCTGTCTCCTTCTCTCAGTGTCCGTACCAGGAGTCTCCTCGTTCGGCCCTGTGGGGGCTTGGCCACACCTGGGATCCGGGACCCGTAACTCCTCAATTTCCAGAAATGGTAACACTCTAGCTCCTTATCCTCCACTGTGCCTGTGATTTCCGGTTGCTTCAGCCTGTCTCGTACGCCTGATTCTCTCCCTGCTGGTTTTGTCACCTTCCTTCCTTGGTTTGGACCCGAGGGGTCTCCCATTACTCATCTCCTGCCATAGGCCCACGGCCTGGAGCCTAAGCTTACAAATACAGGGAATTCCCAAACACAAAACAAAGTAGAACATGACTCTAAAATATGAAAGCTATAAAAAGCTTTGAGGAATTGAAATGTTTGGCCATGTCGATGAAGTCAAATGCCACTTTAAAAAAAATTTATTATTTTTAAATTTTTAAAAGACTTTATTTGTGACAGAGAGACAGAGAGGGAACTTAAGCGCCAGGGAGCTGGAGAGGGAGAAGTAGGCTCCTTGCTGAGCAGGGAGCCCATATGGGGCTGGCTCCCGGGACCCTGGGATCATGACCTGAGTTGGAGGCAGATGCCTAACTAACTGAGCCACCGAGGTGCCCCTAAAATTTATTTTTAAGATTCATTTATTTATGAGAGAGAGAGCGCGCGTGCGCTCGTGTGTGCAGGCATGCACTGGCAAGCTTGAGGGGCAAGGGGCAGAGGGAGAGAGAGAGAGAATCCTTACGTTGACTCTCCACCAAGCGCCGAGCCCAGTGTAGGGCTCTAATCTGGGACCCCAAGATCACAACCCTAGCGAAGTCATGGAGTTGGCCACCCAACTGACTGAGCCCCCCAGGTGTCCCCAAATGCCACTTTTATATAAAAATTACATGTGATTCCCCAAAATAAATATGCCTACCAAGGTCTTAAAATACTCCTTACCTAGGTTTCTTCAGTTTCTCCTCCTCCTCCTTTTCCTCACCTACCCCGACTCAGAATCTGCTTTCTACTCTCAGGTGTGCCAGAGTAAGTCACAAAAACTGTGCAGACTTTTGTTTGCTATATATTCTTGCTCTCAGCTTCACCTGATGCTGGGTGATGCTTGGCTTCATCTCTTATTCATGCACTGTCACATTTCCCATGGTAGGTGTTCCAAGCTTCTCTTGTTTACGAAGTGCTTTAGAATTTACATGTGCATTATTTCACTTAATCTTTTAACAACTCTGTGAAGAAATGGAGTGGCAGAGAGGTCTGGTGGGCAGCCCAAGGTAACACCTCTGAGACTTGAACTCCTATTTGGGATGCCATGTTTAAGATTTGACCCTGACCTCCCTTTCCTTTATTCTTGAGCATCTAATCACTTATATACTCAGCAGATAACTGCCTTTAATGGAGTGAGAAAAGCAGGGCTATCTGGAGAACTCCCTCACTTTCTACTTAAAAATCTATGGTTTATCAGGGGCATGGGTGGCTCAGTGGATTAAGCATCTGACTCTTGATTTTGGCTCAGGTCATAATCTCAGGGTTGTGAGATCAAGTCTGGCTGTTGGGGCTCTCCCTCTGTCCCTCCTCCCCCCACCCCCTCCAAATCTGTGGTTTGTCACACCTCCTCTCATACCCATCCTGACTGCCTTTCTTCCATTCCTCAACTCTATTCTAGCCTCTCCTGGCTCTTCAAAACCTTGCTGCTCTTACGTTTTCTTTTTTTCTTTCTTTCTTTTCTTTTTCTTTTTTTTTTAAAGATTTTATTTATTTATTTGACAGAGAGAGAGAGATCACAAGTAGGCAGGGCAGCAGGCAGAGAGAGAGGGGAAGCAGGCTCCCAATGCGGGGCTCAATGCGGGGCTCAATCCCAGGAACCTGAGATCATGACCTGAGCCGAAGGCAGAGGCTTTAACCTACTGAGCCACCCAGGCGCCCCTGCTCCTACATTTTTAATCAGTCCTTTACTAGCATATTCTTTATGCCAAGAGTTACGATCAAATCCTAAAGGAGGAAGCAGATCCTCCCTTGACTGAGCTGGCTTTCCAGTTACTGACTTTTGTGACTCTCACCCTTACATTTCTCAGAAGAGTAGTCCTGCTTTCTGTGGTCATCACCATCAATCACCCATTTTTTTCCTCCCTCAAATAAACTAACTTCCAACTCCTCTTTTCTATTGAAACTTTTCTCTTATAGATTACAAGTGACCGAGTCACTGGCCTTTCTCAATATACAGTCTCTAGTAGTCACCATTGTTACATACTTCCTTATCCTTCAGACTTGCTTCCTTCTTGACTTCTGAAATGCTCTACTCTCCTGGCCTTCTGATCTCTTGGGCTGCTTCTCATACTCTCCTTCCTCACTGGTTCCCTTTCATCCTCTTTATACCCTACCTTTTCTCTCTACATGCCCTCTACACAGATGATTCCCAGATCCACACTTTCTCCCCTGAGCTTTGGTCACAACTATCTATTTTAAATCTGCACCCAAGTCTGTCCCCATCATCTTCAGGCCCACCTGCCTTAAATTTCATTGAACTTTTTTGCTCACTAAACTGTGTGCTCTGAATTTTCCTATTTTATTCTCTCAAGGATATCATTTTCCCCCCTTCGCTCCAACTTGAAACCTTACAGTGCTCCTGGCTTCCCTTCTCTTTTTCCCATATCCAGGCAGGTGCCAATTTCTTTCCATCCGTACTGCCATCATCTCACTGCATAGAATTTTCAGATGATACAGGACCCTTACCTGTAGTATTACACCCTCACCTCAGGTATTGTAGTAGTCTCCGAATTATCCCTGCCCTCCCTTTTTTTTTTTTCTTTCCCAATCAATCCTACAATTTTGCCCAAATTAATTGGAAAAACGTGCTTACAAGGCAGGCTTCATTCTAAAAGTTTCATTAGCTCCTTATCTCCACAGGATAAAATATTGATTCTAATATATCCCAAAACTGGCCTTTTAGTTGTCCCCTAAGTATTGCCAAACACACTTCTTTTGTTGCCAGTTTTGTCTGCAGAATCCTTCCACCTATTTTATTTAAACCTACCCCTCCTTTGATGTCAGGCCTGATTTACACTACCTCTTTGAAACTCCCTGTTACTTCAGGGCTCCAGACTTGAGCTCCAGGAACTCTTTTGCTATATGTTTTTCTTTTCAGTTTGTGTGATAGTGTTAAGCATGTTTATTTAGTTTGTATATATGTATATGAACATATGGGTGCATATATGTATGTACATACATGTATATGTATGTTTATGTGGGTGCATATATGTATGTATACACACATGCACAAACACATTTTCTCTGTATGAAGATGAGAAACGCTTAGCGATGAACCTAATGCCCGATCACTAGCCCTGTAATAAAGGCTTATTGTTGATGAGGCAGGGAATGATGATTGCAAATAAAGGAGAATAAACCAGAGTTTTATGGGCTGTGTAGACCATAGGTGAAACGGAGTGAAGTCACAGGAGGGCATTAGTTAAGGATTCTCCTGTCCCAGAATCAGTTCAGTGTTCCCGTGCTCACATACTGCTTCATCTTTCTGGGGACCCCAGGCGGCAAATAGTATAGGGAAGTACCGAAGTCGCAGGATCAGAGGAATGGGACTGATGAATGTGATCAGGTCCATCAGAGTGTCTAAAGAGTTTCAGCCCACCCTCGTAGCCCAAAATAGTGAAAAGCACCAAAGGCAGGAAGGATGGGAAGGCAGGAGGACCTGTGAAGAATGAAGAGTGATCGGGGCACCTGGGTGGCTCAGTGGGTTAAAGCCTCTGCCTTCGGCTCAGGTCATGATCCCAGGGTCCTGGAATCGAGTCCCGCATCAGGCCCTCTGCTCAGCAGGGGGCCTGCTTCCTCCTCTCGCTCTGCCTGCCTCTGCCTACTTGTGATTTGTCTGTCAAATAAATAAATAAAAATATATATATATAAAAAAAAAAGAATGAAGAGTGATCGACTAGCCCTACCAGAGACAGAGTGAGTACATAGAAAGTGAACCAGAGAGCTGTGTCTGACTTACTTTCACCATTGCACCTCTTTCTCACTTAACCATCCCTCTTGCTTCCTTACTTCAAAAATTTTCAGTTGTTATCAAACAGAATTGGCTGTGGTTTTATTTTGTTTTAAGTAAGTTCTGTGCCCAGCGGGGGCTGGAATTCACAAACTGGATATCAAGAGTCACACCAAATGGCCCTACCAACCAAACCAGCCAGTCACCCCTGCTTGTGACCTTGACAGATTTCTTAAAACTTTCTCTTCCCAGGGCGCCTGGAAGGCTCAGAGGATTAAGCCTCTGCCTTCAGCTCAGGTCATGATCTCAGGGTCCTGGGATCGAGTCTCACATCGGACTCTCTGCTCAGTGGGGAGTCTGCTCCACCCCCCACCCCCGCCTGCCTCTCTGCCTACTTGTGATCTCTCTCTCTCTAATAAATAAATAAAATCTTAAAAACAACAACAACAACCGAACTTTCTCTTTCCTTGGTTGCCATAACACTATTCTTGATTTTTCCTTCCACTTCCTGTCCCTCTGACGACTCCTTGTCTTTCTCACTGCAGAGCATGACTTCTTCCACCCAGCTCTGAAATGTTGGTATTTTCCAGGCTCCTCAGCCCTATTTAATAAAAATCTTCATCCTCCCTTGATTGTTGTGAGATTTGAAGGTGGTGTTTCTAGAGCCCGCGTCTGATATAAAGGGCTCTTTTTACTGTTATCATTATTATCCACACCGTATCTCTGAATTGACTCCTTCCCATCCATCCCTACTATTCCTGCTTTCAAGTCAAGTTCAAGTCCTTATCATATTTTGTTTAGATTACTAACTGGTGTCTCTGTTTCTAGTCCATTCTCGATAATCCTGTCAGAGATCTTTCTGAAACTCCCAATTTGATCATCATCTTCCGTGGCACTTCAGGACCTTCATTTGTTTATCACATATTCTTTAAGCACCTGGAATGTGTTTTCCCAGAATGCCTTCGTGGCTAGCTCCCCCCTAGAATACTAGTGAGGGCAGGGACTTTTGATTGCCAGGATATATCATTGTGTAGAACAAGCAAAAATCCCTCCTTTTATGGAAGCTGTTTTCTAATAGCGACTTCCCTTAGCTCTACCTCTGCAGGCCTACTCAACCTCCTTTTTTCTACTGCTCCACCCACACTTTTTTTTTTTTTTTTTTTTTTTTGTACCGCCCCGGCTTTTTTTTTTTTTTTTTTTTTTTTTGAAGTGTACCTTTTCTTTATGAATTTCATTTTACTTCTTGTTGT
>NC_081570.1:100488423-100614668 GCF_022355385.1 Mustela nigripes
TTTTTTTTCCCCCCCCCCCCCCCCTTTTTTTTTTTTTTTTTTTTTTTGACTGCCCCATCCAGGCTTTTTTTTTTTTTTTTTTTTTTGAAAGAGCCTGATTCCTGAAAGATTCTTTAGTGCCATCTAGTGGAAGTAGCTGCAAAATAGAAGTGTGCACGGTCCAAGCTCTCTAAGTAGTATAGCAGCTACACTACTAAGAGAGCTTGGACCGTGCACACTTCTATTTTGCTTGTGTTGAACTGAGATGGACAGGAGAAAACTTGGTTATGTTGCATTATGGCTGCTTTGCGTTTTATCTAGGAATTCACTGTACCTTGAGATGTTTCTAATTGTGAGATCTAACAAGTATAAGTAGTTCCTTAGAAGTGGTATTTTATGTTAAGTGGGCAACTCTTCAGCCTTGAGAAGGTGTAGGATGAAATGGCTAGACTGATCTGAGGTTTGGAACTCTCCTTGTGTAACTTCTTTCAGGTTAAACTGGAACTAAATAAGATATAAGTTCCATTATTACTTAACTCCTCACACTTTCAGAAAGAATTCTTTCTTTAAGATCTTCTAGCTCTTCTCACTTGACTCCTTGTCTGACCAGAGGCTCTGTCCTGACCCCCAGCATTCCAGAATTGATAGAGTCAAAAAGCTGCACCCAATATTAGCTAGTTTAGCCTAAATATAAGCTATTCTTAGGCCATACTTTATTACATACTTTATTTATCTTTTTCTGTGAATTCCCTTTTTATGTTTATCAAATAATAAAGCTCATTATTAACCTTTTTTGAAATAGATGTTTCATAAAGCGCCTGATATATTAACATATTTACTAAAAAATTAATGTGGATAAATGCTTTGTGATTACATTATCTTTTATATAAATTTATCTTCCACATAAAATATACATAAGCTGGGTAATATAAAGAAAATGGCACATTCAGAGATTGGATTTTGTATGGCATATGGTGATAATTCTTGTGATTAAAATTAGAGCAGCAGTTGTGGAGTGCTCATACTGGTGTATTAGAGAACAGATATTAAAAGGCATGTTTTAAATGAATAAACAAGCAAAAAGCAGAATCACACTTGTACTCACACAGAACAAACTGGTGATTGCCAGAAAAGTGGGGGGTAGGAGGTAGGCAAAATAGGGGAAGGGGAGTGGGAGCTACAGGCTTCCAGTCATGGAGGGAATAAGTCTCAGCAATAAAAGGCACAGCATAAGGAATGTAGTCAATGGTTTTGTAATAGTGTTGTATGGTGACAGATGGTAGCTACACTTGTGGTGAGCACAGCTTAATAGTTAAACTTATCAAATGGCTATGTTGTACCCCAAACTAACATAACATGTGTCAATTACACTAAAAAAAATTAAAAAACAACAACAAAAACGGGGCTTCTGGGTGACTCAGCCAAGCGTCTGTCTTTAGCTCAGGTTGTAATCCCAGGGTCCTGGAGTAGAGCCCCACTTTGGGCTCCCTGCCCAGTGGGGAGTCTGCTTCTCCCTCTGTCCTTCCCCTCCCACTTGTGCTTGCTCTCTCACTAGCTCTCCTGCCCCCTCTCTCTTGTAAATAAATAAAATCTTAAAAAAATTTTTTTTAAAGGTTAATAAAAAGGAAGAAAAAAGACGTTTTGCACTCTTTATAATATTGCATTATAATTTAACTTATGCTATGTTTTTCTGATTTGTGTTTTCTTATTTCTTATTTGTGCTTAATGAACATGTCAACTTGCAAGATTAATCAGGAAAATTTAATTTAGGGGAGACCCTTTGTCTGGAATACATTTGCCTCAGATATCTTAGCTTGTTCATATGGTAAGTCTCTGAAGGCAAGGCCTATTATCTCTTGTATACTCTACGTATTCATGGTATCTAGATGCATGCCTAGCCCATAGTTGGAGCCCAATAAATATTTATTACATGGATATATGAGAAAATTGAGGCACAGCTAGGTAGAGACATGGCCTGAGGTCACATGGAATTTCTGGAAGAACTGGGGCATGAACCCATGTGTTCTGACTGCTGTTCTGTTGAGTGGTTTGGTGTAACACCTGGTCTCTAATCAGTACAGGTTTTAGTCCTGGCCACTGCCCTGAGCTCTTTGTTTTGGAAGGACCTACTTAGGCCCCTCTTCAGTCACATCCTCACCCAGGGACAAGGAATACTAAGTACATTATCCCACTCCACCCCCTTCACTTTGGCCTCAGAAGTGGTCAAAGGGCAGCTGTTGGGGGTGGTGGAGCTTGATGGAGTTTGTTGGGGTGTCCTCTCTTGGGTGGAAAAGAAAAGAAAAACAATATGGGCATATGACTTTTTTTCCTTTTGCTCATGACCCCTCAAACGTTAGGCGTGGCCATATCTCCATAGTAAATCTAGTTCTCCCTATGTGTTTAATGTTGTTTAAACACCTATATTGTACCTGACACTGTGCTGGGTATTTTCAAATATATTTTTTCATTTAAATTTGTTCTTAATAAGTCTCAGAAGTAACATGCTTAAGGACCCACAACTAATCAGGTGCAAAGCTAAATGCGTAACCAGTTTCTTCAGGAAGTGTAGAGTACTCTACACTTAACAAAACACTAATGTGTGTGCGAATATGTGTGTGTGCATATGAGTTTATATAGGTTTTTTAATTGAGAAAATAATGTTTGATAAAAAGGTGACTAATTTAAAAGAACATAAGTAAATAGTAAATCTCCTGTGCCATGCCCTGAGTCAGAAATAACCAGGTAACAATTTCTTTTGTTAAAGGTATCTACATATTTGGGACCCCTGGGTAGTTCAGTCGTTAAGCATCTGCCTTCGGCCTCAGGTCATGTCTCCAGGGTCCTGGGAACGAGCCCCTCTTTGGGCTCTCCCCACTCAGCAGGAAGCCTGCTTCTACCAGCCCCCCTGCTTGTATTCTGCCTCTTGCTGTCTCTCTCTCTCTCTCAAATAAATAAATAAAATCTTAAAAAAAAATATATTTACATATTTTAAAACTTATCACCAATAATTTTGAACTGTTTTATTTGGAAAACTTTAGACATAAGCCACACACATCGCAGAGAGTATAATGAATCTCCACTTATCTCTCATTCAGTATCATTTTTATTTCAGGTATTTCCCCCAACTTTTATTTACTTATTTAAAGATTTTATTTATTTGTCAGAGAGAGAGCAGAAGCATGGAAAGCTGCAGGCAGAACAGGCAGAGCAGGCAGAGGGAGAAGCAGGTTCCCTGCTAAGCAAGGAGCCCGATGTGGGACTCGATCCCAGGACCCTGAGATCATGACCTGAGCCAAAGGCAGACGCTCAGCTGACTGAGCCACCCAGGCCTCCCTCCCCCAACTTTTATTATCATTTTTCTTTGTTCGAATATTTCCAATTGAATCCCAGATATCATATCCTTTTATTAAATTTTATTAAGATTATATTGATACCTATTTGAAAACATTTAGCTGTCACGATAGAAAATATTTTGACTTTTCATGTAGAAGTCTTAATTTTAAGAATACCACACACAGGGGCACCTGGGTGGCTCAGTTGGTTAAAACCTCTGCTTTCGACTTGGGTCATGGTCTTGGGGTCCTGGCATCAAGCCCCACATCTGGCTCTCTGCTCAGCAGAGAGCCAGCTTCTCCCCTCTCTCTCTGCCTGCTTCTCTGCCTACTTGTGATCTCTGTCAAATAAATAAACAAAATATTAAAAAGAATACCGTACACTGTGCAATGCCGATTTTATTTGTTTTATTTTAAAATTCCCTCTTTCATTTCAAAGAGGACTGAGATGGGGGCTGGGCATTTAATAATGACTTCTGTGACTATAAATAAAACGTATACATATGCAGCTCGTGTTATAGCACTTGGTTTGCTTCTCAGGATTCTGTGGGACCACACGGGCCACTTTCTATTTTTTTTTTCTTTTCCCCTCTTTTGGAAGAGCTGTTCAAAATGATAAGGAAATAAATACCTTTTTTTCTCCCTTCTCTGAGTGACAGAACCTGAAAATGATTAATATAAAAGGGCAGACTGTGATTTAATGTAGTGCCTTTTTAATTCAAATGACAGCTAACTTTTCTGAGCTGAAGTGCACCCACATCTTGGTAATAGCATTTAGAGCATGAGCAGTTTATAATATACCATGGCTTATAGAGAAGTCTATACATTAATGCTCCTAGTTTTATAGAAATATATATAATCCCCACCAGATGAGACAAAGCCAAGTTATTTATTTCTACATTGACAGCAACTCTTTCTTTCTTAAGTACCTATTTTCTAGGTAGCACTTAAATCTGCACTCCATTTTAATAAATTCTTCTTCTTCTTTTTTTTTTTCTTTTGCACAGTGTGCAGAACCTGAAAGCTTTTCCTCCTTTTACTAATGAGAGGAGTACATGGTGTTTTCAGGAAACTCTGATGTGATAAATCCTTTATATTCTTCAGTGTTCAGTGCCTCTCTTTTAGACAGAGTCCCATCAGGAAGATCTCTAGAGTGATACTATCTGGAGGGCTGGCCTGCTTGTAAATAGCTATAAGAGGGGAGCTGTGAGGGGGCAATCGGGGTGGAAAGAGGATTCAGAGGCTTCATTGGAAACTGTACTTGCAGAGCAAATCTAAGTATCGTGTAAGTATCCAGTGGGGCTTGGTGCTGCCCCTGCTCTAGACTTGTGCTGTCCCACATGTGGCTTTTGAGCACTTGAGATGCGGTTAATTCAAAGTAGAAATGGTGAAATGTAAAATACATGTGGGTTGTAAAAGATTTGTAATGCGAAAAGGAAGGTAAATCATCTCATTAGTAATATTTTATATTGATTGCATGTTAAAATGATACATATTATAAATATATGTGTGTGTATATATATATATATATTTTTCTTTTTTTAATACAGACTTTATTTTTTAGAGTAGTCTTAGGTTCACATCAAACCTGAGTGGAAAGTGCAGAGAGTTCCCATATATCCCGTCTCCACACACATGCATGGCTCCCCACCATCAACATCCTGCACCAGGGAGTTAGATTTGGTATGCTCTAACCAGTACTGATACATCATTATCACCGAAGTCCACAGTTTTTATTAAGGGTCACTCTTGGTGTTGTTCATTCTGTAGGTTTTGACAAATATATAATGACATGTATCCACCATTTTAGGATAGTTTTACTCTCCTAAAATCCCCCATGCTTTATTTACTCACCTGTTCCTCTCCTCAAACTCCTGGCAATCCCTGATCTTTTTACTGTCTATCATCTTGTCCTTTCCAGAATGTCATATCATGGGAATCATACAGTATGTAGCCTTTTCAGATTGGCTTCTTTCACTTAGAAATAGACATTTAAGCTTCCTTCACATCTTTTCATGGCTTGATAGCCTATTTCTTTTTCACACTGGATGCTATTCCAAAGTGAATCTGCTACAGTTTATTTATCTAAAAGTGATAATATTTTAATAAAAATCTATAAAATAAAATCTACTATTAAAATTATTTTTACTCGTTCCTTTTTACTTTTGTAATATGGTTTCTAAAATAAAGTTGTATACAATGTTTACTTTAGATTTCTTCTGGACAGAGCTGCTGTGACCTTGGTAAAATGATGCTGTTGGTAGTTTATCTTCAAAACAGTCTTCTTATTCCAACATCTGCCTGAGTTTTGCTGCCTCCTACAAAGAGCATTCTCCTTCTCTAGGACTTGTCTGCTTTGGGTTGGTTCCTCCACTGACCCCAAGCTACTTGGGATTGCCATGGTCCTCCCCCTACCTTTCCCAACAGAGACTTACGCTATTTAACTCATTTTGTCAGTAAGGTGACAATTGACGAATTGGGTCCTTTATCACTGCACTAGGTTCTTTGGAGCATATTAATTATGATGTCTGTGGTTTATAATAAAAAAGTTTTTGTAGAAGATCTGACACAAAGCCTTAGGAATTAACTTATTTTTTGTTAGATATCTTTGAATTTATCTTGCTTTACATGTATTTAAGTGACTAATACATTAATAATTGTTTACAAAAACTAATTGGAATGGAAATTCATTCTATTATAATCTGATTTATGCCTCTCTATGTTGGATCTGTTTATATCATGCATTCTCAGTAGGAGTGTTAATGCCCACAAGTGGGCAAAAATTGGTTCTTGAGGTATGGAAATATCTTACTCCTTTTTTTTTTTTTTTTTTTAAAGACTTATTTATTTTAGAGAGAGAGAGAGCAGGGGTGGGTGGGGCAGGAGAAGAGGGAGAGAGAGAGAATCTCAAGAAAACTCACCATTGAGCAGGGAGCCCAAAGCAGGGCTCGATTTCAAGACCCTGAGATCATGACCTGAGCTGAAACCATGACACTTGCCAGATACTTAACCAACTGAGCACCCAGGTGCCCCCCAAATCTTACTCTTTTAAGTATATAAGCATATATATTACTTAGACATAATATATGTAACGTGTATATAATAAACACACACACACATTACAAAGCCAAATATACAGTATATCTGCATATATAGTTTCCTAAGAGGCAGTTAGAAAAGAAGTCTGAAAATGTTCCTTAGGGTTTGGTTATGAAACATGTTGAGAAATACTGGTTTATCTGGATAAGAAATTACTGCAGCTTTCACATTACAGCAGAATGTTTTTATGAACAGTTAGTTAACAGTTAAGTTAGTCTTCAAAGTTTCCAAAGTAGGGAGAGAAGGAAAAAAACTGCGGAAAGCTGTAGGAAGATTAGAAAACTGAGGAAAGCTGTAGGAAGATTTACCTTTACAGATTGGGAGAGAGGGAGCATCTGAAGAGTGTTAGAAATCTCTACCACCAGTTGATCACCAATTATGAACATTTTGCCTCTTCATTTGTTCATTCATTCATTCATTCATTTAATCTCTCCTCCCCACCAACCCTCAACACTCCCTGGATTATTTAGGTGAAAGTATATAGATATTCACTGCACTATTATTATTATTATTATTTTGGCTAAAGATTTTATTTATTTATTTGACAGATGGAGATCCCAAGTAGGCAGAGAGGCAGGCAGAGAGAGAGGGAAGCAGGCTCCCTGCTGAGCAGAGAGTCCGATGTGGGGCTCGATCCCAGGACCCTGGGATCATGACCTAAGCTGAAGGCAGAGGCTTTAACTCACTGAGACACCCAGGTGCCCCAGGTGTGAAAAATTTTCAAAATAAAAGCCAGGGTAAAATGCCATCCTAATCTTTACCCCCTCCTATACCCTGATTCTACACAAGGGGCCCTGTTGAACCAAAATTTCTTGGTGACATGTTTGTGACCTTTGATCTTGTGCATATATTGCTCCCTCTGCCTGGAAATACTGTGTGGCCTCCGTTTCTTCCTTTACACCCAGCCTTTGCCTGGATAACTCCCAGAAGTCTTTTAAGGTTTTACTTCCTCCAGGAAGCCTTTCGTAACCGCCCAGCCCCACTTGTCTAGGTTGACCATCCTGCATTTCCCTTTATTGTGATTGTCCTTGTTATTGTGCTTGTTGTATAATATACTTGCACATTGAACTTGTCTGCCCTCACTGGATTGTGACGTCCATAAAGGCGAGGGTTCTTTTATTCGTCTTTTTTTCCTTGGCAGTTACCACAGGTCCTCACACAATATTTACTAAATAAAGCAACAATTAATTTTTCTATGAGATGCATATTTGTTTTATAAAATTCCATTTACAAGGGAAAACAAGAAAAATTAGGGAAGATGCTGGTGTTTTATTTAGCTTGTAAAGCTTTACTGCTGATAACAGTATAATATCAGGTTAGACTTATATAAATACTAAAAATAACTCCCAGATCCCTATTATTACCCCTGTAAAACTCTTGGTGAGATGTCCCTGAGAATTCTGAGAAAAATTGTTTCTCTGAGCCCCAGTAGAGCTCAGTTTCTGCTACAATAGCATTCTGAGGGGTGGAGAGGGGAGATACACAAAGATAGGAAGTAAGGGTATCATTTCTTAAGGAATTTGGAGTTTAGTGAGAGATACAGACTTAGGAGTGATACTAATAGTTTTTCCTTACATTTGTATCATTTTTTAATAGCTTACAATGTAATTTCACATAATTTATTCTTCACAAAAGCCCTGGAAAATAGGTATTATTATTTTTTAAAAGATTTTATTTATTTGAGAGAGAAAGAGCATGAAGCGGGGGAGGGTCAGAGGGAAAAGTAGACTCCCTGCTTAGCAGAGAGCCTGATGTGGGACTTGATCCTAGAACTCCAGGATCTTGACTTGAGCTGAAGGAGGTTGGTTAACCAACTGAGCCACCAAAATACCCAGAAAGTAGGTATTAACCCCATTTTAAAGATGCTGCCAGTAAGAGCCAGAATGTGCTATGAAGCTAGGAGATTCTCTTGTTTATATCCTAGACATTAGGCATTTTCCCCCATATCTGGGGTCCAGTGATATTAAGTGGCTAGAACTTTACCAAATTCTGCACTATTCCTTTTGAGTAAAATTGTGTAGGTACAACCAGGCTCCAACGTCACCCTTCACAGTTAGGAGTTACTCTCTAATGAGCAATATACACCAAATTGAAAAGTCCTCAAGTGAAATGCATGAAATTAGGTAAGGTCAGGTTTATTTATTTTAGTAATCTCTAAACCCAATGTGGGGCTTGAGCTTACCACCCTGGGATCAAGGGTGGCATGCTCTTCTGACTGAGCCAGCCAGGTGTCCCAGGTCAATTGTTTTTTATAACTTACCACATCTTTAGATACATAATTCTATATATTTACCCAAGATAAAGACTGTGATTACAGCTAGATAAAATATGTATGCAGTGGGAAGAGACTAGAAGGGCATATACAGACATGGTAGTCATTACCAGGGGGTAGATTTAGAAGTAATTTTTTTCTTTAAAAATTAAAATTTGCCTATAATTTTTAGAGTGTGTACATAAGCAAGTTCTTTTGCGTATTACTTAAGGAAAGCTAAGGGTCTCCTGTCTTGAGTCCTAATAGATTCTTGGCTAATTTAACCGCTCAGTTGAGTAGCCATTTTTCCTCTGTCTTCCCTTCTTTCATCAAGAACATCTTCCCGTCTCCTCTCAAGAAAATACCTAGAACTCTGCCAGAATCATTGGGTCAAACCCCAGCAGCATGCGACATTGATCGGGAAAGACTTGTTCCTTTGTTTCTCAGCTCTGTCACTCTTCTGCTTTGAGTTGGATCTAAAGAAGTCTTGCTTTTTCCCTCTTGTTCAGGAGAGGTTAAGCTTTTATTCCCATCTACCATGTCTCAAAGGGTTGGTTCTCAGATCAAAATTCAAAAATCAAAATGAAACTGTAGGCAGAAAGATTAGTTGAGAGGCTGAGCAATTGTTCACTTGAGAAAAGATACTGAACTGAGGAACAATATGGATAAAGAACAGTGGAACAGGGGCGCCTGGGTGGCTCAGTGGGTTAAGCCGCTGCCTTCGGCTCAGGTCATGATCTCAGGGTCCTGGGATCGAGTTCCGCATCGGGCTCTCTGCTCAGCGGGGAGCCTGCTTCCCTTCCCCTCTCTCTGCCTGCCTCTCTACCTACTGTGATCTCTCTCTGTCAAATAAATAAATAAAATCTTAAAAAAAAAAAAAAAGAACAGTGGAACAGTAAGGATATAGAAGCATTTGAGCAGTATAATTGATAAAAAGTGAGGACCAATTAAGACTTAAGGGTCAAAGCTTTCAAAGACTGAAATCTCTAACTTGGATGACTTAAGTAGATAGTCTCTCACAAAAATGATCTTGTTTTGGGTATGTTTAGAAGGAGGTAGCATCAGCTGGAGGTGGCTGGTCAGTATTTGGGAACATGTCTGGATTGGGGGAGAGTGATGATAGCTGGAGATACAAATTTGAGAATCATCAGATTTTTGTTTGTTTGGTAACTACCAAAAATGTATGCAATCTTTTGGCTAAAGAGACCCTCTTCTTTTGGTGTGAATCACATCTGATCTACAATATATGTTTGAGACATTTTTACTATTTTCATAGTGTTAATGATAACATTTGGACCACCGTTTCTCCAGGGAGCAAATGAGCACATGAAGCAGAGAGGAAAGTCCAAGAAAAGACTTCATCCCTTGGTGAACTCAGAGGGCTATCTGAGTGTGCTCTGGGGATAAAAGATTTTGATGGCCTTCAAATGACACAAAGGAATTTAGAGATCCCATATTCATGATACTTTCTAGCAGTGTAACTCCAGAGGGTAATTCGTGTGGTTGGTGGTTTTAAAATCACCATTTGGGCCCTAATGCAAAAATAACCCAAGAGTCCTGCAGAGTCCTGGCTCTTAAAAGACCACATCTATGTGTGGCCACACCTACCTAGGAATTCTTAAAAGAAAATCAGTTCCACTTCATGCTGCTATTTCAACGGACCAGTGGTCTGATGACATTTATATGTAGCGAGGATCACCCTCCCTACAATGGCTCATACATATTCCTTTCCCTTGACTGGGCAGATGTGCCTCTGGAGGGTTCTGAAAGCCCTTGGGTGGAGAATGACCGAATACTAGCTCCTGCAGAGGCACCTTGGGAGCGCAGTAGGTTAAGCAGCTGACCCTTGTTTTCGGCTCAGGTCGTGATCTCAGGATTCTGCAATTGAGCCCCATGTCGGGCTCTGTACTCTGCTTGGAGTCTGCTTAACACTCTCTTTCCCTTTGCCCCTCCCCTCCATGCTCTCTCTTTCTTTCTCAAAACAAAACAAGTAAATCTTAAAAAGAAATATTAGCTCCTGAGCTTTGGGTGACCCCCTTTTTAACAAGGCCATTTCCTTAATTGGGGGCTCCCATGGCATTAGAGTTACCTACTGCTCTCTTGAGGAGGAGGGTCACTTTGCACTGTCATGGCCTTGGCCCTGCTGGGTCTCGGGCAGCTACGCCCTGCCTAAGCGGGCCACTCTTATAAGGGTGCAGAGGCTCGCTGTGCTCCTTCAAATCTGCTTGGAAGGTTTCTCCCCAAATAAGCCCTCCCCTCTTTTATGTTTACATTAAGTAGCACTAGGGGTAAGTGTATTTGTGTCCCTTTTGCAGGATTTTGGCTAGCACACAGCCCTTTTCCATCTTCAAGGATTGCAAAAAGGATTTTAGTGAAAAGGGAAGAAAAAGGGAAAAGGCTATTTTCTGTCCCGAGAGCCCCAGGACAGAAGAGATGGTGATCTCCCTCTAGCCCCCAGACAGCTTAGTACTCAGCAATTTAGTTTAGTGTCATGCAGCCAAACTGCCCCTATCACTCAGTTCTCCTCCTTTGAAGACTGGACCCACACTGGTTTTCTTTTTCATCTTTTCATGCTCTACGGTCTTTTGTAACATTTAAAATAGTAACCTATGGTTTTGGGGAGGCCATTAGCCAATTCAGTTCCCTTTGCTGCATCCCCCTGCTGAGCCATTGTGCTCTAGCCTTCAAGTATCCTCTGACCTGGTTGGAATCAGTAGCTCTTTGGACAAGGCTTTCTGTTGTTCCCGAGCTGCTCAAGCATTAGACATCTATTTTTGGTCAGAAAGCTCTTCACATGTTTCCTGTTATGGTTGCATCGATGTTTATTTGCCTTGCACAACACATGGACTTACGGATAGCTCGTTTTTATGAGTTCTTTCATACATGCCAGTGTCACTGTGTGAATTTATCCCCCCAAATTCACATATTGCAGTCCAAACCCCCAGTATTCCTTGGAATGTGACTCGTCAGAGATAGGGCCTTTGAAGTGGTAATTAAGGTTAAGTGAAGTCATATGAATAGGCCCTAACCCAATATGACTGGTCCTTATAAGAAGAGGGAGAGACACCGGGGATGCACATGTACTGAGAAAAGGCTTGTAAGGACACAGCGAGAAGGTGCCATCTGCAAGCGAAGAAGACAAACCTTGGGAGAAATGAAACCTGCTGACGCTTTGATCTGGGATTGCCAGCCCTCAGAATTGTGAGGAAACTAATATCTGTTGTTTAAGCGCCCCCAGTCTATAGTATTTTGTTATGGCAGCAGAGTCCTACAGCCAGGCAATGTAGTAACTGCTTTTCATGAATTATCTCTTTAATAGTTGCACTTACCAAATGGAGTAGGTCCTGTTGAGACAGGGACTCCCAATATAATTTTTGCCCACAGCAGGATCTCTGTTCACAGCAGGCTTGGCCCTGACCCTGAAGGTAGCTAAGTAAGTAGAATACTTTGGCTCATAAATGGGTGAGGTGGGGAGAGCAATTAAATGGAGCCAAGCTTTTTTTCTGACAGGTATATCTCTACCCTGAGTTTGTTTCCTCCTTGCTCACTCCATTAAGCGAGAGTGCCAACACCTTCCTTTACACCTGGGCAGATTCTTACAAGGGTTTAGTTACCGAACTGATAAGTCCCTTCTGATCATTCACTATTCATTTCTAATTTTCCCCTCTGTTTTGGTCTCTTTCTTACCCCTCTCCAGGGAACAGCTGGGAAGACTGTATTTGCATGTAACTATCTATTCGTTCTTTTTTCCTGTATAGACTTATTAAAATGGTAGGTCTCAAAGGTTTTTAAAAGTTTAAGAACAAGGGCGCCTGGGTGGCTCAGTCGTTAAGCATCTGCCTTTGGCTCAGTTCATGATGCCAGGGTCTTGGGATTGGCCCTGCGTTGGACTCTCTGCTTGGCGGGGAGCCTGCTTCTCCCTCCCCAACTCCCCCTGCTTGTGTTCCCTCTCTCGCTGTCTCTCTCTCAAATAAAATATTTTTAAAAAAAGAAAGAAATTTTAAAAAAAAGTTCAAGAACAGACACAAATACGTATAGGAACGTAATCTTTTAAAAACTTGGAGGTAAGGATTAATTCATAAATAGTATTGGAGAATTTGAAAAAACAGTGGTTAACTCCCTTACTTCACAGATTATACCAAAAATTAAGTTAAGATGGAGTAAATTTTTTTTTTTAAAAGATTTTATTTATTTATTTGACAGGCAGAGAGCACGAGGAGGCAGAGAGGCAGGCAAAGAGAGAGAGGGAAGCAGGCTCTCTGCTGAGCAGACAACCCGATGCGGGACTCAATCCCAGGACTCTGAGATCATGAACTGAGCCGAAGGCAGTGGCTTAACCCACTGAGCCACCCAGGAGCCCAAGATGGAGTAAAGTTTTAAATGTTAAAAATAAAAACATAGAAGTATTATAAAGATGGATACCTTGACATAATCCAGGGTTGCAGAAGGTTATATTTAAAATACAGAAACAGAAGTACTAAAAGAAGAAATGGAAGTTGTGGTGCCTGGGTGGCTCAGTGGGTTAAAGCCTCTTCTTTTGGCTCAGGTCATGATCCCAGGGTCCTGGGATCGAGCCTTGAATCCGGCTCTCTGCTCAGCAGGGAGCCTGCTTTCCTTCCTCTCTGTCTGCCTGCCTCTCTGCCTACTTGTGATCTCTGTCTGCCAAATAAATTAAAAAACAAAAATAAAAATAAAAAAAAAAAGAAGAAACAGAAGTGGAAAAACTGATAGATTTGATTATGTAAAAGCAGAGGAGAAGGGATCATGCGTGATCCAGTGCTCAACATTAGAGGATTTAAGGGAGAATTTACAGTAATTAAATGTGTTCTTTCCAGGTGTACTTGAGGCTGGACAAGAAAGAACATATAAACTGGTCTCAGAAGACATTTTGTATATGTGCTGCCGAAGCGAGCACTCAGAAGACATTTTGGATCAACTGTGAAAGACTTCACCTCAGCAGATTACAGTCCTCTTCTGAAGTCTCAGACGTAGTCCCGGAAGGACTGTTGAGAACACACAAGGTGGTGTCGCCAGAACCGGTTAGGAGAGGCTTGAGATTCCACTGCTAGACCCTCCATGACCCAGGGAGGGGCTGCGGTGGGAAATGGCCCCAAGTGTAACTGAGGCAACATCCCAGTCTCCCTCAGGCAGAAGAGCCGGCCGTCGTCACACGTAGCAGCGAATCCGCAGGAGCAAAGAAGCTGAAAGCTTCCAATGCCTCCTCATATTTTAATACATATAATTACATGGTGGCCAATATTTATATAATATTTTAAGCCTCTGATAGCACTTTTACACATGACCAGACTCTTTCAGAAGTAGTATGGGTTGGGATGACAGATTTGAGCTTAAATTCTGGTTCAACTTGCTGGTTGTGTGATCTTAAGTACGTTACTTAACCTCTCAGGACCTGTTTTCTCCTCTGTAAAATGGTGATGGTGATGGTGATGGGGCAAGGTGATACCCGCCACATAGGATAAGGCTTGAATGAGAAAAATATCTAGTATGATGTCTGACACATAGGAGGCACTCAATTTCCTTTCCTTCTCTAAAGGTAGCTATTTGCATCAGTTGACCTCAAACTTCCAGAGTAGTCAAATGTGTAGAAAGGTAACATAGTCTCTTCAGATCTGTCTCATGTCACACAGTGATTCTTCACTGCAGTGATGGGGGTGGGGGGAGTGATGTCTGTCTGGTTAAAAAGCCCCTGCATCCCCTGCCCCCAGACTTCCTGCTGAGAATCACTGGGCTACACTTTGATATACCAAGTATCTCTCAGTAATTTAATATTGTTGTTTGATATTTTCACTCATGGCTTTATTTCAATAAAGACTTGCCTTCATGGGAGGGTAAGACATGAAGCTAATGAAAAAGGTGGTCCATTATTTTTTTTTTAATTTTTAATTTTTTAAAAAGATTTATTTATTTGACAGACAGAAATCACAAGTAGGCAGAGAGGCAGGCACAGAGAGAGGGGAGGCAGGCTCCCTGCCGAGCAGAGAACCCAATTCAGGGCTCGATCCCAGAACCCCGGGATCATGACCTGAGCCGAAAGCAGAGGCTTTAACCCACTGAGCCACCCAGACGCCCCAAGGTTGTCCATTATTACCTTCTCATGTGTAGCTAGAGGCTGGGAAGCACTTTTTTTTTTCCTCCTTGGGCAGTGGAGGTGAGGCAGTTAATGGAAAGAATGGTGGAAACACAAAGAGTTGATTGGGCCATGTGGGGAAAATGGAAAAAGGGGAGGGAGAGGAAACTGAAGACAATTATTATTTTTCTCCTAGATCCTCATTTAGCAGGCTGTGACTTGGCTCCTTCTGGGGCACCACTCCCTCTCAATAGAAACTCTTACCTGTATGCGATAACACTATCATACTTCTAGTCTTACCTACCCTGGGTATGAGGCCTGGATCCACCACTGGAGTCCTGTATGGCTAACCTGAACCAATTAATTGAAGTCCTATTAAGTACCATAAAGTCCTGGAATTGTATCCGTCAGAACCTAAATTGTTCTCGCTAGAATGACACATGAGTAGTCATAGTGTTTGGTAACTGCAAATATAGAGGGCAAAGAGAAGGGAAATGGCCTCCGTCTGCTATGAACTGCTCACAGACCATATTAACGGAGCATCACTTTTGGCTTGTTATGAAGAAGGGATATAGGACCAAGGTATTCATAAATTTCCTATTTGAAATGTTGTTTAGAGTTTGGGGTAAGGGACCTTCTAAGTGAACCTCCTAAGGATACTCTTTAGGCCAGAAGGTTAGATTTGAACCGAAGCGGTAAAATAACACTGAAGGTCAAGTTATGACTTTTAGAAGATGCAGACATACAATTTTCTGGGGGAGCCAAACCCTTCAGTACACATAGGGGCTTCTGTAGCGATAAGTGCAGGGCCCCCTTCCAAGCTGCGATCTAACTGCTTTGCCTCAGGAAACAAGGCTTCCTGCGAGTATCTGTTTGACCCTCTTCTAAGAGCAGACTTCCAAGGGCTGCCTGCCTGGACCCCCGTCCTTATTTTGTCATCATCTTCAAGGGAGTCCAAGTACACAGCAGTGAAAACCAATAGACAAAACAGTGTGCGATTTGGTGCTAAATTGCGTGAATAGACCAAAAACCAAGAGTAAAATCATGTTGTATAAAACTGCTCAGAAACAGCTTCACGGGGAAAGAATTTTTGCTGGAGGGGAGGTAGAATGCGAAAAAAAAAAAAAAAAAGACAGTAGAGAGCATTGCTAAGGCTCTGTTTCTGTGACAGTTAATTCTCACTCATGGCTTTCATACTGAAACTCCTGGAGATGACTGATGTGAAAGAGGAAACAAGACAAAGTCAGAAGAAGCAGGAGCTCAGGCACCTTTTAAGACAGTCTGAATTAGAGCAGCCGGTGGGATGTGTGGAGACTTCCCCAGCCGGAGGGAGATTGGGAATTCCGTTTCATCAATAGAACCGAAGCATACCATGTATGCTGTGAAGCAGAAGCTTTATTATGCAGTATTGAACTGTGCACACCCTTTCCCTCTATTAATAGTGCACAGATTGAGGTCACTGTGCACTTAAAACAAATCTTCAAACAACCTGGGGATAGCTGGGAGCTGATACTTCACCTTGAAATTTGACTTGTTTGGTCAAATGTGCCTCTGGCATCAGATTTGAGCTTCTCCAGATGTTTGTGGTGTGTCATATTCTGGTTCTTGCACTTTAGCTGATACAATATGGTTGTCTAATGAATCTGCCATGTGCTCGTGGACAAGGCCAAAGAATGAACCTGGGTTGGGAATGTTTATTCTCTCACAGTTTGCTTTTTCAGTTTGGTTCAGCACTGGTCCCTTCTTGCAAAAGGCTGATTGGGACCAAGCTGGAAATACAGCAGGGAAGAGTTGTTCTGAAAGTCCCCTGAGAATTGGCCCTTTGCCAATTAAATTTTCTATAGATTTTATCCCTCTGCCAACTGTCAGTGCAATTTTTGGCAAGTCACATAATCTGAGGACTGCAAGTTACACACACTTCACCCTGGGCCTCTGGATCATCTGAAAAGTGAAAGGACTAGGAAAGATGATTTTGAGGTCCTTCGCCTCTAAGATTTGAGAATTTCTTAATTCCTGAATAGCAAACATCAGGTTTTTTGACACCAGAGCAATGGGTTTGTTTACCTGTATGTGTTCTCCCAAATGTTACCTGCCTCAAGCCACTGAGATCTTTCCCAGATGGACACACAGCAGGCTGGCAAAGCCTGTGGAGTTTCCATAAGAAAGTAGGCCCAGCCACTCCTATTTATTATCTTTTCATTCAACAAACATTTATTGAAGGTCTGTTACATGCTAGTTGCTAATCTTTAGAACTTGACCCATGGCTTTTTATCCATCTTATGTTTGCTTTCTTTGACAAACCAGGCAGACAACAGTATAGGAAATGTGCATTTAATCATTCTCTTGAATGGTCAGAACTCAGAAATCTTAAGTTTTCTATAACAAAATGTAATACAGTCATGGTGGGTCCAAAGTGCCAGGGAGGCAGACCTCAACATGTGAAAAGTATGGAAAGGGGGAGGGGTGTGAGCAATACATTCTTTTTGATCAAAGCTTTATTCCCCGGTCCCATTTCAAAGGTCCATTGTCCCTGCTTTCAGAAGTCTCTGTGTGTTTCAAGGAGGGGCCACGTTTTGATTTCCTTCATTGGAATTGTGACTGGGTCCTGAGATCAGAATTTGGAGCGAGAGACATTGAGATAGAACTCAGGCAGCTCTCACAGAACCTAATTTGTACCTTAGAATGAAGGGAAAGGAACCTGCTAGAGATGACTCCGTCAGGAATTCCTGGCTTCCTGAGCTCTGGCTCTCTGTGCTGAGACAATAGCCAAAGAGGCAGAGGAGAGTGCCTATCTGTAGGAAGCAAACCGGTTTTGTTAGTTCCCTCTTTTCTAGATCCTTTTGGAGGACTGACATTTGGGGCTGGGTAATTCTTTGTTGTGGGTGGATAATGCTGTACATTGTAGGATTTTGAGCAGCATCTCTGGGTTCTATCCATAACATTAGCACCCTCCCCTCTCCCCTGAGTTGTGCCAACTAAAATTGTCTCCAAACATTTTCAGATGTCCGCTTTGTGTGGGGAGGAGTGTGAAAAATCACACTGGGTGAGTCCCACCACTCTAGATGTTGTTGAAAGCTGAGGTTATCGCTGTCCGTGCAAGATAGAAAGTCGGAGCCTGACACTTCATGTTGACATAATGCCGTATACAGCGATGACGAGAGGTCCTTTCCCGGACCATTCAAGGATGCACGTCATCTGAGAAATCAAATGGCATTGGTTTGTTTAAAAAAGAAGATATTTGGATAATTTGGAAACCAGGGTGTCCCAACTACATGTTTTAAGTTACAATTATGACCGTGCCCACATTTCTTTAACATTTGTCAAGTGGGAGGAGATTCCAAGGCACTTTTGGCAGCATCCTAAGGACAGGTGAGTTATTTGACCCATCACTACCTCTAAATTGTGACGTGGCAACTAATTAGCAGCTTCTTACTATATATACTGAGGTTTAATTTATGGATTATAAAATGTGGAGGTATTGCAAGTCAAAACTTTCTGGGAACTTAGAGCAATATTATAGCAATATAAAGATGCAGAGACAAGTCAGAGGCAATATCCCATCCTCTCACTCCCTGGATGTTGCTGGCGGGGGTTGCTGGTTAGTAAGGGGAGGTCCCTGAGGTACAGAGATCCACTTGTCTCCACTTGCAATTGACTTAGTCCTAACACATATCCAGTTCAGATGAGTTATGTTCCCAGCTTTTAATATATGTCTTTGAAGGGAGATTTATCTGGTTCATATTGGAGTCTTCTGTGGGTTGCTTTTGACTTTTTTTTTTTTGCTTCTTGATCTTATTTGTTCATTCCAAACCTCTAGACATGAATTCATTTCCCCCCAGAAATACAAAACTAGGTCAGATCTTACTGTGAAATAGTTCTGCAGATTCCTGGGATTCTGAAAATAACACAAATAGGATGTCCTTACAACCATTCAGTAAACATTTATGGAGAACCAGTTGTCTCTGTGCCTGTATGAGGGTATCTCTTGTTCAGAGATGGGCTCATTTTTCTGTTATTTTGATGATGTTCTATCAAGACCACTTGCTACCATGGGTTGCTGGGGGATGAGATGGCTTGAGTCTCTTTTTCAGGAAGGGGATCATGCTTAGAGCAAACAGGAACAGAGAGATGAGCCAGGAGCAGTCTCCTGGGTAGAAGTAGAAAGATGACTTCTGCTTGAGTGTCCAACCAAAGAATGTATGTGACCTAAAATGTTGTGCTAAGCATCGGTTTGATGTGCAACCCTCCCAGGAGCTCCCTGGGAGTAGTCTGAGACCACACCCCCTTACTTGTAGGGCAGAGAGAGACAGAAGAAAGAGGCAGGCCACTCCAGGCCACTCCAGGTTGGTGGGTGGCAGTTTCAGTAAGCAAAGGTCATTTATACACGAGGCTTGTCCTGGGTACCAAGAAGACGAGTAGATCCTTGCAAGTCGTAAAAGTTAATATAGAGGTCATTACTAGGTTCGGTCACATATACTGTGCAAGGTGTTCTCAGCGCCACAATATTATCTCAAGGCTGTGTCCTTGGAGCAGCCTCTGGGAGCAAGACAGACAAGTGGGATCCTTGTCCCAAGGACAGGGGTGGAGGTGAAGAGCCCCTGATCACCTGGGTCTAGCTCATGAGCCAACTGACAGTCACATCTTTTCAATGACCTTCCCCCACAGTTCCTTATGGTTTTACAAGTAATGATAATGATCTACTTATTTATTTCTTAAAAATTGATTTAAGGTTATGCCTCTGTAGTTGTATGGAGAAAGACTTGGGGTTGTAGCTAATCTGATAATCGTATATAACCTATGTATGCTGTGAGTGAACATTCTTTACATGCACGTCATGGCTTTTAAAAAAGGCTGCCAATTACTGCTCGAAGGGAATACAAGATAGAGATGAATAAGCCATACTTTGTAGGTCAGATTATCTAGTTGCAGAATGTTAAAAATTCATTTATAGTGTCGTGGGGAATCAAGGAAAGAAGAACGTGTTCCTTTTCTGCTAGTGAGATCCTCAAGGGAGCGTTTCCACAGGGAAATCTCTCTCCGCTGAAAACCGTGGAGGTGGGAACCGGTGGGTTTCCTTATAAAGAATCCATTTTCTGTGCTGCACTGTTGTGTTTGGAGAAGAGAAAGAAGGAAACGCGGTCAACAGATCTTTGCCTGCCCTACTTAACAATCTGGGCAAGGATTATACGTGCCTTCGAGAGTGTAAGATATCATGAATTATTCATGCATGCCAAGGGGATATGGAAGAAACAGACCACTGGGAAAGTGGGCTATAAGCTGGGAAGCACTTAATTGAAATGGGTGAAGGAAGTGTGGCTTTGAACTGCCAGCAGTCTAGGAGACTTCCAGGAAGGGCAGTGAGAGAGGGAGCAAGGCCAGAGAGCGGAGCAGGCAGCTGACAGAAGCAGGAAGCGCAAGGAAAGAAACTCAAAGAGAGCTGTGACCACATGGCTGAGGACTTTGACACAAGAGTGCCCAGAGAGTCACCTTGGGTTCCAGAGCAAAGGAATGCTGTGATGAAAATAGCATTGGAATATATATATATATATATATATATATATATATATATTTGGCATCTTATTTCCTATCAGTGGATGCAGGGAGAGGAAGAAGCAAGTATAGGGTTTTAGAACTAGGCTGGTGTATGAAATAATGGAGGCTGGAATAGGGTCGGTCAGAGGGACAACCCAGGAAAATGCCATGCGGCCTTGAATGTCAAGGATAGAGGGGGATGGAAATAGCTCTAAGCTTGCGAGCCCGGATGCCTTGTGGTGATGCCGCTGAGTCATGGGGCAGTGCTGGCTGGAGCTTCATGAACTCAGCCACACAGACTCCGTACAAGACTATTCAGGGAGCAATATCCTACCAATAATTGGAGCCAGAGGACTGAAGTGACAGGCAGAAGTCTCAACACGGGGAGCCAGCTGGGGAGTCCTTTGTCAAACTTCTGGTCAGTAGGAGCTTTGTTGAGGGGCTAGGAGGAAGTCACTTGTGTGAGTGAGTGTATGCGTGTCCTGAGGCTTTATAAGATAACCGTGAAATCCAGAGGAACTCTCAGGGCCAAACATCTCTTTCTCTTTCTCTTTTTGCCTTGTGGCTAGATAACTTGGTAAAAGAAAAGATGTTTGAATTTGCACAAATATTTGACTTGCAGAGTTGTTTTTGCTGTAAGTGTATCGATGAGATCTACACTCTTTGTTCACACATATTTACCTTTCACAAGACTAGTAGGAACAGTGCCCACTGCCCTGGCATTGTCAAATGTTTCTTTCTGAGGCTGTTGCTGGAGGTTGCTTGACTCTTGTTAGGAACACAGCACACACAGATCCAATCCCCACACCATTCGTGATTCATCTCACCTGTCATACCAATGACTTTGCATGTTTCTGTGTGGCCAGAGGACATTATTTTAGCATCAGGTAAGGGGAGAGAGGCAGGAGTACCCAGCTGATGGCAAAGAAAGAAGAGACACCCAGGGACGCCTTTGAGTTCAGCAGCTGTAGGTGACTCCGCCTTTTAATCTCAGAGTCTGCAAAGGGAGAGAAAAAAGTTCAGGGTCACAGAGGAAAAGCTGGATGTCTTCTTCGCGTGGCTGCTTGGCAAAGAAAAGTTCCTGAAGAATAGAGTAAGTTGTTTCTAATACAACTTTTTACCCCCCATTTGGGGGCAGTTTTGTACCCTATTCTCTACCTTTCTGTAACTGGCTTAAAATCAGAGCTTTCTCTTTCTTCAAAAGAAGTTCCATTCTGTTATCCACTCCCATGAACACTCAGCCAAATGAGAAACTAGACCAATAAAGAGATTGTTACTGCTTACCAAAAAAAGAATAGGATAAGGGGTCATGGCCAGTCCTTGGTTTCAGACACATTTTTTTTTTTTCCTGTAGGCAGTGACCTTAACATTTCCTTCACACTACTACAAGGCCATGTGAAAGTATTGTTCCCATTTTGAAGCCAAGAAAGGGAGAAGTGAAGGAATGAGACTACTCTTCTTTTACTGTATTTGCTCCTTAGGCAATCTAATCTCATTTAATTCATTTCATTCATTGACTTTTATTAGGCAGGTTATTCAACTTAAACATGCCTCATTTTCTTTACCTAGAAAATAAGGCTAAGATGGTAATGGGCTTCACAGAGTTGTTTTGAGGATGTAAAGCCTGAGATACAACGGGAACTCGCATGTAATAAGCACCCAACAGGTATCACCTGTAACACTAAGAGGGCCCCCACTCGAGCCCAATAAGCATGACTTCCATTAAGCTGAGCATCTCCAAACCCGCCTTCTTAGTCTGAGCTCTGTCCTGAGTTCCACATCTAGATTTGTGGTTGCCACTGAATATGTCCATTAAAAATTTAATTACTCAGTAAATATTTTGGGGGCAACTGCTGTTGGGGTTCAAAAGAGTCCAGTAAGTGATACCCTTTTCCCCACCTGAGTTCTCAACCAATTAAAGGGTAAGACAAAACGAATGAGGCAATTGGAAGGCCAAAATATCACCTTTATCACTGGTTAAGTGTGATAATAAAAGCTGCAGCTTTATCTGCAGGTAGATGGGCTGCAGCCCAGACCTTCCCAGTGACGGGCAGCACCACACGGGGGCAGGCTTCCTGCTGCAAGGACAGATTCTGCTTCTAGGAACTCATGGCTTGGGGGAGCAGACTTTCTGAGGGTTAGCTGGAGAGAAAAGGTAAAAGAAAGAGCCAAAATCTTTGCGTCTAACTTTTACTAAGGTCACGAATCAGATAAATTAACTCCTCCCGCTCTGGAGAGGAGGGGAAGAAGGGAGACGAGAAAGCCTAGAAGGGTTACATGGATGAGAATCCTTTCTCGTGGAGGGAAGTATGTAGAGGAGGGTTGACGTTTATGCTGTCATATGCTGGGTAACGTGTTGTAAGCGTTGGACATCTCTGCCTGCGTGCACGATGGACGCCTCCAACTTCTCAGCAAATCCTCAACTTCATGTTGCTTCTCCTATTTTAATTTCGTTTGCTAGCATCACTAACCTCCTAAGCACCCGGGGTAGAAACATCAGACCCATTTTGACTTCCTCTTTCTCTTCTCCTTCATATTTGCGTCCTGAAGATGACTTTTTTCATCAGCTTTTGATTCTTCCTCTTTCTTTTCTATTGCCGTTCAGTTAAAGCCCTCATAGTTTCTCCCCCGGACCACTCACATAGGCTCCTGACTTCATACCTTCCTATTCTAACAAAACCATTCTCTTCTCCAAAGCCCACCTTGAACTCTGCCTCCTCTACTCAGCCAGTCATAATTAACTATTCTTTCCCCTAGACACCACATCTACACTGGAATCCGTTCCTCTTAGGACATTTATGCTATTATGCTATTCACCTCCGTACCATCGGACTTAAAAATTGCCTTGCACGTATTTGGCACACAATAGATACTTGCTGAATGAATGACCTAAATTAGAAGTAGAGTCCAAGAACATAGGATGTAAACTCTGCCATCTTATCCAATTGTTTAAAAAATACACTTACTTTGTATGTGGCAAAGCTAAATAAGTCGGAGTTGGACCCTAAGACTTTCAGTCTTTGGATTGAAAAGTCTTCTCAAAGCCAGGCTGGAACCAAATATTTTCTGAAATTTGAGCTATGTCTTGCTACCACATTGTATTTAGTCCTAGCACTGATACATGGGACACTTGTCCTGATGTATTCGATAAGCAGGTATGGAAAAAGAATCTGCTCACTGAATCAAAGATGTGCTCAATTTCTTTGGTTTGTTCAGTTATTGTCCTTTCCATTGGAAGGCATTAGTTATACAGTTTGGGGATACTTATTGAGATCTGAACTGAGACACTGCTGTTAACACCTATCCTTCTAAATGCCCAATGCTTCATTTCCCCCTTTTCTTCAGGGAAGGTCTTCCATCAGGTACTGCCTCATTGATCTATGTGTGGGCAACTGACCCAAGTGGAGCCTTTCTGAGAATGTGGAATAGGACTGTGGAATTAAGGCTCACTCTGGTTACTCTATTGAGTGAGAGAGACTATTAAAACTAGGAACTCTTCGGAATCACGTTCTGCCCTATAGACTAAAACAGAAGAAATTAAATTAGTAACAAGAGAATAAAGTAGAGGGTTGAAAAGCCCAGTGGAATTTAAATTCCTGGTTCCAGCAGGTCCTGAAACCAAATTGTGCTTCCTGTTCTTAGTTTCATGAAATGTACTAATTCTCTTTTATTGAATTCTCCATTTAGCTTAGGGTTATTTGAGTTGGTTTTTTGTTACAGTCAACTAAAAGCATTCTATTCACTAGTCAACAATTTGTTCCTTAGGATAGTGGAAGAGCTCTCTTTTTCTCATATGTATGATTTTTTTAATAGATACTTTTTTATTGTGATAAAAACATAAAATTTACCATATTTACCATTTTAAGTGTACAGTTTAATAGTTTTAACCATATTCACATTATTATGAAACATTTTCAAAATTTTTTCATTTTAATCTGAAACTCTATACCCATTAAACAACTCCCTTTGCTTTTCCCTCCCTCCCCCACAAGCTGCTGGTAACCACCATTCTACTTTCTGTTCCTATGAATTTGACGGCTACTTTTAGAGATCTCATGTAAGTAGAATCATACAGTATTTGTCTACCACTGGCTTATTTCACTTAGCATGATACCCTGAAAATTTATTCATGTTGTAGCATGTGAAAGAATTTCGTTCCTTTTTAAGGGTGAATAATATTCCATTGTATGTATATACCACGTTTTTTTTTTTTTTTTTTAAGAGAGAGTGTGTGTCTGAGTTGGGGTGGGGCTGGGGAGGGAAAGAGAGGAGAGCACAGAGGGAATCTCAAGCAGGCTCCCCACCCAACGTGGAGCTTGACCTGAGGCTCTATCTCACAACCCTGAGATCATGACCTGAGCTGAAATGGAGCCACCAACTGAGCCACCCAGATGCCCCAATATATCACTTTTATTTTATTCATTAATCTGCTACAGACATTTTGGGTTGGTTCTATCTCTTGGCTATTGTGACTCATGCTGCTATGAACATGGGTGTATGATTATCTCTTTGAGAACGTGCTGTGCTTTCCATTCTTTGGGTACTGTTAGATCATATGGTAGTTCTATTTTTTTTTTTTTAATTTTATTTATTTATCAGAGAGAGAGGCGGGGAGAGAGCAAGCACAGGCAGACAGAATGGCAGGCAGAGGCAGAGGGAGAAGCAGGCTCCCTGCTGAGCAAGGAGCCCGATGTGGGACTCGATCCCAGGACGCTGGGATCATGACCTGAGCCGAAGGCAGCTGCTCAACCAACTGAGCCACCCAGGCGTCCCGGTAGTTCTATTTTTAATTCTTTGAGAAATTTCCATACTATTTTCCATAGCAGTTGCAACATTTTACAATCTCATCAACACATGCAAAATGTTCCAATTTCTTCATATCCTCACCAATACTTGTTATTTTCTGTTTTGTTGTTGTTGTTGTTGTTGTTTTTGTTTTTTAGTAGTAGCTATCCTAACGCTTGTGAGGTGATACTGTGATTTGGATTTGCATTTCTCTGATGATTAGTGATATCAAACATCTTTTCATATGTTTGTTGGGCCATTTGTTTATCTTCTTGGAGAAATGTCTATTCAAGGCCTTTGTGCATTTTTTAATTGGGTTATTTGATTTTTTGTAGTTAAGTTGTAAGAATTTTTCATGTATTCTGGATATATGATATGATTTGCAAATACTTTCTCTCATTTCATAGGTTGCCTTTTCATATACATACTTTTAAATTAAAAAGTAAGCTGACAAAAATATGATTTATTCAGTTAAACTCAGCAAATATTTATAGGGCACTTAAATGTTCAAGGTATTCCGCCTGGTTCTGGGCTTGATATAAAACAGCAGTTCTCCTGACACACTCCCTCCACTATAGACTGAATTTAATTCAGCTGCAGTAGAGATGGTCTTAAAAGTCATAATCCTATCTGTACATTTTTTTGACACTAGCTCAACCCTAGCTTTTTTATACACTGAAGCAGAGAAACTAGGGTGCTGGGCCTCATGGAGCCCTAATCTTTTAGTATGGGAGGCCAGTTCAATCTGGAGCTTTCTTATTAATGCTGGGCCAATATTAATGGGATCGTGAGCCAGTCCTAGATGGGCTGAGTAAGTTGGAGTTGGAGCCCAAGATTTTTAGTCTTCAGATCAAAAGTCTTCTCAAAGGCAGGCTAGAACCAAATCAGTTTTGGGTGGGGGACTTGGGACATAGATCACTAACTGAATATATCAAAGATGTCAAATGATTGTCATTTCCCCCATTGCTTCACCAAAGCAGTCCTTTTGAGTTAGACAGGGCCACAGAATCCTAAGCACTGGTCTCTAGGCATCCATCCCCACCCAGTCAATGAGAAGGCTTACAAGATGAAGCCTCATTGTGATTTTTGACCTGTATTCCATAAATATTGTTTCGTGTTAGTCTTATGTATATCAGTCCCAACTGTAATTGTGATCAAGTTCTCCATGAAGAGGACTCTCAAGCTTTCTATGACCCAATACATAATATATCTGTTAAACCAATTAGATTTTAATTTGTATTTGATTTTAGCCCAATAAACCATGCAAAAATTGTGGAGAAACCCACCTGTCACTTTGATATCACCTGTGGCTTTGGCAATGTTGTTCTCAATCATACAGGAGTATGTGTTGTTGATTGTGACATTGTAGAGTACAGACACAACCTTCATGGTCACATTCTCAGGGTTCAGCTCAAAGCTGGTATTGGAGACCTCTGAGAAGTTGGCTCCCTGGTCAACTTGGGATGCCCAGACCACTGTAGGCTGGGGGAACCATCGGGGAGCCTCACACCGTAAGCTCTCTGAGCTGGCATTATAGTCCACATTCACCTCTGGGATGCTGAAGGCTGCAGGGATGAAAGTCAAAAGGGACAGATGTCAAGGTCATACAGATAAAATAATATGGCCTTTGAAGAGCTAGGTCTTAAAAACAGTCATTTCTACCACTGAAGTGACTCAGTACTTCCCAAATGGGCTGCCTGTGTATGGCCCATTGTATTATAGATGCAAATAATGACTTACACAACCCTTTGACAAAAATCACAAACTCCAAGGACCTAAGTTCTAGGTATAATTGTTATAACAAATTCCTCCAACTAAGAGGAGTTCCAATTCGTCCCTTAAAGATAAGGGATAAAGCTGATCACAGAATGTTTATGCCTTAAGGATTTGGGGCATTTTCTCAGGCACCTGAGAAGCTTCTTGGATGTTATGTATTTCTCTGCCTGGAGGATAAAGTTAGGGTGGGGAGGCAGAGGGAGAAGGAAAAAACAAACAGCATTCACTCGTCACCCACAGAAATTCCATACACGGGACTTGTCATCACGGGGGTTTGGATTTTGCTTGGGTGGAAGACGCTCCAGTCCTGGTATCCAGGGGTAGAGACAGTCATTTGTTTTCTTCTAAGATAATCCTCCTTACTGGGGAGGTACGTGAACTTTGAAATTGAGACTATTTTCCTCTGATATCCAGGCAATGAGACATTTGTGGGAAAATGTTAAGACCCGGACTTTTGACTATAAAATGCTTATTATGCCAAATGGCAAGATCCAAGTTATTAATTTATTTGGCACTTTTGTTTGCCTGGGACTGTGCTGGGACTGAGTGACTGGTGAAAGGAAAGCCCTGATTGCCCTTAGAGAATCTTCCATGTAGCAGGGGAGAGGAGACTCATCTGCTCACAGCAGGCAGGGAATGAACTCCTGGGAGATGATGTAAGTTGCTGAGAGTACATGATAATGAACCACCATTTATTGAGGGTGCATTCCTTGCCAGGTGCCAAATTCCAGACATTATTTCATTTGATCCTCACTACAGTTCTAGAGATCTGTCTTATTATTAGCATTTACAAAAACAAGCTTTTAATTTTGGAATGATTTTAGATTTACAGAAACATTGCCAAGATAGCACAGAGAGTTCTTATATATACCTCACTGTTTTCCCTAATGTTAATATCTTAACCATGGTATATTTGTCAAAACCTAGAAACCATCACTGACCTATAACTACTAACTCATCTCCAGACTTCATCTATATTTTACCAGTTTTTCCACTCACGTCCTTTTTCTTCCCAGGATCCCATATTGCATTTAATTGGCATGTCCTCTTAGGTTCCTCTGGTCTGTGTCAGTTTCTCAGTCTTTCTGTGTTTTTCATGATCTTGACAGTCTGAGTGGTCCAGTTCAGGTATTTTGTCGTTACCCCAACCTCTATTGGAATTTGTCTGGGGGTTTTCTCATGAGGCTATGGGTTTTGGAGAGAAGGCCATAGAAGGAAAAGTGCCCTTCTCATCATATCACATAAGAATGCATACTGTTGACATGACATTGATGATGTTAACTTTGATCACCTGGCTGAGGCAGTATTTGCCAGGTTTCTCTGGAAGCTGGACCTCACTAAGAAAAACACACCCGAAGTGTGGTCAAGGGGGAGGGAGGTTGTACTAAGCTCCACCTCCTGGAGTGGGGAGATCTAAATACATTATTTGGAATTCATCTGTAAGGAAGATTTGGGTCATCTCCCTCATGTTTATGGAAGTTGATAAAGTTGTTCACAAAATGTTCATGTGGGGGCGCCTGGGTGGCTCAGTGGTTAGGCCGCTGCCTTCGGCTCAGGTCATGATCTCGGGGTCCTGGGATCAAGTCCCGCATCGGGCTCTCTGCTCGGCGGGGAGCCTGCTTCCTCCTCTCTCTCTCTGCCTGCCTCTCTGCCTGCTTGTGATTTCTCTCTGTCGAGTAAATAAATAAAATCTTTAAAAAAAAAAAAATGTTCATGTGTATTTGTTGAATACTTGGAGTTCTCATTTACTACCATGCTGTTTGTTTTGTTGCTCAGATTGTTCCAGCTTTGCCATTGGAAGCCCTTTGAGTTGGCTCCAGTGTCCCTTTGACATGACCCTATTAATCCCCATTTTAAGATGAATAAACTGAAGGTCAGTGAATTTGCCTTGCCCAGGTCCCAGTACTTGCCCAGGTCTGGCTCTACATCTGTAGAAACACATGTCAGGAAGTGTCCAAGGAAGGCCTGTGTAGACTAGTGTAGGCCAGGAGGCCTCAGGTTACTTTCTGCCCATTTTGTAAGTCCTTTCTTAAATGCCAGATTCTCCATGGGGGCTCTCCAATCCCTACCCTCCCTATGCATCTGGATGTGATCCCTCTCCCCCTGCATCCCCAAATTACTCTGTATTTCTCTTAAAGCATTTGATAGACTTTACCGATTATAATAAGTATTTACCTATTTTTCTTATCTCTGCCCCAGCCCTCAACTCTATAGGCTGTGGCTTAACCCACTGAGCCACCCAGGCGCCCCAACCTGAGTTTCTTATACATAAATTCACCAAGCTGAGTTGATAAGGAAGGGTGAATTTCACTGGGGGAGGATTAGTGAGTTTCTAGAACAATATTGGTTTTGGTTAGTTCCCTTTGAACTTCTCCTAAAATGGGTTCCATTGCCATGAGTCCCTGGAGGTACTGATTTCAGACTTGGGCTAGGGCCTGCTTAGCGTAGAACAGTGTCAGGCCAGATCACAGGTTTCTCTTACCAGCAACAACAAAGGTGGTATACCATAAAGGAGACCACATTTATTTTGGTAAGATATTTCAGAGAATATACCTGAAAATCCAGAGAAGACTAGAATGCAGAACAGAAGATTTTAAGCCTAATCTTACAAGGGGGCTATTTTGGGAGTGGGTGTGGGTCTTGGACAGCAAGGATGGCTGCTGGCAAGGAAGGTCTTTGTCTTCTTGGTCGCTCATGAGCATAACATATTTCAGCAGCAACCCATTGTCTTTAGCCCCAAATACCTTTGGGCGCTCTCTTTCCCCCTTTCCAAAAGTAACTCACCTCCAGTTTTATACTCAAGATTAGCATTCCCCTTGCCTTTGGAGGTGATGATGTAACATTGGTAGGTGCCAGCATCTGTGAGTTGCACGTTCTTCAGCCTCAGAGAGGCATTGCCTCCTATCACTTGATCAGCAAACACTGCTGTCCGGCCTCTGAACATTTCATCTTGGTCTGACAGGTCGTCTTTGCCTTCTTTGAACTCATGTACCAAGCCTATAACACCTTCCTTCAGCCACTGTATCACGATATCAGAAAGTTTGATGTCAGGTTCAAAAGTGCAACTCAGGATTCCATCCTCCCCGATGTTTCCTGCTGAGGTCAGAGTAGTGACTGTAATGGAGTGTCTCCCTGCAATTCAGGAAGCAAGAGTCAATGCCCAGGGAAGTTTTTGAATGTCTACAGCCAAACCCTTCATTACCAAAGGCCAAACAGAGACTTCTGTAATAAACTGGAAATATAGAAGAACAGGAGAGGCATACCCCTCCTCTTCTTCACTGCATATCCAATCACAGAAGGAGCCTCTCAAGAAGATTCAGTTAATTGAATCACCCTCCTACAGGCATCCCCAGCCAGCAGTGTCCAGTGAGGAGAGAACAGTTGGCCGAGAGGCATAAAAAAAAGAAGACATAAGAACAGAAAGAACAGGAAGACAGTAATCTTGAGTCTACAGCAGATCTGCTCCTTGAGAACAAGCAACCCAACCCTTGAGAGGCACCAAGGAGAGAACATATTGAACTTGGAGTTTGAAGATGAGAATTCAAGTCCTGGCTTTGTCATCTGATAGCTGTGTGGCCTTGAAAAAGTCATGTAACCTATCTGGGTCTCAGAGAGATGGAGGCGGTATTATCTGTCTTACCTATCTTAAAGGGTTCTCGTGAGGATCAAATCAAATGGATGTGAACTTGATTTGCAAACTGTAATTACACACATAAGGTATTATTATTCTTAGTTAACCAGAAGTGGCCCAGAAGTGAAATCCCATGTTAACTAAATGTGGCTAGCAATTTGGAAGAATGCTAAATTCTAAAGGGCTGTTACTTATATCTCCATTTAAATGGTGAAGAAACCAACGACAAGATAAGTGTCTTGGTCAAGAGTATATTAAGAGTGAGGTGCCTGGGTGGCTCAGTTGGTTGAGCTACTGTCTTCAGCTCAGGTCATGATCCTGGAGTTCTGGGAGAGAGCCCCCCATTGGGCCCCCTGCTCAGCAGGAGATCTGCTTCTCCCTCTGCCCTTCCCCCTCTCATGCTCTCTCTCAAATAAATAAATAAATAAAATCTTTAAAAAATAAAAGGGTATATAGAAAGAGTGATGGCATAATGCAGAATGGTACTTAATTAAATTGATTTTTGGCTTAAGATAGAAGTCACTTCCTCCTCTCCAAACATACCACCAGGAAAAATATTAATTACGATGCCAGCCATGTCCACGACCTCTCCCTCAATTGCCCAGTGGATGGCCTGGATAGTCTGAGAAGCATCGGCCAACTGTTCTCTCCTCACTGGACACTGCTGGCTGGGGATGCCTGTAGGAGGGTGATTCAATTAACTAAATCTTCTTGAGAGGCTCCTTCTGTGATTGGATATGCAGTGAAGAAGAGGAGGGGTATTGGATGCCAAGACGAGAGTGGAGCAGTTAGAAAGAAGTATGGCGGAGAGAACATGAGAGAGAAAGATGAAGAGAGTCTTCCATCCCTGGAGCTGTCTTAGATCCCGAGGATTTTCAAGTCTAGTTCCTGTCCCAATTTCTGAGTATCCTTTATGCAAACACTTTCTATTAAAACAGTCTGCACAAACTTCTCTTTCTTACAACCCCAAAAGTCCAAATTGATGGGTCCTGAGTACTTCTCAACTGCACTTCTTAGCTTCCTTATTGCTATTCCTGCCTCTGATCTTTGCCTCCATCCAATCTCTTTTGTAAAATTGCATTAATCTTACAGGTAGACCATAAAATACAATCTGGACATGTCCGTTTTATAATCACTAATCTTCCACGGTTCCCAAGGGCTGGGGACTGAAGTTCAGACGCTAGCATGGCCCTCAAAGCTAAATGCGTCATGGCACAAATAGTGCAGGGCACATAGTGAATGCCGCATAGACATTAGTTCTTACTGTTACCTTTCCAGCCCCATTTCCTACCACATCCTTTCATAGTCTCTACTGCTTATAGATATCAAGTGATTTATTGATTTTCTGCTTTCACTGGAAAGAAACATAAGCAAAGCGTACCTGCTATTTTTCAGATTTCAGAGATAAACTTTATGAACATAACGATATTCTTGGGGTTTCACCCCAAGGGACTGGAGTTAATTGGCTCCCAGGCCTTTGTAAAGTAGGTGAAGGTAATGGATGAGGGACAGAGCTGGAGAAGCTAAGCCGGATGGATTTATTTGAGAAAGAACAGAGAGTTGTTAATGGGAGAAAAATTATAGGTTAAAAAAGAGGCAGAGGAAACAAAACCTGTGCATACGGTGGATTGGGAGAATGTTTTAGGGGCTTCAGAGCGTGGGGGAAGAGGGACTTTGGAGCAGCGGCCGTGCACGGTGGCTATGCACATGGGAGATTTGGGAGAGAAATTATGAAAGAGGCTAGGATGAGGTTTTGCTGTGTAATATGAATGCAACACACCCCATCCTCTGCCTTGGCATTTTTCTGAACATGCTTTAAAGATTGAATTTGCTTTTCAATTATTTTTACTTGACAGGCTAATATCCACGACATTCCAGGCTAGTACTGGTTATACAATTATACTATGCTTCTTCACACCCCTGTTCATCCTGCACCTACAATTTATAGTTCCCTCCTCTCCTTTATCACCAGTTATCCAAATTCTACTTATATTCAAGGCTGTTCAGATGGCAGCCCTTGCATGAAACCCTCTTTTGATCTGCCAAGACAGAATTAATAGATTTTCTACTCTCCCGTAACACTTTCCCTTGCCTTTATTATAGCAGCGGTCTCCTTCTACCTTGTGTCTAGTCTGGCCCTGGCACAAATTTGTAAGCTTTTCAAGGACAGAAACTGTCTTAATGATTTTTGTAAGTCATCTAATGCTACGCTGGTTCACTGTATATGTCAACTTGACTGAGGCCCTGGGATGCCCAGACATTTGGTCAAACCTTCAGAGGTATCTGTGAGGATGTTTCTGGATAAGATTAACCCTTGAAGCCATAGACTGAGTAAAGGAGATCATCCTCCTTAATATGGGGGAGGGGCTTATCCAATCAGTGGAAGACCTGAATAGAACAGAAAAGCCTGAGTGAGAGGGAACTCCTACTTCCTGACTGCTTTCAGCTGGGGTGTTAGTCTTTTTCTGCCTTTGGACTGGAACTGAATCTGTCTTCTTGGATCTTGAGCCTGCCAGTTTGGGGACTGGAGCTACACCCTTGGCTTTCCTGGTTCTCAAGCCTTTGGACTCAGATTGGAACTAGACCATCTGGGTCTCCAGCTTGCAGGCAGCAGATCTTGGGATTGTCAGCCTCCATAATCATGTGAGCCAATTCTTTCTAAATCTGTATTTCTCTCATATCACACACACACACACACACACACACACACACACACACACACAATCCTATTGGTTCTGCTTCTTTGGATAAGCCTGACTAATATGAATTTCAGTACTGAGAAGTGGGGTGCTGGTGTAAGAGATACCTAAGCATGTTGAAGAAGCTTTGCAGCTGGGTAATGGGTAGCAGCTGGAAAAGTCTTAAGGTGCATGCTAGAGCTAGGGATGTTAGGGGTGATTCTGGTGAGGTCTTAGGTGGAAATGAGGAACATGTTATTGGAAACTGGAGGAAAGGCCAATCTCTTATAAAGTGGCAAAGAACTTGGCTGAACTATGTTCTAGTTTTTGTGGAAGGTGGAATTTACAAGTGATGGAATTGGATATTTAGCTGAGGAGGGTCCTGCAAAGGTTGGAAGGAGTATCTTGGTTACCCCCGACTGCTTCTAGTAAAGTGTGGGAAAGGAGAGAGATGAATTGAAGAAGGAATTGTTAAGTAAAAAAGAACCAGGGATGCCTGGGTGGCTCAGTTGGTTAAAGAGCTGCCTCTTGGCTTTGGCTCAGGCCGTTATCTCAGGGTCCTGAGATTGAGCCCTGAGAAGAGCTCTGGGCTCAGTGTGGAGTCAGTTTAGGGATTTCTCTCCCTCCTCTTTGCTTCTCCCCCATACTCCCTCACACAAGTGCTCTCTCTCTCCCTGTCTTAATAAGTAAATAAATAAGTCTTAAAAGAAAAGAACCATAACTTGAAGATTTGGAAAATTCTCAGCCTATCCATATTGCAAAAAAGAGAAAGAGAGAAATCTGTTCTGGAGAGAATACTTGGAATGTGGCTGTACAGCCATTTGTTAAGGAGAGCACAGGTGCTACTCCTGGGCTTAATCAGCTACCTCAGCAGAAGCCAGGAATAGAGGTGGGGATTATACCAGCAGCAACACTACCAATGGGGGTCAGAAAAACTAAAAGGGATAGAACAAATGAAACAAAATGAAGGAAGCCTATCAGGTTTCTTAGATCCTGCAGGACAGAACAATAGAGCTATTCAGCCATAAGTGTATGCTATTCTTCCAGAAAAGGGAAGAATAACCCTAAAGATGATTCAGAGATCATTAGGGCTCCTGGAAACCTCCTTGGTTTCAAAGGACGGGGGCCACCGCTTCTGTTCAACAGGCCAGACAGAGGGCCACTGATGGTAGCCTTAGAGATGGGGCTCTCTGAAGGCTGGGAAGGACTTTCCAGCCTCCAGAACTGTGAGAAAATAAATTCCTGTGTTTTAAAAGTTTTTTTAATTTTTTAATTTTAAAGATTTTATTTATTTGACAGACAGAGATCACAAGTAGGCAGAGAGGCGGGCAGAGAAAGGGGGTGGGAAGCAGGCTCCCAGGACCCTGGGATCATGACCTGAGCTGAAGGCAGAGGCTTTAATCCACTGAGCCACCCAGGCGCCCCTTAATTTCTGTTTTTTAAGCCACCCAGTCTATGATCTTTTGTTATGGCAGCCTGAGCAAAGTAAGACAAGTGCCTCGTGCTCCATTTCTTCAAGGAAAAACAGTATTTGTTGAGTGAATGAATAAATGAAAGAATGCATGGAAATCAGTAGAAATCAAAGCACTATTTGAGATAACAGTTCTATCCAAAATGATTGTAGGCATAAGGAACATTCAGCAGGATTACCACAGCTAAATTTTGGGGAAATGTGAGCCTGTGAAAAGAAAGGCAATGAAAATAACAGAGATTCTCAATAAAATCATGGAGCAAACGTAACTGTGTTAGAGCAAGAATAAATTTGATCATAGTTTATAAAGTGCCATTAAAGTCGAATTGAAAAATTACTTTTCAGAAAAAAAAATACGTGATTAAAGCAGTTTATGGGAGGAATGAAATGGTAATGACATACCTTAGTTTGGTAATTTTGCTACCGAATTAATTTTAATGTGTTGGCCCTGAGCCCAAAGGTAGAGAATTTGCTGAAATATCTCTTCGAGAACTTAATGATTGAAAGTAGGCAAGTGTGGAGTGCCCCAGGGACATGCTGCAGGCTTGAGCCCATTTAAGGTTGCATTAAAGATGTGGCAGATGGAAGGAGTACCAAGTTGATTAAATCCTCTCCTCCCTTATCAAATCAAAAGGAGGAATAAAAGCCAGTGAGAACTGAAAAAACCAGGAGGACCCAGCCATTGCTTTGCACCCAGAAAGCAATCAATAAATGCTTGTTAGGTGAATAAATGATGATCAGGAGTGATTAAATGAAATGTAATTAGCAAACAGCAGCAAGTATAATTGCTTCTCAAAAAAAAAAAAAAAAAAAAAAAAGAAAGAAAGAAAGAAAAGAAAAAAGAAATCTGTGTTCAAACTTGCAAACAAATAGGCTCAAAGAACTATGTTCTAGGAAACAGAATCTGGCCTGGTAGGATCCTTCAGGCCTCTTAACCACCAGTGGCTCTTGTTTGATTTGGTGAGCCAAAGGGTTTGGTTTTGAGCCAAAAGAACCCTTTTAAAGGCTCTAGGAAAGGGGCGCCTGGATGGCTCAGTCAGAAGTAGACACTTCTTTGGCTCAGATCATGATCCTAGGGTCCTGGGATTGGGCTCTCTGCTCAGCGGGGAGCCTGCTTCTCCCTCTCCCTCTGCTGCTCCCCCTGCTTGTGTGCTCTCTGGCACGCGCTCGCTGTCTGTCAAATAAAATCTTAAAAAAAAAAGAAAGGCTCTAGGAGGTGAGTTCAAGGCAGTTACCTCATGACAGAATTCTGTTAATTGAAACAGGCACAGATTTGAACTTTCAAGTCGGAAGACCCACCTATTTACTGAAAATGTATTCTCTAGTCCTGGAGGGCTAATTAGTATGACAGCTCCAGTTTGCATGGGAAAAGAGGAGCAAGCAAAAATCCAGAGTGTTCTGTTTTCACAGGAGCTGAACGCTGGAGTTGCCCTGTGCTGTAGGAGCAGAAATCTCTTGGAAAGTGAGGTTACAGATAATACAAGGCAAGAATTCTAAAGAGATTATGAATCTGGGATGTCCCAGTAGCACGGGATAAAACCTGGGAAATGGGGGCGCCTGGGTGGCTCAGTGGGTTAAAGCCTCTGCTTTCTGCTCCGGTCGTGATCCCAGTGTCCTGGGATCGAGCCCCGAATCGGGATCTCTGCTTAGCAGGGAGTCTGCTTCCCCGCCCCCCACCTTTGCCTGCATCTCTGCCTACTTGTGATCTCTGTCTGTCAAACAAATAAATCAAATCTTTTAAAAAAAAAACAAAAAACTGGGAAATGAACTCTTCTGAGAGACTGAAGTTGCATAAGACAAGTCCTGTCTCCCGCGGCCTACAGAACATACTGGGCATGCTCAACAGTGGGCACTCAGCACCTGCTGCTCTGTACGATGCTGGACATCATAGCACAAGGCTTAACAGGGGTCCCATGGAGGCTTAAGCTGGCACTAGTGTGAGTGCCGCACCTCCCCAAGAAGAGAGCAGGTTTGGGGGTAGTAGTTGCTTCCTTGAGAAGAAATGAGGAAGGATGCTGGGCCAGGCTCGAGGAGGGAACAATGTGGGAAGCAGCTGGTGTTTGAGAACAGGTGTCAGGCCCTCTGGGTTCAAGTTTCAGCTGTGCCACTCCCTGGATTTGTGACCTTGGGCACGTTTTCTAACTTCATTTTGTAGTAGAGGGAGCCTCTACTATCATTAACATCTTCATTTTACAGATGTTAATGATAGTAGAGGCTCCCTCAGTCGGTCCCTGAAAGGACTAAACGCTACAACACAGGTAAAGAGCTTAACATAGTACCTGACTTACCATATGTTAAATCTTAATGGTATCAAGGACTGTTGCTATCTAGAATTATTTGGAAAGATTGCAGATCAGAGCAGTAGGAGGGAAGGAACAACTTTAGTAAGTGCTTCAGTTAAAGTGACTCGTTTTCAGGCTGGTAAAAACCATGAGAGGTGAGAATTATCATTCTACCCATTTTATAAATGGTATAAAGAGGCTCCGTGGGAGTAATGGCCACCTACAGCCCCATATCTAGCAAGTACCAGATCCAGTATTGAACACGATCTTGTCTGGAACTAAGCTTGTCCTCTTTCTCCCACGTTTGGCTGATAACCATGACCAGACTAAAATATGTAGAGATTGGTATCCCCACCTATGTAAAAATGAAAACAACTGAAGACCATAAAATAAAACAGCTGTTTCTCAGATGACTACAATTTTAAAAAATCTCTCTCTCTCTCTCAAATACTTTTCGAACAATTTGTTCAGTTTCCTATTTTGTTCAGTCTCCTATTTTGGTGCCATAAACACATGCCTGCTTGGCTTATCCAGTGTCCAAAGACACAGCATCTATTATGAGGAGTTTCCTGTGGCCTCCTACCCTGGCCTCTCTAACTTCAAAGGGAGTCGGCCCTGGTATGTCCAGGATATTGTGCAAGTTTTAGGAAGTGCTATATAAATGCGCTAATCATCACAAATTATCATTAATGGCACAGATGCTATTAATATAAAGAACAGTGGCAGCCATTTTCTCCGCTCATGCGGCAGGTACTTCACACATGCTTTTCTCATTTAATTCCCACAACGGCTCTATTTTACCAGTGAGGAAACTTTTCTGGAAAGTTGTGTCCCAAAGGACACATAATTAGTGTCAGACCTGAGATTAGAATGTCTCTGTCTGATTCTTAAACTCTTCCCTTACACAGAGCCATTTGAAGTCATGGACTGGGCTAAGTAGGGTCGGGGGCCTCTCCACGTGTCTCCCACCCTTCTCGAAGGGTCATTCACAAATGCTGTCCTATGAGCAGGGTTTAACGGGAGCCTCTCAACCTCTCTTCCAAATAGTCACCTCAAATGTATTTTATGTTTTATAGGGTCTATATTTAGTACTTCTAAGGGGTAGGATGGCTATGAGGAGGTGGTATATATGGCCTGAGGAGAGTTTCAAAGAAATTGAATGTTTTTTTTCTGTATTTAGGAATATCTCTTTAAAAGCTGTGGTCTCAGGCATAATGCCTACAAAGCAAATCAGAAAACACCCTTCTCTGCCACAACCCTCTATGAATGTTACTATTGGCACAGGGTGGTGGGGAGGAGTGTGGGTTCTGGAAGCAAATTACCAGGGCTTGGTACTACTGTCCCACCTGCTAGCTGTGTGCAACCTTGTACTTACCAGGTTGTAGTAATAATACTTATCTATTTGTTGTGAATAGTAAATCAGATAACGTATGCCGAGTTATTTAGTACAATGAAGTGCACATTGGAAGGATTCAAAAGATATCATCATCATCACTTATGTAATATCATTTCCTTAATTTCACTGTCTTGTGTATTAAGCCAGCTAACATTTTATTGAATTTATATGAATTGTGATAATATGATGCTCTTAGGTAAGGGTTATGGTCTTTTTAATAAAAGCAGTTGGGAAAAATCCAACTAAAGAGTGTTGAATTTAAATAAACAGCCCATTTTATCCCAAACAACTAGCTTTTACCCCATGAAATAGGAAGGAGGTGGAAAAACTCTTTATTGGTGGTAGGGTTTTCATATTATGGGGGGAATATTGCTGCACTGAATAGACTAGCTTTTAACTGTGTATTTACCTCTCCAAACATCCATCCACTAGTCCATTCAAAAGGCACTTAGGGAGTACCCTCTGAGCATTGTCTTCAGGAAACTGAGCTAAGTACCTGAGGTCACTATAGTTATTCAACAGGGAAAAGTGTGACTGGCAAAGTGTTGACTTTCACAGGGAAGCTGGGACAATGTGAAAATTCTTGCTAGGGTAGTCAACGCCCCTGACAAGCAAAACATAATTCCAGAGGGGCCCTGGTGCCAAAGCATTTAGCCCTAGGCCCCCAAAAAGTTAGTCACTAAGATTTAGAATGAAAGACAAACACTGGGGTTTTAATTCAAGGTGGTATAGAAGATGCAGAATAGGGTAAATTATAACTAAGGAAGAGTTAAGCATTAATGAGGAAGGCACTGAAATGTATGCACTGATATCTTTAAAAGTTAGCCCCAAATATTTGCTTTATCAATATATTACTGCTAAAAATATATACACACATACTTTCTATATTTGTAATATGTGTGTATATATGAGTGTATTAAAGTATAACATACATAAAAAATGTACACATCGTAACTGTGTAGTTGGAAGAATTATCACAATTTCATCCCATATAACTACCACCCACACCAAGAACTAGAACTTTATCTTACCCCGGATGTCCCCTCGCACTCCCTTCTAACTGGCTACCCCTCAGGCTTTCCCTGCCTTTCTGAGAGCACAGATTCTTTTGCCTGTTTTTGAACTATAAATACATGGAATTATACAGAATGGACTGTTTTGTGTCTGGCTCCATCACTCCACATTATGTTTTTCATATGAACATGTACTCACTCTCCTCAGTCCCCAAGAAACAGAAATTAAGCCAAAACAAGATTCCACAATATCAAGTGTTGGTGAGGACACAGAGCACAGAGGGTGAGGACACAGAGCTCTCTCATATGCTTCTGGTGAAGAGTAAATTGGTAAATCATTTTGGAAAACGGAATGACGGTATCTACTAAAAGCTGTTTATTGCCTTCCTTGGCATATTCTTTTCCAAAGTGCTTGTTTTAAGGTTTTAGAAAAAGAAAAGACAGCAAAACAAAGCAGAAAGTGGGACGTTAATAAAGATAAAAGGCAAAATTAATAGGAAAACAATCAGAGAAAGTAAAAATCAAACATAAACCCTGTTCTTTCAAAACTACTGTTCTGTTGACTTCAAACCTGCTTTATGATGAGACACACACACACACACAAACACACACACACCCATGCCCAAGATTAGCAATAGGTAAAGAGATAACAAAAAGGAAAATGAACTATAAAGGAATATTAGAATGAAACAGGCTAGTACATTCAGAAACAGATCCATATACATTTGGATACTTGATTTCCGACAAAAATGGCACTTGGCGAGAAGTTGGGGGAAGGGCAGTGGTTTTAACAAATGGCGCTGGGTCAACTGGAGAGCCACGTGGAACATGTGCATTTTGACCACTATCTTGCACCATGCCCCAAATTAATTCTGGATGCTAAACAGATACAAACGTGAGAGGTAAAACAATAAGGCTTCTACAAGATAATCTAGAAAAAAAATCTTCATGACCTTGGGATAGGCAAACACTTCTTAACCTAACAGGTTATAAAAAGTTCCCATATAATGGAAAAGATGGATAAAATGGACTAGATTGAAATTAAGATCTTCTGTCGCTTGAAAGACATCAACATCACTAAGAGAGTGAAAAAGCCATAGAGAAGAGATTTTACATTGTATATAACCAAACTGCTTCCAAAATATATAAAGAATTCCTACAATCAAAAAGAAAAAGATAACCCAATTGAAAATGAATGAAAGACAAAATAACTTTTTAAAAAAGATCTTATTTTTTTAAGAAACCTCTACAACCAATGTGAGGCTCAAACTTACCACCCCGAGATCAAGAGTCATATGCTATACTGACTGAGCCAGCCAGGTGCCCTGAAATACCTATTTTTGATAAAGTGAAGAAGGGGACTAATGCCTTTTCCAGGCAAGCACATCTACCATGTGTTTTCTTCATTCAGGCTTTGTGACCACGATTTGGTGGCGTCACATCCACGGCAGAGGAGAGGAACAGAGAGAAAAGGCAGATTATAAAAACTAAAGTTATAGAGTGACAGGGCCACAGACTAAGTTAAAATAGAAATGTCAGGTAGTTTAAGGGAAATGGAGCAAACAGGTTGCCTCAGTGAAGACAGCTGCTGGCCTAACTCAATGTGTCTTACTGGAGGTGGCTTCCGTAACAGATGCTTCCAAGACAAGGTCCACACAGACAAGGAAAGATAAGACTCTTCCTGTCGCTGACATCAGCTGTGCTCAGAAACTCACCATCCACGCACGGCGGCACCTGTTCCCTCCACTGGTCACAGCCGGTATTCTCTTTCCCTGAGGCCCCTGTGTGCAAAGACCTGATGCTTCACTGCATGGGAATCATCCCTCTGGGCCAACCACAGGTAGGATGGCTCAGCTGCAGCCCTTTCTCTGGGTCGCCAGAGTGACCTCCGCAGCGCTGACTGGTAGGCAGAACTCTCTGATAAACAGCCCGTGGGGTTCTCTCAACTACCTGGTCACATGGACATTATTTCCCCGCCTTATCACTGAGGAAACGGAGTCCCAGGGGGGGAAATGTAATTCAAAGAGAGCAGAGCCAATGAGCAGAAGAACCAGTGTTCTGAGATTTTCTGCACTCTTTCCATTTGGGCCCATCAAGTGGTTGGGACGTAACGGCGAGGGGTGAGTGAGTGAGTCACAGGAACGCGAGAAATCACATACCTGAAATACCAAAACCGATGATAAGGGCAATGGCTCCAGCCAAAATAATGATGATGCTAATAACACTATGGAGAGACAGAGAAACAGGAAATTACTCTTCATTGTACTCGACATGCTGCTTTGCAACTGGGGTTTCTGTGTGTTATCTATTAGAGGTGCTCCTAAAAGCATCTTGACCTCTGTCTGCACCATGAGCCCTTTCCTAGAAAGCAGTGCCTTAGGCAGGATTCTCAACAATCCCCATCTCCCCGGGGTGCTGGGAGAGATGACAGGAGTTCATGACATGACGTATGTCATCTTGACTATTTCCAGATCGGGAAAGACTCTGTACAAAGATCGTTGGGGCAAAACTGATGATACCTCTGCAGTGCCAGGCGTGACTTGAGGGGGATGGGTCCCGTACTCAGTCCGCACGGAGCATGAATGCCCATCATTGACCTACCTGTCTTGTCTCCTTCCATAGACTTTACACTGAGGACGACGGTTATGTCTTTGTCCATACCCACTCATCCCTAGTTCTCCGAACCCTCTCGATTCTCAATGGAACTTTGCTTTCTCTTATTAAGAAAGTAATACAAGGGCGCCTGGGTGGCTCAGTTGGTTAGGCGTCTGCCTTCAGCTCAGGTCATGATCCTGGGGTCCGGGGATTGAGTCCCGCATCAGCCACTCTCCCTACCTGTGCTCTCTCTTTGTCAAATAAATAAAATCTTTAAAAAAAAAGTAATACATATTTCTTACAGAGAGTTTAGAAAATACAAATAGGTTAAAAAAAAAAAAAAGGACGCTAAAATAACTTGCAATTCCATCACCCAGACACAACCACAGTTAGCTTCTTGAGATGTATCCTGCCCTTTCTCAATGAACAGATTAACAAATGACATTTGGGGGAAAAAAATAAGGAAGTAGTGTTTACATTTGCTGAGTTCTAGAATTACTTGGCAGACATGTTCTAGGCACCGTTTATGGATTATATCATTTATCTATTTAGTAACCTTACGAGGCAAACACATTTATCATCCCCGTTTTACAGATGAGGAGATGACACAGGAGGTTAAGCATCTTCCCTACATGCGTATTGTTGGTCAGTGGCCCAGCTGGGAATAGAATCTGTGTCTGGAACCTGCACTCATCTTCTCCCTGCACTGCCTCCCAAGAGTTGGGGGCTCGCACATGGGGCACAGGGGTCCTCTCCAGGGGGACCCATGCTCCTTGAAGGGCACCAGCTCTAGCTGCTGAGAGTGACTCAGAAACAGAAGGCCCACGTCGGTGCTGTGGGGTTGGCAGAGCAGTTCCTGGGAAGCCGGCCCACTGCTGCCCGCCCTTGCACGCAGGTCCTCAGGCGAGTGTCCTGGGCCACACTCTCTCCCTGCTGGCAATTCACACAGTCCCCACACCCACACTGATGTTACTCAATAGCAGGACAAAAGAGAGGCACAGGGAGGCAAAGAATGATACCACACAGAGAAAAGGGAAGCACAGGACATTTTCCTTTCTGCCCTGAATAGGCTCATTGTACCCAGCTCCCCCTGGCCCAGGGATGGGCCCACCGGAGAAAAAACAACAGACGTCCAAGAAACCATTTGAGTCAACAGTTTCCCTGGAGGTCAAGCCCTTGCGAGTGTAGCTGTAGGGGCAGCGAGTGAATTAGCCTAATGCTGCTTCTAATGATGATCGGGTACCTGCCACTGATTCTAAGAGGAGACTGTATCTGACCCTTTCCCCTCTCTCTATACCTCGGGGCACCCTCAGTTCTCACTGCTCCAAGTGTGTGAGAACAGCTACACCATCTCAGCAAGAGGTACCGACCACTGAGCCGGAGAGCGGACTTGACTTTGGGACCCCGGCTCTCGCTTATCTTCAATTACTTCATGTCTCTGAGACTCAGTTTCTTTATCTTTAAAATGGGAGTAAGAGGGGACGCCTGGGTGGCTCAGGTGGTTGAGCAGCTGCCTTTGGCTCAGGTCATGATCCCAGCGTCCTGGGATCGAGTCCCGAGTCGGGCTCCTTGCTCGGCAGGGAGCCTGCTTCTCCCTCTGCCTCTGCCTGCCATTCTGTATGCCTGTGCTCGCTCTCTCTCCCTCTCTCTCTCTGACAAATAAATAAAATAAAAAAAAAAAAATGGGAGTAAGAGTAATTCCTGCTTTACGTGCTCTAGGGGTTAGGGGTTGAAGTGTGTCCCCCCCCACCACCAAATTTACATTTGGAAATCCAAACCCCGAGTCCTTCAGAATGTCACTTGATTTGGAAATAGGGTCTTTGCAGATGTAATTCATTCGATGGGATCATATCGGAGTAGTCCAATAGGACTGGTGTCCTCATAGCAAGGGGAAATTTAGCCACAGACATGCAAGCACACTCAGGGAAAACACTGCATGAAGATGAAAGCCGAGATTCAAGCGAGGAACATCAAAGATGGCCCACAAACCACCAGGAGATGGCAGGGAGGCCTGGAGCGGACTCCCCTTCCCCCTCCAAAGGAAGTGACCCCACCGACCTAGGAGCAGACTGCTCATGTCGGAGCTGTGAGAGAGCACGTTTCTGGTTAGACCACGTTTCTGGTTAGGCCACCTGGTCAGTGGGTCTTTGTTATGGCAGCCAGAACAATGAATATGAAAGGGTTGTTTTCAGGTCAAAGTAGATAGCAGCTATGTCATAATCTGTAAGGGGCTATTTATATATTGCTTTTTACCATCAAAAAGTTTACCTGCAGCTGTTTGCAATACATTTGTTATTAAAAGCTGATTTGGGACACCTGGGTGGCTCAGTCGGTTGATCATCTGCTTTCAGTTCAGGTCGTGATCCCAGGGTCCTGGGATCGAGTCCACATCAGGCTCTCTGCCCAGCAGGGAGCCTGCTTCTGCCTCTGCCTGCTGCTCTCCCTGCGTGCGCACGTGAGCACGCTCTCTCTCTTTCTCTGAGAAATAAATAAGATCTTAAAAAAAAAATAACAAAAGCTATGACTTAATCCTGGGGACTGGTAATATTAGAAACGTTACAGTATTTTGACACATCAAAAATACCACCCACCGGGCTCGGGGCTGATGCCCAATGAGCACTTTCTCCTTTGAGTTACCAAGTCCTGCTGAGTAGCTCCTTCATGTCTCTCACACCTCTTCATTCCTGTCCTCACTGTCCCCCATCGCCACCATGTCACCCCAGCATTTTTCCAGTGCCCTCCTCACAGTTTTCCCTGTTTGCAGCCTGGACGTCTCCCACCCAGTCCTCCCACTGCCAGCATTAGTGTGACTTTGGAGGGACCACCTAGTGGCAAGATGGGGAGAAGAGACAGGCTGAGGTCCCGAGCCTGGCTCCCAGAGTGAGCCCACATGGGTTTGAGCCTCAGCGCCCCCGGGGTTCCAGCTGTGTTTCAAGTTCCTGTTCCTTCTTTTCAGATTAAATGAGCTTCCACAGCGTTACCCCAGGTTGGGTGATTTGTAAAATCACTTAGGAGAGTGCCTGGTGGGGCGCCTGGGTGGCTCAGTGGGTTAAGCCGCTGCCTTCGGCTCAGGTCATGATCTCAGGGTCCTGGATCGAGCCCCGCATCGGGCTCTCTGCTCGGCAGGGGGCCTGCTTCCTCCTCTCTCTCTCTGCTGCCTCTCTGCCTACTTGTGATCTATCTGTCAAATAAATAAATAAAATATTTAAAAAAAAAAAAAAAAAAAGATCGCCTGGCACCTGGGAAGCTTCAGTAAGTACTAGCTATTCCCCGTCTTATTTTTCTGCTGTGGTGAGGTAACAAACATGTTTCTAAGTTAGAATATGTGTTTCCTTGCTGGTGCCCATGGTGTGGGGATGAGCCCCCCAGCCAGCTACTGAGCTCTTTGTGAGAAAGCCTACAAAACTGTAACAGAGTCAGCCCAGTCCTCTGCTTAAAACGGAGCGCCCTTCCATCTCCCCTGGGATAATGACTCACAGAGCCTCTCAAAGGGGCACCTTCCCTTGTCCGCAGTCTTTGCCTCTCCCCATGTTTCCCCTGCCACAGGCCTTCACGTATGCCATCCTCCACCCTCTCTCAGAAAAAGCAAAGACACAGAACAGATACCTGGCCACACACCCAACAGGAGGGGGACAATGGAGCTTGTGTGGACCCATCAGAACGGCCTCGCCCAGCTCTGTCCCCACAGACCCACATGCTTCCCTAATTGTGGAAGCGGAACCCTCCTGGCTACCAGCCCTTTCTCTAAGTGGGAATCACCTTGAGGTTTGTTCGGAGCTGCTGTTCCCTTGGGAAATAGCTCACCCTCTAGAGCCTTGGAAAGAGAAGCAGGAACTCTCGGAGCAGCCAAATTAAATCGTTCCTGTTTTGCTGCTTATTAATTTTTTAAAAAGCTGAATAAAATATTCACATAAGGTGTACTTACAATGGTTTTTGGTTTTTACTTTTCCAGGATAATTTCCGGTAATGATGCTGCAGGAAATTGTTAATGTGAAACTGTCTTTTAACCACTACACTGGAATTCACAGGGCACATTTATTAGACACTCCCTACAAAGGGGCCCAGATGCAAATCAGTGCTTTTGGAAGATTTGCTCATTTAGGAAACATTTATGAAGTATTTATCACGTGAAAGATATTGTTGGGAGGACATTATAGAGATTAATTGTCAGCCCTCAAGGAGCTTTTTTTTTTTTTTTTAAATATTTTATTTATTAAAGAGAATGAACAGGGGGGAGAGCGAGAAGCAGACTCCCCGCTGAGCAGGGAGCCCAATGAGGGACTTGATCCCAGGACCCTGGGATCATGACCTGAGCCGCAGACGCTTAACTGACTGAGCCACCCAGCTGCCCACCTCTAGGAGCTTATAGTGCATCTGAGGTAAAACACACACACATGCATGTATAACATGCACAGACATGCAGACACACACACACGCACACACACACATAGTAATAACACAAGACACATGTGGTCAGGGCTTCAGTAAAGAGAGGAATAACTTCTCACAGGAATTCTATGGAGAAGGAGGTATTTTAAAACAGAGAATTAGGGAGAATCAAAGTGTATTTCCATGGACAAATTTCAAATAAAGAGAAAGTCTTCACTGAGAAATATGTTTGGCTAATTCATGCTGCTACATGCTCTCTAAGGCAGAAACCCAAAGAAAAGTGGCATTTTCTGCCACATGGACAGGGTTAGGACCCAAGCATCCTGTCAGGGCTCTGGGCTCGGAGAAGGGGCCTTCAGGGGCTGCAAGACTCAGAGCCTTGCAGGGGATGGACTTGGATTCCACCTAACACATAGTATGGACTCCCTGAGGGTGGCCTTGTTCAGTTCCCTCCGTGTCTTCGCCTCTATTGCTGCTGCCTTGAAAGAAATCAGGCGTTTGTGAAGATATGTGAAGACATGTCTGTGAAGACACGTAGGTATGTTCTAGAAAAGACTCATGCTGTAGTAAATCACACAGTAAAGGAGCTGGGCTTATGGGGGAAAAACAGGGTTAAGGACAGACCACTCATGACCTAGGTGACTTTGTAATTGGTCTACTAACAGAAACAATACTGGGAGGTAACTCGGACCTCCAAAGTGGGCATCTCAGTAGGGCCAGAAGCTGCTTCAGGGGATATTAAAAATGCACAGAAACAACTGAGCAGACACTGACTGAGGGTACTGTGAGTCTGAGTTTTCTGGAAAGGTGGATGTATGGGAAGGTGAGCCTAGGATGGGCTTCTCTGGGGAGGGAGCTCCAAGGGCAGATGTTTATTTAAAATTTAAAAAAAAACCCAAAACCTGAAAGCCACACCGAGCCACAAAATTCCCATGTGGCAGGAAGCCACAAGGTCAGAAGCCTCCCCTCATCCCCACCGCTGCATATCTCCTCTAGATCTGTTTCCAAAAACAAGGGCTTTCTGGATCTGCTATGCCATGTGTAGAGCACTATGTCTGGAAGACATAAAGCGCTCTTTGTTTTATCCAAACATTAATGGTTTCTATGTTCTCTAATTTCTGCCTCCTGCCCCAATGCTAGCAGAACCGAGAGATGCCACATTCCTTCAGATTATCAGCTTACCTTCACTTGAATAAACAATAAATGATTAAGACTCTGAAAAGAAGATTGTTAGCACACGTATGATTAACCTGAATAAATTATACTTTTAAAGTAAATATACTTTTTAAAATGAAATATTTAAATTTATAATATAAATATAGAAATATAAACATTTTATATATTAAATAAACATATATACTATATACTATATATACTATATAAAAATAAATAAAAAATTTAAATTAAATATACCAAGCTTACTTAAATACCAGAATATTTGAGTAAATCAAGTAAATATTTGAATAAATCAAACATATTACTTTGTTCATAAACTAACCAAGCCACTGAGTTTATAAAGAACGCTGACACTGGAGACGTTTACTTCAGCCTATCCAACACGTTTCTCTTTTTTCACCCCATCAAAGGTGAAAAGAAATTATTTTGAAATACTATGTGGAACAGAGCATTGGGCTTAAAGGCAAAATTATCTATTTTCTGGATATTGATTAGTACAGGTTTTAAGTTTCTGAGAGGCTTAGATTATTGTCTCCTCAACACTTTTCCTCCATCTCTACAGTCCCCTGCTTTATCTCTTTATATTGGTAAAATCAAGGCCAGTATTGATCCAGGGAACTGCTAGCATGAGCGTTTGCGAGTGGTAAATGGAGGGTCAGGAAGCAATTGGCAAGGGGGAGACTGTTATATGGAGCTTATGTAAGTGTGTGTGTGCGCATGCACGCACACATGTGGGTGACCTTCCGGGCAGCCCTGCCCTGTCACGCTGCTCTCACAGTAGTGGACAGCATAACTTTCACTTTGGGGAAGACATTTTAGAAAATTGCATGGGAGAGACTCAGGTGCTTTTGAGTATCATGTTGAGACATCCTGTCTTCCTTCAAGCTGCCGCTAAGAAACATGACACGATATTCTGGGGGTCCTCCAAAACATAGGCCCCACGATTCCATCCTATCTGGGCCTCAATGCCACAAAAGGAGATATGGCCAGCAAATGGATTACCTCTCGCTTGCCAGCTGCTTCTGAGTGATCGATCGTAATGGCCTTGGGTATTGCGTGGGAGAAGATTGCAAGGCTGCCTCAGGGCTCAGCGGCGGAGAGTGCCCCCATGATGAGAGACTTCTGAGTGAGTATGTGCGCCCCGTGAGTGCCTTCTCTGGGCCAACAGCAACACATGAAAGGCGGCTTGAACTGGCCACTTGCCACCAACTACCACAGTCCTAGGCTAAGTTTACGGAAAAGTAATGACGGTAAAATGGCAGTGTTAGCGGACTCTCGTCTGTGCACGTTTTTGGCCTGCCCTTTAAGAACAGCGATGAATGTGCTTGCTTAGGACAGGGCTCCTCGGGCTCAGCACTATGACTATCTGGGCCACATAATTCTTTGCTGCTGCAGACTGTAGGATCCCTGGCCTCTGTCTTTTCGATGCCAGCAATAGTCCTGCCCCTCTTGGGGCAACCTAAAATGTCTCTAGACAGGTCGCTTCTGCTGAGAACCATTGATCTAAGAGAAGGGGGACTGGCGACGGTGATGTGATTAGAAGTCATTGCTTTTGAAGGGAAGTTGAAGGAACGGGGGTAGTTTAACTTAGAGGAGTCGAAATGTAGTAACGATCATTTCAGAAACTGAAAGGTGCCTTAGGGGCCTCTTCTCTATCACCCTAGAAGAAACAGAGGCAATAGGTCAAAGTTCTAGGAGGTTAGATTGAGATTCAGCATGCAGAGGAACCTTCCAGCAGAGCTCCCTGGTCCTGGCTGGAGGCTGCGAGTTTCCACGGGACATGTGCGTACGGGCACATGAGTAACTACTTAGGGACAGAAGTGGGGAAGGAAGTTTGGGGGCACTAGTTAGGGAGTGGAAGAGTTTTGACAGCCCCTATCAAACAGTGGGATGATTCCGTAATTCGATGTTCCTCGGCCTTGCTCTTGCCACAGTTGCGTATTCTGTCTCTGCCTCCTAAAACCTTTATTAATAACATAGAAATGACAGCTGATACTTCATGAGTGCATGGCCTCATTGATCTCACTTAATTCCCACAACAACCCTATTATCTTTCTTTTTAGTGTTAAGGAACTCATCCAAGGGCTCACCCCTAGATTATTAAATTAGAGCAAGATTAGACTTCAGTCTAATACTCCATGGCCTTAATTATTAAACTCTATGTTATATAAATCCAAAGTTCTCTAAATCTCAGGGTTCAAATCCGTTTCCAGGCTCATGTTTTGTGCAGCTGTAACCTCTGGACGGACACCATGCCCGATCTTCCTTAGACTGAGGAAGCTCACCTCTCTACGGGGTATCTTTGCATTGAGACTCTGGAAGGAAAGCCAAAAGGCAGAGTCATAACTCTGGAAAAGTTACTACTTTCCACTACAGGTGGAAAAATACCGAATGTGAACACATAGACACCTTTCCCTAAAGAATATTTGAATTTGCAGCAAACCATTCTATTTTATTCTTCGGCCCACTCTATTTATAACCGTTCCCTGACTGCCCATGAAGCACGCGCTAGCATTTCATCAGCCTTGCGCACGCTGCTTTCCAGTGGTGCAAGCAGAGCAAGACAAAAGTCAATATAAGGTTGATTGCTGGTCTTTTTTTAATCATACCTGTGTTTCCCATTCTTCCCTATTCTCACTGCAGAGGGGGGAGAAAAAAACCTTTCCAGAGGAGGTCTCCCGCCTTATAACCGATCCCATTCTGTTTAATAACAAACACACTTGAGACTGTTGAGGAACCGCCCATGAATGTCTGTCTATATGGTCAGAAAAGCCGGGCAGCCCTTGAGCAGTCTGTGTGGTCTCAATGGAAACAGCCTAATTGGAAGTCTTCCAAACCGTAGCTTGGGAGAGATTTGCAGGGGTGCTCACAGCACCCACAGTGAGATTGGGCCGCTAATAAGGACATCCTTGCCGCGACGGGCGGTTGTTTTCAGGCTGCTGTGCTCCCACACACGGCCTCCGTCCCGCCTCGCCCCTCCTGCTCCAGCCGGATCCAGAGGAGAGCAGGAGCACTGCTCCGTGACAGCCTGGTCATTTCTGAAATGGATGGGACAAAGAGAAGGTGCTTCTGTGCGTCTCCCCTTATCAACTCCACGGAGAACCTGGTGTTCTGTTCCTAATGAAGCCTTCATGGGAGCAGGGGGCTCGTATAATTGAGCGACACTGCAATTCATCCTCCATGTCCACATTAAGCACTACTATGTCCACAGAATCACTGTTAGGGTCAAAGAAACAACTATGCTTTCTATAGATATTAATTATTGTTTTTAAATTATTAATGTTAATTCTTATTTTTAGCCCTTCTCTGTATCCTCCAATTTAAGTGCTTTCTCATTGCTTGTAGATCAAGTTCAGATTTTATCCTAAAAGGCCCCATATAATCTAAGCGACGCCTCTCTCCTTCTGGAGCCGTGAATTCTCAGCAAACGGATCTGTTCGTTGCCCCCTGTTGCCCTCTGCCTATAACATTTTTCTACCACTTCTCTAGCTGTGAAAGGCAGGCCCCATTCAGAGCCCGGGTCAGCTCTGCCTTGTCTCTGACCCCTTTCCCGAAGTCCCAACCCAGAGTGTGCTCTTCTTTCTCTTTCCTTAGTGGATTTCAGGGGGTAAGGCAAGGAGGGGAGCCTCAGAGGGCAGGGACAGAGAGAGAGGAGGAGGGCCAGGCACTGGGGTTCAGGAGGCGAGGACGCAGGAGCTGGAACCGAGAAGCTGGATAGGGGAGGGCAGGGCAGTCTCTCTCTGGGGCAAGCACGTTTCCTGTAAGCCTCTCCCATAGTCATGGTGACCTGGGCTCTGACGGATGGAGCACAGACGGAATGATCTGGAGTCTAGCTTCCCTTTTCAATAGCTGAAAGCCACAACGACTGTGGTGACTTTTCATTCCTTTCTTGCCTTCAGGAAACCCGCACTGTCACGGAAGAGATTCAGAGAAGTACTTGGGCTGTCTTCTCTCAGAGATCCTAGTCCGGGGATCGGCTCATTGTCATTAGGAAAGCCGGAAACAAGTCTATCTGTTATCCTCAGAACTTTACTGGAACACGTACCTGTCAGGTGGTCTGACGTCTCTGTGTTCTGCAGTGGGATCTAATGTCATATTTGTAGCCCCCAAGGCGTCTCTCATTCACTCTCTTTTAGTCATACCAGGAAAGTCCCCAGTGAAAAGCAGACCAGTGTATGCCGGAAATCAAAAGGGATACGTTGTTCTTTCTTCCCAAAGTCCGACCCTGAGTTCCACCACAAATCCTCCCCCTAGGACCCACATCTCCTTGTGTAGGTGCGGGTGGTCCTGCAGGTGTGGCCCTAGGAAGCTCGGGAGGTGGGCGTGTGGCAGTTAGCTTGACCCATTCCTTGAGGGCCTGGCCTGCCAGAGCCATGCCCCTCAGCCACTGACCCTGGGCTGTTCTCTCTCACACACGACAGGCTTTGGCTGCTCACTCCAAGGATGGGAGGGAGACACACGCTGCCCCAGGTTCCACAGTCATCTTTGAGTTAAACTCCTCTGTGAGACAAAGACCATTATCACATGATCTCACTGATATGTGGAATTTAAGCAACAAAACAGAGGAACACAGGGGAAGAGAAGAAAAAAATGAAACGAGGAAACCAGAGAGGGAGATAAACCACAGGAGACTCTTAATCTCAGGAAAGAAACTGAGTATTGCTGGAGGGGAGAAGGGTCGGAAGGGGTTAACTGGGGGGCAGGCATGAAGCACGGCACTGACAGAATGAGCACTGGGTGTTATATGCAACTGATGAATCACTGACTACCTCTGAAACTAATAATACATTCTATGCTAATTATCAAATTCAAAAAGATTATAAATCCCTCTGTGCGCCTGTTCATCTGTAACAAACACAAAGTTTCCCTGGTCTTCCAGCCTAGAATCTGTACCCAGCCTGTGTCCTGGAGCTGGGCTTGAACTCAAGGCCTCCTCGTGATTGTGGACCAGGCTGCTTGGTCGTTTTCCCCTGCTCCAGCCTGACTTCCCGGGCATTAGTCTCAGCTTTCTCCTGTAGATTCACAGTTCCCGCATTCCCCCAGGTCAGGACTCCCAGCCAGATACTCTGTGCAAGAAGGTTCTGCTGTGTTCTCCCGTATCCACCCCTAACTCCCACCCCAGACCCTGTGGGCCACCCTAACCCATGGCTGGCCCAGGGCTTGGCACTAACCCAGGGATTAATTGGTTACAGAACTACTAGGAGACACAAAATTTCTGTTTTATCTTCTGATGTAGACTTCTACATATTCAAATACCATATTTTAGTAAAAGCTTAAAATTTAAATCTAAATATAAAATATTGATTTGAACATAAAAAGTAAGGAACGTGTATGAATTCTGAAAGTTTAAACAGTTCCAACACAAATACAAGCTAGAGAAGAATTTACATAAATGTGTGGATACGTCTTTCCATTTCTTGCCCCATTTCTGGCCCCCTACTTCCATGTTTCAACTCTTCTAAACTACTCTGGGCCTCTAAAGATGCCAGGCTGTTTCTTACCTCTGCGTTTTATTCCTGCTGTTCTTCCAGTTCTTAGAACATGGTAGGGACTTAATAAATGTTTGTTGAATAAATGCTTTGCCTTGGAGAAGGCCTCCCTCAGAGTACCTAGCGCATAGTATTTAAAAGTTGTTAAATTAATGAATAAATCAAATATCCATGCTGTGTTACTAAGGGAAACTAATGCAGTTTTAGCTTTCGAGGAGCCTTTTATGGGAGAAATTATCATTTATATTCCTCTCTAAAGGAAGATAATCTTTTTAAAAATTAGGGTCTATGAAATCTTGCTGGTGCCATGAATTCTAACGCACTGCCTGGGAGGGCTGGGAATAGAAGACCTAGCTGGTGGGATGTGGGGAGAGGACAGGAAGCGAACCTGGAGGTGGAATTAATCGGTAACAGCTGTGCGTGATAACTTGTTGAACTTGGGTCCTTTCCGTCATCTCTTTCTGCGAGTGACTTACAAAATAGAGGTGTCCCTCTAATAAGAAAACGGAACTTGTTGGGAAAGGAAAATGTAAATTTCCAGCAACAGTGGCTAGAAATATCCTTTAAAAAAGAACAATCTTACTTTAAAAATGCTCTGCATGCTGAATCAAACCAAAAAACGCCCACGTGTTTTTTGAACACTGGTTTTGCTGGCAAGAGAGTAGAAGTTTGCAGAGTCAAAGGCTAAAAACGAAGGAAACTCCTGAATCCAGACAGGTAGGAGGCAGCACTGCACTGCGCACAGTGGTTGTCCATGACTTCCAGTGGCCAAAAGTTACCAACCTAAGAGTGTGCAGAAGATAGTGACAAAGCTAAGGGGCCACAGAAGCTGGGGACTCTGAATTGGAGATTCACATAATCCAGGACCCCTGTTCCTCCAAAGCATGACCACCTCATCTGGTCTCGGTTTTCGGGGGAAGAGAAAGCAACCCTACCCTGAGATGGTGTGTATACCAGCCAGTTGTCAAGCAGGTCTGCGTCCTGATTTCACAAGGCCTCCAGTTCCCAAGGAACCTAAACTAAAGAATCAAGTGGAAAGGGTTCCTCATTGCTAATGGACCAAGTCTTCATAGAAACAATGGCAAACCTTCTCTGAAGATATATGCTCTCAGTCCAAGCCTCAACGGATTTCATCTACTGAAATTCCCCCAACTATATAAGCTTGTAATGAAAAATCACAAGGAAGAGGTGCCTGGGTGGCTCAGTCGTTAAGCATCTGCTTTCAGCTCAGGTCATGATCCTGGAGCCGTGGGATCGAGTCCCACATCAGGCTCCCTGCTCACGGGAAGGCTGCGTCTCCCTCTCTCACTCCTCCTGCTTGTGTTCCCTCTCTTGCTGTGTCTCTCTCTGTCAAATAAATCAATAAATTTTTTTTAAAAATCACAAGGAGAAAGTTACCATGAATAAAAACTGGTAGAAACAAGCAGCAGATTTGGAGTGAAAGATGTCAGATACTGAAAACACGGAGTACAGAATATAAAATAAGGCTTTTCAGTGTGTTCAAATGAAGGAAGGAGGGAATGAGATGCTTGAGGAAGGAGCAAGAGATGCAATCTGACCGGATAAAGGTTTGAAAGACAGCCATACAGAGTGTCTAGAAACGAAAAACAAATCACTGAAGCTTCTTAAGTTACGACTGCATACAACTAGAGGGGAGACTCGGTTAAGCACGAGTGAGAATTGAAGAATTGTCACATGAGGCGGTAGAGGGAAACAACAAGATGAAAAATGTGCAAAAGAGGGTAAGACACTCCAAGGCCAAAATGAGAAATTTTAAGATATATCTGATCGGAGGTAAAGAAAGGGAGAGAGAGGCAATACCCGAGGAGAAGACTGAGTATTTTTTTAGTATTGATGTAAGATGCCAATTTGAGGATTCAGGAAGCTCAGTGAAGCTCAAGTAGGGCTAATAAAAGCTACCGGTGACTTCATAATGCCTCTGATGAGCAAAGACCAAAATGGTCCTAGAAGCGAGAAGAGAGAAAAGACATTTACCCGGAAAGGAATGACAAACTAATAGCTTGCTTTCTGAAGCCACAAGGGATGCCAGAAAAAAATGATGGAATGATATCTTCAGTGTGCTGAGAGAACAGGAAACGCAGGATGGGAAGAATAGCTCTAGTGCCCAGCGGATATTACAGACACGGATATGACTTGGAGGGAATATGGCACCCAACATGAAGGCTTCGTGCCCGATTGACAGATTAGTAGATGATGCCACGAAAATGGAAAAATAAGATTTATACTTCCGCTGCGGGGTAGAATCAGTCTTCATGGTCATCCAGAGAATTCGTGTCGGGCAACATTGAACTAGTTAGAGAAACAAGTGACAGGGGTCCAAGCTAGCAGAACGTCCAGAGATGGGCCAAAGCAATCTTTATTGGGCAGCGCCTAAAGCCCAGGCAGTCCTGGGTTCTTTGTGAGCATGACCTTGTGGCATCAGCACAGCCGGAAGGGCAACCCGTCCCTCCTACCCCTAACCAACACTCACAATGGGACCAGAGATCAGTTAAGTTTCAGTGTGTCCTTCAACCAGGAACGCTGGAGGGAAGTGGTTTAATTTTAACTTGTATATACATTTGTGTGTGTGTGTGTGTTAAGGTTTTGTACCTTTGGTACTTTGAATTACTTGCTGGTTGGTGGGGCATTAGTGGGTACCATTACCATCTTTTTAATGCTCTGAATTCAGGGGAGAAATAGTTGAAGGCCAGGGAGGGAATGACCTTCTTCCCTTGGTGACTTTCTTCGTAGTATATATAACACCTATAGGATAGAGTCTGGCCTGTAAGAGCAGAGGATCTAAAAATATTATAATCCTTTCCTCTCCCATGAGGCCAGGGCCCACGTGCAGAAGAGGGTGATGGTGATTACAAACTGGGTTGTTCTCCAGGTCAAAGGGGTGGAGGGTGGAGTCAGGAGAGGAAGGTCTCCTGCGGGGACAGTTAGAAGCAGATTCTGTTGAAGACCAAGAATCCTACCAGGCCTGGGGGAAATGCCTCCCCGATTTATCCCTTGGTCTAGAAACTGATTAGCTTTGTTTCTCAGGAGGCTAGATGGAGATGAGAAAAGGAAGTGATGTCAGATTCCTTAAAGCTGCACCAGCCACATCGACCTTGACTTAGATTTCAGAAGTCAGGATAAGAAACTAGCCTTGTTTGTTTCATATTTATAATAGCTTCTTAGTTTCTTCCCCCTTTCTAGGCATCTCTGCCCCAAATCAAGGATGGAAGATCACATTTCAGTCAAATAGGACCATTCCGGTGGCCACCAGAGCTGAGAAGAAACTCAGGATGGCCTTGGGGATGGGGCAGTGCAGACCGGGGTGGGAAGGGGCTGCAGAAGACAAGAGGCAGGGATGACTGGTGGAGATGTAGGAACTTCTCCATCCGGCCGGGTTTCCTACTACGCAGTGAAAGCCAGCACCATTCTCCCAGAGGAGGTTTCCAGAGGCTGCCAGAGGAGTCCGAGTCTAACGGGGTTGGGGATACCCTGGACATGACATTCTGCTTCACTTCTTCTAAATGGTCTCGGGTTGTGGGGGCGATCCTTCCTAAAATGGGAACAGTGGTTTGACATGTATGAGAGGTCTGAAAGGGGTAGTATGGATTCATAAGGACTTGAATTTCTGGGCTGTCAATGGCTCGGAGGGACAAGAGTTAAAATAACTAAAAACATAACTGGCCTGTGGACGTGTGGCCATGGTGGGGTGTTCTCAGTGTGGGAAGTGGATTGGACCTGTTTGGACAGCTGAATGGGACGTTTCCGGGGTTCTGGACTCAGAAGCATAAGCTTCAGTGGAGGCCCGAACTGCTCACAGCATCCTTTCCTCTTGCCTCAGCAGCCTTGGACAAGCAAGCTCATTCTTAGCTGTTCAGTATTTTCCTGAGAATTGTGTATCGCCAGGTTTTGGGTTGGGGTTGGGGGCTGAGAAAGTTCGATGAGCTATTTATTGCGAAGGAAAAGAAAGAATTGGAGGGGAGAGAATGTGCAGAGAATGAGAAGGTAGATTCAGAGGACAAGGGTGTTTATTGGCCTTCTCTACCGCTGGCAGCCGGGGCTGTGCGTGGGGAGACATCTCCTTTGCGTTCACAGATGTCACGGAGCCGCCTTGGCCCCAGAACCTGCCCCGTGTCTCCACTATCTCAAGGCAGATTCCGAGAGGATTACTATTTTTACATTGGGCTGCCATGATTTCTGGGCCTCCTTTCAAACACTTAGAAAAGGATCCTCTTCCTAGCTACTTTAACCAATTACACGCTATTTCTGCAAACCTGTCATCTTTTTCATTTCGCCAGGCACTTGGGCAATGGGAGGACACCTCAGTAGCTTTTGTTGTGAAGCATGAGGTTCCCAGGCGAACACTACGTTCTTTGAGCTCCCATGTAAGCCACATGGACTCCTCATTCTTTTGCGTATGGCTTTCCTCCAGATAATGTTTGAGGGAAAGTGGCGACCATTTGTATCAGAAGCTGTCTCCGTGTCCTTGCTGTCCCCAGTACACGTTTCTGTCCCGATGCTTGTCACATCACATTGAAATGATCTGTTTACACATTTGTGTCTCCTCTGGCCTCCACCAAACTTCTCAATAGCAGGCACTGTCTCTGGTCCTTTTTGCATCATAGGACGTTGAGTTGAAAGTTTCAGCTGGGGCTCCAAGATACAATAGAGACAGAATACCAAAGCAAGATCCCACGCCTCTCTGCAGATTTTTAAAAGGGGAGCATTGATAGCCAGTTCCATGATTCTGAGACACCTCAATCAGATGAAGGATATAAAAGGGGCTCAGATTCGTGAGGTTGTTTCTGAGGACATAACTCCTGTGCATCATCAATGCACCAAGCACACAGTTGGTGTGTGCTGGAGACACCATGAGCTAGACCCTAAATCACACTTGAGAAATTTAATGTGGTCTAGAACAGGTCAGTGAGGGAGAAAGAGACAGAGACAGGGGTTCACATAGGGAACATAGGGGGCAGAAGGAACACAGGGCTGCATTTGGAGGTCATTTGCCCTTGTGTGAGGCAAGGCCTACATACGTAAGTTTGTCCATCAGGCCAGATACCCTGGAGTCATGACGAGCCCTCACCGGTAGAATACTTGGAGGAGGGCAGGGGAGGGGACCTGAGCATTGAGTCATGTGAGAAGTGCCCCTTCCCAGGACCGGGGGGCTGCGGGCACATCAGCCCACTGGGGAAGAGGCCAAGTTTTCATCGGAGCGCTCGGAAATTTCGTCATGTATTTCCCTACTGAGTGCACTTTAAAAGGTCAGAGAGAGAGAAAAATAAAATTTCGCTTTGATTAGAACCTACTGGTCATGCTGAATCAATATATCAGTCACATTTATTCCCCTAAGTGTCAGACACAGGGCCTGACTCATCGTAAGCATTTGATAAATACCAGACTGAGCTGTTCTGATTTTGGAATGTATTTTTCTTCTACCGAGCCAAAATACGTCCAGGAGGCAGCCCAACTGAATGGCAGTCCATATTTTATTTCAGGGTTATCTCTCCTTAAATAACTTTTTGGGAAAGATTTTATATGAATAATTAAAATGAGTAGCTAAATATAAATGCACATTCAGAAAGCAGCTTTTCATTATTACGCATAAATATTGTCTCATTCCAAAGACACGAAATTTTTTCATCTTTTTTTAAAAGCAGGCTCCTCTTGGAGCCTCACATGGGGCTCGATCTCACAACCCTGAGATCAAGACCCCAGCTGAGATCAAGAGTCAGACACTTAACTGACTGAGCCACCCAGGTGCCCCCAAAGACATGATCTCATTATAACCTATGGAAAGCCCAAATATCCTGTGATCCAGTTTTTGGCAGTGTCACCATCAAAGAAATACCAACCCAATGGAAAACTTTCACTGAAACCATTGGACATCCAGGAAAACATCAAGGGCATTACATGGACAATGCATAGCAAAACTTCTTTTAAAAAATCCTCTTTTGCAACTTCTATCCTCTTTATGAGCTAACCCAAGCTCTTCCTTCTTGAAATTTCCCTGAAACTCTCTGAAGTCCACTCCCTGGTCTCTTGTCCCTCATTACTTTAAGTCTATTCTCACCAGCAAATCCTCCCTCCTCTCTCTTAGACCTTTCTCAGTGTTCTCTGCAGGGTTGACTCCACTGAATTCTTCATGAGCTGGAGGGTTGGGGGAGACTCAGCAGAAAACACCCAAGATTTTCCTGAGGGGTTGGGTCGAGAAGGAAGAGGCTGTGAGTATTTCATGGTTTCCTCTGTCACTCCACATGAGAGACTTGGCAAAGGGCAGCCCTGGGGGGTTAGGGGAACAGCTGACCCTCTGTTTTACCACCTCTAGGGCTTTCTCTACTCCACAGTCTGTGCCATCAGTAGCTTGATAATAAAGTGAAACCCTATAAGAAATTTAGCCCTTTGGTTTTGTGCCTGATTAAAATGTATAGTATAATATTTTATCTCATTAGTCACTGAGACCTGGGTGTAAATGAGTATTAGATATTTTATTGACAGTAGGGTCGGCCAGTAAATTAAGAAGGCGGGTAAGGCATGAAAAAGAAAGCCTCAGAAATGGGAAAAAGTGGGAACATTAGATACAAAATTTGACATTTTCTTTTTCAAAACATTGGCAAGTGTTAGTGCTGGTCCTAGAAAAGGCCTAGGCAGACATTATTATTTTGGGGAATCTAGATGGCTGGCAGGGGTGTGAGTTGATGCACACTTTAGGGTGAGGAGGGGGATAATTTGTTCACGTGTATCAAAAGCCTTACAATGTACCTAGCAAGCTTCCATCCAGTAATTCAACTTCTTTTTTTTTTTTTTTTTTTTTTAAAGATTTTCTTTATTTGACAGAGAAAGAGACAGTGGGAGAGGGAACACAAGCAGGGGAAGGGGAGGATTCCAGCCCCCACTTCCCCAGCAGAGAGCCCCATGTGGGGCTCAATCCCAGGACCCTGGGATCATGACCTGAGCCGAAGGCAGACACTTAGTGACTGTGCCACCCAGACGCCCCCAGTAATTCTACTTCTAAGAACTCATTCTAAAGAACGAAAAAGATGCATTCTTAGAGATGGCAACTAAAAGGTTAGTTAAAATTAACACAGTAATTGCAGGCTAGTCATTGAAAACAACCTACATGTCCGAGAACAGAGAACTGAGTGAATGAATTAATTTTCATTATTAGAGGCGATATTATGTAGTTGTGAAGAATCACATCACCCAAGAATATTTATTTATATGAGACATATTCCCAAAGCCAGTAAATAGAAAGTAGTTTTCTTGGGGTGCCTGGGTGGCTCAGTGGGTTGGGCCTCTGCCTTCAGCTCAGGTCATGATCTCTGGGTCCTGGGATAGAGCCCCACATCGGGCTCTCTGCTCAGCGGGGAGCGTGCTCGTGCTTCCCCTTCTCTCTCTGTCTGCCTCTCTGCCTACTTGTGATCCCTCTCTGTCAAATAAATAAATACAATCTTTTAAAAAAGGAAAAAAAGAAAGTAATTTCTTTTTTAAGATTTCATGTTCTTTATGTAATCTCCACACCTGGCGTGGGGCTTCTACTCATGACCTTGAGGTCAAGGGTCGGATCTCCACCCATCGCACCAAGCAGGCGTCCTGAAAGTTTCTAAGATAATATGCACTGTATGATATCATTTATTAAATACAAATAATGAGGAAAGAGACTGGAAGGACACAATAACATTGATTATCCCTCAGTTAGAGAGGATACGGATTTTGATATTTTTTTCTTCCATGCTTTTCTGTATTTCCCAAAGTTTCCACACTAATCCCACATTGCATAAGTAAAACAAATAAGGAAAACACGTTTTGCAAAGAAACCACTATTTTCTTCAGGTTTGACCTGTCTTTCCGACAGTGAGTGAACAGTCTTTCAATGTGATGCCATTAAAACAGAAACAGTTAAAACAGTTTCATGGGTCAGTGGTTTACACTGGCAGAGTCAGAGAGGGGACCCAGTGCATACGGGCTAGTTACCCACAACTGGTTTGCCTTCATTTTAAGTGAGCAGATGTGTTCCTAACATGATCGGCTGTTCACACCTGCCGGGCACGATGGCTCGAGAACAGCCTCAGTTCTAGGAAGCCCAGGTGGGCAGCAGCACCAGGAGCCCCCAGAATTTTCAGATAAATAAAAAACACTTCCTTCACAGTTTGGCCTCTTTGGGGAATTGCCAGAGAAAACCCAGCATCTTGCAACCTACTACTTTACAATTGTACTTGCCTTAAGGGTAGGAAGCTAGCAAGATCCTCTATACACGTATCAAACAGATTCTCTCATAGACCCCATATTTTTTGCCTTGGAAAATTAGCATTTACATTCAGGTAACACTTTTATTAGAATAAATGGAATACGTTGGGGTCAGTATTAGGGCAACGACAATTACCTATTTGCTAAATCTATGAAAGTCGAGCATTTTGTTGATCTAGGAATTTGTCTATGAGAAAATGACAACCTGGAAACATGAGAAAACAGCCAGATTTATCTTTTCTTTTCTTTTTAATTAACACATAATATATTATTTGTTTCAGGGGTACAGGTCTGTGAATCATCCTGCTTACACACTTCACAGCACTCACCATAGCACATACCCTCCCCAATGTCCGTAATCCAATATCTTTTTCTTTTTTCCCCCAGTTTTGGTCATGGTCAAAAGCTTTTGAAGTTTTTTTTTCAAGATTTTATTTTTAAGTATCTCTACACCCAGTGTGGGACTTGAACCCACAACCCTAGAATCAAGAGTCACACGTTCCACCAACGAAGACAACCAGGCACCCCAAAACTTTTAAAATTTTAATCTTCTCCTACAGTTTAAGCACAGAAGTTTGGGGGGACCTGTTTAAGGAAAAAAGTACAAAAGGACCAAGAACCTGATAGCTTTACAGTATCAAAACACCTCTTCTCATACCAATATCCCTCATTGCTGACATAGTTTTATTTCGAAGGACTTTTAAAGAAAGACAGCGGAACATGGCTTTTGAGGTTTTGACATTGAGGCTCCTGGGGAGCTGGGCTCTGACACAGTATAGCCATCAAGTCTTTGGACCTAAAGGGACTGACCTCATCAGAGTCACCTGGCCACCGGCCCGGGGCACCCTGACTTCTCCAGTTGCTCCAACCGCTTATTCTTAGCATTAACAATAAAATAAAATTTCTTTCTAAATTAGGAAAGGGTATAGACTTCGGAGACAGATAGATCTAGAATCTGCTTTCAACTCCCTTTGTGTATATTATATTCAACAGTTGTGATAATGGTTAAGTAGTGAAATTCACGGTCCCTTGCAGAAAGGATCAGTAACGGGCCTCAAACAGTCCTGCCGTTAACCAGGGGCTTCCTGACCTCATGCTGTCTTCTCACTCATTTGAAAACCGTTCTCATAGGTGATTTGATCTCCTCTGCTGGTTTTGCACATCTTCTAGCCTTTCCCCCAAACCTCTCCCTTTACTTTCTCACAGCACCCTAAGCCTGAATTTACTCAGCTGCAGAATGGGAGGATAAAAGCCAACCTCTTCATTTGTTGAGGTTAGATCTAGCCCGCGCTGGTCTCTCCAGGGGCCGCTCTGGCCCCGGCTCTCCCTTCCCACTCGCCTTCCCACCTGCTTCACCCCGTGGACCTTGCACTTGGCCTGGATGTTCTTCCCACTTCTCCTTGCTTCACTAATACCCATTCAGAAGCCACGTTCTGATGCTCTCTAATAACCAACACTGGATTAGAAGTCGATTTCAAAGCGTTCTGAAACTGGTCTGCAATGGCATGTCGAGTACTGTATTTAATTATGTGCTTATCTATCTGTCTCTTCTCATCTGTACTCTGAGTGATGCTGGTACATAACTGTAACCCTAGGGTCTCTGGCACCAAGTACAAAAAAGATGATCAATAAATACTTGTTAAATTAATCAGTAATGTATGCAGAACTTGTAGAACTGTATTGACACAGGAAGAACCCAACACAGGAGGCCATGATTATAAGGTTGTGGGAGTGTAAGGTGATCCCACAAGAAGGCTGCCACCGGAATTGACATAGTTGTCTGAGAGAGCCACAGTGTGGGGCTACATCCCTAACATGGACAGACTCTTTGAAGGCTGGATCCAAAAGGAAATGAACGGTAAGTCCTGTATGACCGTTGCTGTTAATATTTCTGCCTATTTTAAAGTCCCCGGTATATGGGTCTTGGTGCTTTTTAACAGTTATCTTCTTGGGGCGCCTGGGTGGTTCAGTTGGTTAAGCATCTGCCTTCAACTCAGGTCATGATCCAGGGTCCTGGGATCAGCTGAGCTGGGAGCCCACTTCTCCCACTCCCTCTGCCTGCCCCTCTCTGCCTACGTATGCTTGCTCTGTCAAGTAAATTAAAAAAAAAAAAAAAAAACTAATAAAAAATAAAAGTTATCTTCTTCAAATGGGTGAGGCAACTTCTAATGAAAGATGTAGACATGTAAGTAATGCAAGAGAGCTATGTGTTGCGGTCAATGTCACTGTTATGATAATCTATTGTGCCTAATTACCTTTGATCCCCAAGGAGGTTTGGGGCTGTCCATTTGTTGTCCTTACTTAACAGGGGAAATTAAGTGACCGGCATATTGCACAGTATAGATTTGGAAAGGGGAGCCGAGTCAGGTCCCTCTGGTTCTAATCCCACCCTCTTCCTTTCTATCATGCAGCCGAAGAGAAGTGGCAGCATCCGTGCCCCTTCCCATCCTGCCGCTCCCAGAGCTCCCCAAATATTACGAAGGTCATTTGACTTCTACGGGTAGAAGACAAATGAGATGTGAGGATCTGAGAGACCATGTGGCCTGTTCAAGCCTTACCCGTGTTTGCTCTTTCAGCATCCTTAAATCAAAGGCTTTTGTTTTGAGTTACATCATGAGAAATCCAAAAGGCTGGTTTTTACCCTTCCTGGCGACCAAATGTTTGTAGTGATGCCCCCGACAGGCTAAGCACTGCTTTTGTAAGCATGCCCACTGTGGGCCGTGTCTTCCATCACAGGACACAAAACCGTCAGGGCCCCATTTAAGGTCACTTAAGTCCCGCCAGGCTACAATTAATAACTTTAATGAACTCTCTCCTCTCCTAGGGAAGCAACACCCTACTATCAACTCTCCTCCTCTTCCCCAGAATATTAGATAATACCTGCCTGCCCCTAACACCTGCTAGATGACCGCAGGGGCTGACAAATGTCCAGAAACCTCGTCACTCCACGGAGGGTTGGTCACCGTGATGGCCATTAGGTAGCATACAAATGACTCAGGGGAAGAACTCCAGACAGTGGGACAGGGGTTGGGGAGGATGGAAGCCCCTGAGGATTTAGTCCTGGCCAAGCCCGTGTACCCTTTTCTACCCGAATCTGCCCTGTCCAGGGAGTTCATCCTCTGTCAGGGGCATTTGGCTCTGGCGCCCAGAGAGCAAAAAATTCAAACCTGGCTAAGTGCCCACTTTCTTTCTAGAGCGTATGTGAGATGCTCCCTGGGGCACCAGCTGCCGGGCTGAGACTCATTCCCGTGTCCAGATTAGCTGAACTCACCTCACTGTTGTAAGCAAATTAGATGAACACTCCTGAGCCAGGACGATGATATACCCGGAAAAGATGAACTAATTAATAATTATAGTAATGAGAGGGCAGTCAAAATAATACCCATGATTATTTAGTATCTGTCACTTGAGGAATATGGGGTGAGCCATTGATGTCACCTCATGAGTCCTCCCTCTACTTTAGGAGGAAGCAAAGGGCAGGTGTCAGTTACAAACAAGTCTATTTGGAAGAAGGTTCATCAGGGAAGAATTAATGTATAAGGGGAAGGTCTGAAAAATAGGACTTTGAATATCAAAGCTGGGCGGGCATTCCCGGGATGGAAAATACCAGCCTATTCTTTTCCTCTTGTGCATTTGCTCAGCCCTGATGCTGCTCCCTAGCTCCCACGTTAATGTGCTTTTTTCTATTCATGACTTCTGTTCTTTCCTAATTACTCTGGCCCCTAGACTCCCAAAGTGTGTCCTGATGTTTATTAATAAGTATTATTTTCAGAAGGATTACAATTTCATAACATTGCATCAATCATAATCAAACAGATTTCTTTACCTTTAGGACTTTAATGTGCTACTATGCCTAAATGAATGTCCCAGAAGAGTACATTTTAGGTTGAGCCTTTTGAAATTACCATTTCATGTAGATCAGAAACAATGGAACATTGACAATTTCATATGATCCAGCCTAATAAGATTCAGCACTTCCAAACTTGCTGGACTACAAAACTCTTCGGGGGAAAATTTTGTTGCTGTATCAGTGTCCTTTGGCCTCACTTTGGGAATCACTGTATTAGGTACTTAAACACAGAGATTATGAGGTGTTTGAGTCGTGCATGTTGCTTGGATTCCATCTTGCTCTGATGCGACAGGATAATAGGTTGAGCAGAATGAGAAGCAGGCATATGGGGGAATCCTGCTAGGCACTGAGGCTATTTCCAGGAAGGGTGGCCCATTATGGCCATCTTCCTACAGAGCACTTGCTAGTACACGACTTACCTTAGCATCTTTATGGGACTCTACCCCAATCCCGAAGCTGATGCCAGCCCCTTTAAAGGATGATTGTCCCTATACCATTATATTTTGTTCCTGGACCCTGAGGCTTTTTAGCAGAGTAGAACCAATCATCAAGTATCAGAAATGACTGAAAGTCCTCATACCAGAGCAGGTTCCCGGAGGAAGATCCTGGTTGATTTCCAGTTGCATGGGGCAGCAGAGGAACTTGTAACCATCCCAAACCAGGACTAGGCATTGAAAAGCAGAGGTGAACCCCAAGAGACCACACCAGTATCACAGAGGAAGGAGGGTGTGAAATCAGGAAAGTGTAGTATCATGGAAACCAAGAAAAGAAATCCAAAAGTAGGTAGTGGGACATCTGCATTGAATGCTGTTGCGAAAATAGGTACAGAGAAGTCCACATTAGGTTTGGCACTAACAGAAGCAATACCTTGGTATAGAGGGGACAAAATCGTGGTTTACAGTAAGGGTCTGCTAAGTGCTCTATACGTATTAATTCACAAAGTTCTCAGGTCGTTTTATGCAGATTCTAACATCACCCTCGTTTTACAGAGGAGGAACCCAGACACCGAGAGAGAGAATCAATAACCCGCCCAAGGCCACATTGCTAGAAAGTGGCAGCCGGGCTTTAAGTTGTGCTGGGAACCACATCGTATTCCTTTCGTGACACCGCAAATCTCAGATCAGTAACTCCAGACAGTGCTTCCGGCAAGATTGCTAAGAAGGGAAAACAGACCTGGGGTGGGAGCTGGAGAGGCTGTAAGGCTGAGAGAGGCTTTCCCCTCGAAAGTAGCAAACGCTGCCTGTGGGCTGCATGCTGACAGGGATAAAAGAAGCGGGGAAGGAGGGGCTGGGGGGTGGAGGACAGTGGATGCTGGCTGGCAGAGGCATTCTCGAGCAGCAGGCGAGATCCAGATGGATCCCATGGACCCAGGGCACAGAGGGGTTGCCCTTTGATAGGAGCTGAGGGCACAGAGGGGTTGCCCTTTGATGGGAGCTGGGCTCATCCTCCGTATCAGGAAGGGAGGCAGAGAAAAAGGGCACAAGTGAGTATAGCCTGTAGTTTTGGGAATGGAAAGATGAGTACTATCTGCTGACTCCTATTTTCTCTGAAGGATACAGCAAGATAATCATCTGAGACTGGGGCAGGAGGTGGCGGGGAGGAGGGGACCTGCAGGAGGACTGAAGAGAAGAGAGGTATGAAATGGCCATTCTGGGTTAGGGGTAGGAGACAGCACAATGAGGAGCCCTTAGGAAGCTAAAAGAGACAATTCAATACCCTTAAATTTTACGGATGCTTCTCTCTCCCTTTCTTAAATCTTTCATGGTTTTTATTCTATGAAATTTTTCATTTTAAATCTGCGGAAAAAGAAAGAGGGGAAACCGTCTGCCCTTTCTCCCATTACTGCTGTGCTGGGAGTAGTAGGAATACATTTGGAAGTGATGGGCTAGTAAATCCGAGATGGTCCGGGCAGATGGTTTGGGATTGCGGAAAGCTAATATAAAGAGAAATATGACCTGGGTTTCTTACCTGCAGAAACTTCATGTTTTTCCCTTTGTTTTCATCAAGGCCCATCTGTCCCTCTTTAGGACCTTTCTTAAGGAGGAATGTGGGATGATAAATGATTGCAGGTGAAATTTATCTCTGCCTGGGTTAAATCCTCGTGCTTTCCCCGAGGGATCAAGGAGCACAGACAGAACGCTATTACAGCTTCTAGAGCTGATCAACATCAGCTGGGTGGCTTGTTACTCCACATTGCTGGGGCCCCACCCCCAGGCTGTGAATCAATAGGTCTTGGGGGAGCGCTACCGAAAATAATTTGCATTTCTAACAGGCTCAGGTGGTGTTCCCACCACTGCTGTCTGGAGATTGATTTGGAGTGTTTTGTAGAGTGTGTTGTCACTGGGGTGGCCAGGGATGTTCCCATATTCTCACAAAACAAGGACTAGGAAAGAAGGTATCTCCAGTTGACTCAAACCCCAGAACAATTCAGATGCTGAGGTCCCTTAAACCCATCTGCTACTGCCGGACGTGTCCTTCCTTTCCCTCCCTCCAAATCACTTTGTTATTCTGTAAAAAGAGTAGCAGGGAATAATTGAGTAAGAGTAACTCCTACATAAAGCGCTAACCCTTCCAGGGGTTAGCACAACTGTGTGAGGTAGGTACTGTTATTAACCTCAGTTGAATGGGGAGGAAATGAAGACACAGAGGGGTTAAGTGACATAACTTGAGGTCACACAGCTAAGAAGTGGAGAGCTGAATATGAACACACATTAGCTTAATTCTAGTACCAACATTATTTCTACTCCTTCCATATGTCAAAGGTAAATGTGGAGGAAGCTTTGGTCCCCCCAGTTCGGGGAGCCTTGCTGTTTGTGTAAATCGTGGTTGGCTGCCATCCAACCTAGGGACACTGAGCAATACAGGATTGTTGAAAGAGCTCTGTTGTACTCACTTTTCTAAAACTGCATAACCCTTGGGCAAGTCACGCAATTTATTTTCATTGTCTCGACAATAAAATAAGGGGGTGTATTGTCTGAATTTTCAAGTTCTGAAAGCATGAAATTCTCCCTGAGTTTTAGTCACGTTTTCCTCCTCAGCTCATTCATCTAGAGCTCAGGTAGATGTGTGCTACTTGAAATAACACAAACCAGGGACGCATAATCCATGGGCGCCAGCCTGCTCTGAGGACAGCTCCTTCCTCCATGGTTAAGAACCCTGGCAGTCTCTTGTCCCAGAGGAAGTGAGCTTTGCAGTACGAGATGGGTTTTGCTTCAAGTGGCAGAAGAGTAAGTGCTAATTATAAAGATACTCTTCTAAAAACAGTCAGTATGGAGGTCCAGTGGGAACCAGTTGGTTCCTGCCATTGGCTGGCTGGGAGACACTGAGCAAGTCGTCTTGCCTCAACATTTGGATCTGTGAAATGGAGATAATTAGGAGTGTGAGGTGGTTTAGCTAGTTAACCATTACCTAGTGCTTAGTCAGATCTCCATAGCCAGACATTCTCAGGTTGAAAGACGGATTATGTATCAGTCTCATAAACAATAGAAGGCGAGGTGGTCTTGGTTTTTTTTTTTTTTTTTTTTTCAAAACAAGAATCTAGAAAACTCTGACCATTCTCTAGAGTGTTGTTAGAGTTAACTGTCTTTGGAGGATCCCATTCATGATTTAGCCAAAGTATAATCTTACAAGAACATCTATTCAAGGGACAGGAGGGCCAGTGGGGGTCATGGAGTTGAGGTTAATAAGGTCTTACAGAGAGCTAGTCATGTATTGAGCATTGTGGAATTGCAAGTAATGATTCTAGCAATAGCTAAGATTTATAGAGCTCTTAGGATGTGCCAGACATACAATCATCACATGTCATTCACATAGCCCTAGGAGTTAGGTCCTACTGCCATCCCATCTTACAGATAGGGAAATTGAGATTTATAGAGGCTAGTTAGTCAGACTAATTCCAGTGGGATAAGCATTCAAGGTGATAGGATTTGAACCCAGATTCATGAGGGAGCAGGAGGCTGGCTGAAGACAAAGCAAAAGCTGGCGCCTTGCACCCCTCTCCACCAGCTCCCCTCCATATGTGTAGCATTCCTCAGGCACCCCTGACTGCCATAAAACGATAAATAGTTAACTTGCAGGGATCGCAATCCTGCAGAACAGGAATCTCCCTTGCTCTACCGATGTCCTAGAGACCTAAACAGGGAGGTTACCTTATCAATAGCACAAATTTCCAGAGGCAAATAACTCTCAGTTCCTGAAGCCCTAATGTCTCCCTCCCCACCATAAACTGGAGGAGGCTGAGATAGAAGGGAATGTAAATGACAGCAGGATCATAACACCCCACCAAGAATCTCCCATCCATTCACACCCCCGAACGGCAACCTGCCATCCCTCAAAACCCGGGGCAGCAGCTCTTCCTGCCCATGGGTCCTGTCCCTGTGCTTTAATAAACCACCATTTTGCACCAAAGATGTCTCAAGAATTCTTTCTTGGTCATCAGCTCCGGACCTCAGCCCACCGAACCTCACCTAGGTTCTAGAACTTCATCAAGATGGTCTGATCCCAGAGCCCAGATATGTAGCCATGGTGTTACATTGCCTTCATACAATGGTGAACAAGACAAAGGCCAGACCCTCAAGGGGCCAACCGTATGGAGCGAAACAGATGAGCACCAGGAATAGAAATCCATCAACATGGCCAACCACGAACATAAAAGGAGCAATTGACTGCAACCTGAAAGATCCAGAAAGACTTCAAAGTGGAAATACCACTTGAGCTGGACACTGAAGGAGAGGGGTGTTGAAGAGGTGGAGATAGGGAAAGAGGGCCGGCTCAAAAGCATGTACTTCTGATAGGGGCAGGAATACAGGTGCCTGTTTAAGTCTTTCTTCTAATGTGCAGTTTTATCTCATTTTGTAACTTCCTGTTCTGTTCATGGGGGTTGGGGCCTGAAGCCTTAGATTTTGTAGGCTCAGAGAGTCTGAAAGTTGGGCCCATCTCATCCCTCAGTGGGGTTTCAAGTATCATCATGCCCTGTGCTGAGATCTTCCCCAAGCCAGACCTTTCACGATTTTCTCATCAGGCAAACTTTCATTGTGCTGCCAAACGCTGTTTTCTCTGGCCATTAACGTCTGGTATGTTTGAGCCAACCACCAGCTTGAAAACTCAGGGACAATGGGAAACCAAGACTAGAGAGCAAAGCTGCTTGGGCTCTCTTATTCTAGCCTCCCTCATTTTGTGTTTCATGCACCTTTCTCTGGTAAAAAGATTCCTGCTCTTTCTCCATTAGTAACTTCCTTCCTTTGACAGGTCTTCATTAATCCAATTGTTGCTGGTGATTTCCCCCAGTCTTCTAACGGAAGAGTCAGAATAAGACTAGATGAAGAATCCAGGGAAAAGTAAAGAAGGCAAGGAGGGAGGAGAGGGGAGGATGGCGGGAGGGAAAGCAAAACAAAAATGTGAACTTTGTCCAGCTGAGCCGCATTGCTGCTACAGTTGTGTCTCTGATTTCAGGAAGGACAGCTATCACATGCTCCAGCTATCTGGTGTTCTCTGCTGACTGGGCACCCATGAGCTCTTCTTCAGGCTAGACTGAGAGCCGTTCCCGCCCCTTCTTGGCCTCGTTGGGGTGCAGGGTCTGCTTGGCAGTGTGTTCTCTTCATTGTCTGAGCATACCCATGTGCGTTTTGCCGAAATGTTGCATAGGCCGTATTTTTATCAGGATTGGATCTCTATCAGCACCAGACCTTACTGAGCCTAAAGGACACCCCTTCCAGCCCCGGGACCTCTATGAAACTTTTCTCCGTTGACATCCCTGAGACTTATCTATCCTGGTCTCTTCTCTACCTTTCCCACCATGGACTCCCAGTTCTTTCTTTGACTCCTCTTCCTCTGCCCACCCTTAAAATTTGGTTTTCTTTAGTTTCCCATCCCTGCCTCCTTACCCCTCTCTATGTGCTTTCCTTAGAAGACATGCCAGGTGATCGATCATTCCCTGCCTGGGAGTCCTTGACTCTCACTTGCTATCTCCAGGCCTGGCTTCTCTTGGTTTCAGCTGCATGCCTTCCACTGCCTGTTGAACATCTCCAGCTAGAGGTCCCAGGGGAACTTCAGATTCATCATATACCCGAGTTAGCTAACTCTCATCTCTCCTCACTCTTCTCTATTCACTCTGTGCAGTACAAAAACGGGGGCGGGGGGCATTCCAGACTCCGCACTTTGCCTCACCTACTCCTACTCTGCACCACCCTACTTGTCCCTCCATTCATTTATCATATATCACTGATTTTAAGTTCTAAACCTTCCTGGAATTGATCTTCCCCTGTAGCTCCCCGCTATCATTCTCTACTTGAAGTCCTCATTATTTCTTATACTTTGGACCACAACTGTTTCTCCTGGCCTCCAGGCTCAAGGCCTTCATATCCATTCTCCTACCACAGAGGTATCTGGAGTAGCCCACCTAAGAGGAAACCCACCAAGATTCTCCTGCTTGAGAGCCTTCATTGGCTCCTCATCACAACAACAAATTCCTAACTTTGAGCCTGGCAGATAAGGCCTAAACATGACCTGGATCTGCCTCTCCTGTTTCATCCCAGAGCTCCCTGCCTCATGCTTTATACACTAATGATGATGCTAGGAGAGTAGCTTGTAGCTTTCCAACACCCCATGCTGGCTCATGAGTTCTATTCTATTCTATTCTTTCCTCTGCACAGTGTTCTTCCCACCCTTCTTCATCTGGATCACACTAACTCATCCTTTAAGACTTAATCCAGCCATCACCTGGCTTAGGAAACCTTCTCCCAAACCTCAGGTTAGTGAATTTCTGCTGTTGCCTCCTGCTCTTATTATCTCTTGACCTATGAAGAGCAGGTTGGAATGATCTGTCTGGGAATCCTTCTCCTCATTAGGCTATAATCTCATCAAGGTCTTAGCTCCTTTTTCCCCAGTCCCTAGTCCAACACCCCACATATAGTAGGTACTCAGTTAATGTTGTTGATCAGAACATAACCTCAGTGAGCAGGGGTCATGAATTTTCCACCCTTGGACTCCTAGCAGGTACTCAACAACTGTCCCATGGGCAAATGCTGTTCCTGTTGACAGCTATAATGGGAAGAGGGGAGGAAAATTCTGATCACATAGTGCTTAAATATACTAAGGAGGTCAGGCATAATAGAAACCGCACATCGGTATTTCATCCCAGAGTGGCATTCATCTTTGAGCCCGAGATTTGAAGGTATTAGGCTCTCCGGTAATTATTTAAGAGAGTAATCTACCATCAAGCCCTCTCATAAGCTCTCCCACATCACCAACGGTCATGATTGCCTCAGCAAAAGGAATTATTATGAATTAAGAAAATTGTGGCAAAGAAAGAGGGTTTGCGGGCCAAGAGTAGACCCTGGGTTCCCTCAAGTGGGCTCCCATGGTTCCCTGGGATGAATTCTCCAGACCCTGCTTCCCACCAAGCCCACCCATTGACCCTCTTCCCAGTAGCCTCTTTGCACAAAAGCTCTGCTGCTCCATGGCTTGTCATTGCTCTTGCAATTGCAGAGCATAAATAGCTAATGAGGCATGCTGGGGCCAACAAGAGGAGCCTCTGTGGATTCCATTTGGTCTCTGAAGGGTGGGGGAATATGCATTTTGAACACCCACTTCCTGCTAATCCTCCCACCAAACCAGTCAGGCTGGTTGTAATGTATTATTAGAAAGCCCACACATCCATCTTTAGAACAACAGAGTCACTTGTTGCATGAGGAGTGTTTCACATCTATAGAACCAGAATGGAGGAATGGGGGTGGGGGGTGGGGGAAGCTGGGACAGGCAGGTCAGGGACGGGGGTGGGGACAAGCATGGCCCAGAGGACAGAGCTTGGGTTTCAGAATTAGGTAGAGTGGATTTAAATGCTGCCCTGTCCCCTGCACGCTGTGTGGCCTCAAGCCCATGACTTAACTTCTCTGAGGCAATGATGAACTCTCATGGGCTCTGGTGAGGATTAAAGGAGGCTTCTGTATGGCACCTAGCCCAGGGCATGGAGAAAAAAGGTGCTGGCAAAATACCAGTTCCTCTGACGTCAGTGCTTCCTGGGGTGTTCTTGCAGGGCAGAAAAGCCCCAATGGATGCCCTCCACGACCTGCTGCTTCTCCTGGGAGCAGAGTGTTCTTACCAGCCACAAGAAGGGAAGTACTGCCCAGCACCCTTACTGGCCACACAGAGCCCCCCAGCCCCAACCCCTGTTGCAGGACTAGCTATTCCAGATAGACACAAGGGATGGAGCTGCCATTCTGTTTGAAGGGAGAGAATTTTCCAGGCTGCACTGCAAAACAATATTCCTTCAACATCTCGACAAACTTTACTGTTCATCTGAGCTTTCCTTTCCTCCTTCCCTCTGTTCTTTTCCCTCTCACTAGAAAAAACACCACGAAATGAGAGGACTGGTCTCTCTAACAATGCCCAGAACCAACAGGTACCAGCCTTCCTGTCTTCCCAAACACCATCATGAGTTGTGACGAACAATGAATCACCAACCCTCTCAGGAAAACCCTTCCTTCACTTTCCATCTCTTTCTTTGCAGAAAAGGAAGTGATGTCCTGAGGGGAAAAGAAGCAGCTAGAGGTAGCTAAGTGAGAGGAGCAAAACATAAGGGACAGGCTTTCTCCTTTCTTCATGATGGGGGTCTAGGCTCGCCCCTGCTCTCAGCTTTGGATTCTCCAGTCCATCAGCTCTACTGCCTTCTGCATTTGTGCCTCCAATGCTCTTTCTTCCTGTGTCCTGCCTTGCTCCGCCCCAGCCCCCAGGGTGAGCAGACTCTGGGGCCTTAACAAAGGCCTGCATTCTCAGCAGCAGCTGCAGGGGTCTCCTCCCCAAGGAGTCCCCAAAGAACTAGGGACCCCATCCTGGAGCTGGGGGTGGAGGGAGGGTGTTGGTGCAGGTTACGCAGCAGTACTGGGAAGTCACACCCCCAGAGGAGGTCAGAGAATGCTCACCTGCTTCATCCCAGGGACCGCATAGTGAGCTCCCCTACATCCCTCCCATCATTAGTCACTGGTGTCCTTCCCTCCCAGCACGCAGCCCCATGCCACCCTGCTCAGTGCCCCCCACCCCCACCAAGAGCCTCGATGTCTCAAGGAGCGCTTAGCCCGAGAGCTGCTCGGGTTCCCTGATCCAGAGCTGCCTGCGCAGGCGCCAGCTCTCCATGGCAGAAAACCAGCCTACCCCTGAATAAGTGCCCTGAGTGGTTGGGGTGTGATGCTCAATCAAGTCCGGTGAGGCTCAGGTCTGGCCAGGCTTCTTGCCAGCCCAATGCTGGGTCGGATAAGGGTACAGGTAGCCCAGGAGTCCTCAGCAACCCTGCTAAAGACCTCAGCCCTATTCCCTTCACCAGCTAAGCTAGAGAAGAGTACACTACCTCCAGAAGATGATCTGCCCCAGGGAAGCCATGGTGAGGGGAAGGGTCCCTTCCCTCGGTGTGCTGGCTGCTGGGGGACGTGGAGCTGCTGCTGCTCTCCCGGAGCTGTGACTCACAGCCAGCTCTCGTGTGCTGGCCTTAAATAGTGTGCTCAGGCCGGGAGTGGTGCGTGGCGGCAGACGGCTCAGGTATGAGGAAACAGGGCTGCCGGGCAGAAGTCCCCGCAGGCGCAGAGACTGCCTGCTCCCAGCCAGCCTGGGGAGGCTGAGCTTGCAGAGCTGCCTCTCTGGGCCCTGACCTGGCCGGAGGGGAAGAGGCAACAGCTGTCTGGACCCCCGGCTTCAGGGTCTTTATGCAGCACACGTCTTCTCCTCCTGACTCTGGAAGGGAGCAGTAGGGGTAATTTAATCTCCAAATAAGAACGGCCTGGAATAGCTCAAAGTGTCAGGCCGTGCCAGGAATCAGGGAGGATGGAGTCCCTCTCCTTGGGGGCAGTGGATGATTAGAAAGAGGCTGGTCACAACCGGTGTGGTATCTCCAGGAGGGAATTCATGCCAAGAGACTGCAGGAGGGCTGTGAGTGGGGATGACAAGAGGGCTGAGTTTGTTGCCGAGGACGGAGTTCCCCCTCGGCCCCTGAGACAGCCCAGCTGGGATGGCAGACGTCTTTAGGCTTCTTCTCAGCAAAAGGGGGAGAGGACCTGCCCTGTCCACCTCACCGTGACTTTCACACTCCCAAGAGACGCTGACTGACATTCCCCAGAACCTAGTGCTGTTGGGAGAGTGGGTGAGAAAAACTGATCTCCGACATTTAATCTAGCCCTCAGATTTGCAAGGAGGCAGGAAGTTCTTAAGGCATAAAGCCCTTTCTCTTCCTCTTGTCCTATTGTTTCATCCATACCCTGAGTACCCTGGAGAGTAAACACCCACTGCCTACCTGACTGCTGATTTCAGGGTAAATCACCCCGGGATTTCAGTGTTGATGCACTGGCTGCTGGAACAAGCATGGAGGATGCCGGGAAAGGAAGGCAGAACCAGACAGGAGGTTGGGGGGAGACAACAAGGAAGGGGGTCGTTTAACAGTGGAGAGATTTTTTTTTTTTTTTAAAGATTTTATTTATTTATTTGACAGACAGAGAACACAAGTAGGCAGGCAGGCAGAGAGAGAGAGGAGGAAGCAGGCTCCCTGCTGAGCAGAGAGCCCGATGCGGGACTCGATCCCAGGACCCTGAGATCATGACCTGAGCCGAAGGCAGCGGCTTAACCCACTGAACCACCCAGGCGCCCCAACAGTGGAGAGATCTTAAGAGTCACCCAGAGCCAGGTCCAATTTACTTTTAGTAATCTCTACACCCAGTGTGGGGCTTGAACTCATGACCCCGAGATCAAGAGTTGTGTGCTCTTCCAACTAAACCAGCCTGGTGCCCCCGCCTCCCAAATTCTTCATTAATCATGCAACTCTGGGCAAATTAGCTTTCTTCAAGGCATCTTGAAATCCATGAGAGGAGGTCCATGTGTCTTCCCTTTCCCCAGAGGAAGTAAAGGGAATGCCTGGAACCAAGGAATTGTCCGGGCTAATTGGATTTTCCCCAGTCTGGGCGGCTGAGGTAAGGGGGAACGGTGATTTCCACAATTCCTAGACATCTGAGCCCACCCCGGAGGCATAAGTTTTCTGCCCAATTCCTCAAAAAGCCTTAAAAACAGCAGCGTCACCTCCAACACCCTGGAGAAGGGCCACTGAGTCTGTGTCCCCTAGTCACCCATCATCACTATGGGACTGACCGTAAGAAGGCCCTGAAGGGAAAACCAAGAAGGCGTGCTGAGATGCCCCTGCAGGAGAGAGCGTGATGAAGAGGCAGCTTCCATTTGGGGGCTGGCTGGAGGAGCATCCCTGCCACCAGGGCAAGCACTAGCAGGCAGGGGGCTGGAGCTAAAGGCGTTCTGCTGCCTCTGGAGAAGCAGACAGACATTGCTTTGACTCTGACTCGAAAACCTGGAAAGCAATGCACATAAAATAATGGAAAAATCACTGCAAAGCAACAGACCAATATTGCAAGACAGTAGAACAACATAAACGTGTGTGTGTGTGTGTGTGTGTGTGTGTGTGTGTGTTGTGCGCGCGCGTGCGGTGTGAAGGAGTAAGAGACAGAGACTTTGAGACATTGATCTCTCCAGGATTCCAGAGCCTCTCTTGACATTTTCTTCTCCTGGAAATACAGAAGCCTCTCTCTCTGTCCTGTGCCCAGGCCATCCTTCTTCCTGTAAGGGGTGGGGTTCTCTGTGATTCTGGCCTCTGCCTTCTCTTCTCAGAGCTCACATGTTCCCTGGAGGACCTCAGCTGTCCTCTGCTTCCGCTGCCCCTGTGTCTGAAGATCCCATCGTCTGGACCCCCTCACCACCCCCACCCCCGCTCCTGTGTGAGCCCAGCCCCACACGTCCAGGCGCTTAGTGGGCATCTCCATGCATTGCTCTATAGGGACCACGAACACATCCCAGCCAGAACCGAATAAGTCCCAGCTGGAATGCTTCATCTTCCATCCTCAACCCCACTGCTCCACCTCTGTTAGAGCTCTTGGAAAGTGGTGGCATCATCTGCCAGGTGGCCAAGGCAGAAACCTGAAAACCACCCTCTCCTCTCTTCACTGAAGCCCTACATCCATGTCCCCACTCCCCCACCCCCACCAGGTCTCCCAAGGCTTCCTGCCTGTAATTGTTTGCTCGGGTTGCCATAGTGAAGTACTACAGATGGGGTAGCTGAAACCATAGAAATTGATCATCTCATAATTCTGGAGGCTGGAAGTCTGAGCTACTGTAGCAGCAGTAGCTCTTCTTCTGAGACCTCTCCCCTTGGTCTGTAGAGAGCTGTCTTCTCCTTTGTGTCTTCACGTGGTCTTCCTTCTGCGTGTCTCCACGTTCTAATCTCACAAGCACCACAATTGGGTAGGATTCGAGCTCACATTATGGCCATGACCTTTAACTTTATCATGTCTTTGAAGACCTTCTCCCCAAACACAGTCACATTCTGAGGCACCAGAGGCTAGGACTTCCACACATGAATTTTTCCAGGGGAGAACCGAATTTAGCCCATCACCTTGTATGGCTTCCAATCCACCCCCTTCTCTCTCTTCCCAGTAGTATTACCTAAATTCAATCCCTCATAATTTCTCATTCGAAGTGAACTTTAAATAGTTTCTTATGTCACTGTCTTGCCCCCAGACTGCCCCTGTATGTGCTGATTTACCCACCTCTGCTGGAATGACCTTTCTTTCTTTCTTTTTTTCTTTCTAAATTTTATTTATTTATTTGAGAGAGAGAGAGAGAGTGCGTGAGAGAGAGCATGAGTGGGCAGAAGGAGAGGGAGAAGCAGGCTCCCCACTGAGCAAAGAGTCTGATGTGGGGCTCAATCCCAGGACCCTGGGATTATGACCTAAGCCGAAGGCAGATGCTTAACTGACTGAGCCACCCAGGCAATCCTGGAATGATCTTCATAAAATGCAAATCCAACCAGACCACTTGCCAGGTTAAAATGATCAATGGTTCCCCAGTACCTGGGGTCTGGCCTCTGCCTACCTCTCCAGACTTTGCTACTTAACTCTTGCCTTCTCCCTGCTCGCTCTGGGTACCAGGCATGCTGAGCTGCTTTGGGTTTCCCCAAAATGCCACATTCTCCCAAGCCACCCTGCCTTTGTGTGTGCTGCTCTGTCTGCCTGGAATCCACACCTTGCTTTTCCTTGTTGGATATAAATACTCCGGGAAACTTTCCCCGACTGCTTCAATCTGGCAGGTGCCAGACCCTGGGCTCCCATGTGAACCTCGTGCTTGCTTCTGTGTTCCAGAATGGTGACTGTTGACTCATCTGACTCCTGAGCTAGACACCCCTTAAAAATAGAAAAGGCATTCTTATTCTTTTTTTTTTTTTTTTTTTTTGCATTTCACCCCAGTATCAGGCATGCACCACAGAAAGGATCATTATGTGTTTGTTGAAAAATGCACATTTTTCTTCCACAGCACACAATGATAGTGCTATTTCCTGTTTATGCATCTATCTCATCGCTAGTCTGTGAGCAGCTAGGGGATAAAAACTATGCCTCATTCATCTTTGTGTCACCGGGTCCTAGCACCGTGCCAGACACATAAAAAGGACGTGGTAATGTTTGATGGATGGGTGAGCAGGGATCAACCTGAGGTGTGATCCGTCAAACACTTTCTGGAGATGTCTTATGAGCTGGATCGACACTATCCAAGCAGGAGAGAACACGTTGCATTTGAGCTAGAGGAACAATTTAGAATTAGCACAAAAGGAAAGCAGATGTGTGAAACAACAGACAGCCTCTGTTTTCTCCTTGTCTATCTTGGGGAGGGAGACACAGAGACCAAGGCCAACTTAATGTCTCTCGAAGATTCTCGTGAATTTTTTAAAAAATTCATTCAACAACCCAGTCTCCCAGACCTCTCTTTTGTCATTGAGTATCTGCACATTTCCCTGGGTACCAGCTTAGAGTTTTTCCCTCATAGCCTCTCCTGGCTGACAGACTACCCACAGATGACTTTGTACTTTATGAGCTCGTGGGAGCCTTACCATAACACTATGGGGTGAGTTTTACAAATGGGAAGCTGAGGCCCAGGGATTTGACCAAAGTCCATAATTTGGGTTTCCCCAGGCCGACTCAGCTGTGTGTATAGGTGGGACCACCGCAATAAAAGTAATAAAGGGATCGTTACCTTCTACGACAGAAGCTCTGGATGTCTGCAAGGGTTATCTTGGAAAATTTCTGCACCTTTTACAAAGGTTCTCAGGAAAGCAAACTGTGGCAGATTCTTACACTGAAAGGTCCCCAAGGAACCAGGTGTTGGTGCATCTAAGCCCTTGTGCAAGCCCCTCCCACACAGGCTTTGGGCATGGCCACCGTGTGATGTAAGCAGAGGTCGGAGAAGGGCTATTGCAGCGGCGCTTGCCCTCTCTGGCTGCCAAAGACTCTTCTGCCACCTTGTGATAAAGTCTGTGGAACAGAGGAGAGCCAAACCAGCAGACATTCCCGAACATCAACCAGCCCCCACTGACCGACCAGCTGGCCACTGCCACGTGAATAACCTTGGGTGACTAGAAGAATCACTCAGCTGAGCCCAGCCCAAATTATTGACCCCCATAATCATGAACAAATAACATGGTGGTTTCAAGCCACAGTTTAGGGGGTGGTTTGTTACATCAGCAATAGACAGGCTCTTCTTTCTTCTTCTTCTGCTCCGGGTTTCTTTCTGGCGATGGCTGCCTTTGGAGTCCCTTCTGATGTCATCTCACCATTTACTACTGCCGGGACCTGTGGAGTCAACAGCAAAAGGGGCGTCTTGCTTCCAAATTGGAATGGTGTTTCATGGAGCACCCGGTATGCTGAGCCATGTCACACACGTGTGCACACACACACACACACACGCCTCAGATTTAACATACAAGAGTTTGCTGTTGAATGTACCATCAGGAAAGAAAGAAAGAGGGGCCCTCAGCTACTCCACCCACACCTCTGGGCCTATTCACACCTATTTCCCCGATACTACACTAGCACGCGCCAAGACCTGTTCTGAGAGATACTTTATGGCTAGTGGGGCTTTGGAATCTTACGATACTCAGCTGGAGGCAAAGAGATCTCATAATACTCCACAGAGCTGGGGAGAGCAGATATTGTCATCTTAATGCAGAACACTTCAAAAAGGATAATTGAAGGGGATGCTGCCATCTGGTAAAATATTAAGGAGTTATCATTTTGTTGGAGACCTGGACTTTCTCTTGCTAGTTGCTAGTGCTGTCTTATTAGTAAAGAGTTGGTTACTTTCTCACTGGGCAGGCTAGGGGCCAGTATTCCCGCAGATGCCATGCTAGCTCTCGGTGCTCCCTCCTTTATCTTTCAGCAAAGCCCCTGTTTTCATGGCCAAGGCTCAATGTGCCGGAGCCTGGATGCATTTCCTGACCAGCTGACTCCAAATTCAGCACCATTCCCCCCTCCACGTTCACAGACAGCCTTGCTAGATTAGCGTTGCTAGTCTCGTGTGGCTCCAGAAACCCTTCCAAGACAGCATAGAGGAGGCCCCTCCCAAGCAAATGGAGATCTTCCTTGAGTTTGTTTGCTCGGGCTGCCATCACCAAGAACTGTATTATGCAGCAGATACGAATCATCTCATGATCCTGTAGGCCGGAAGTCTGACACTAAGGTATTGGTTGGGTCGGTTCCTTTTGTGGGTTCTGAAAAAAGGGTTTGTTCCAGGCCTCCCTCCTTGGCTTGTGGATGGCTGTCTTTTCCCTGTGTATTCATATCATCTTTCCTTGTTACAGGTGTGTGTCCAAATGTCCCTTTTTGTAAAAATACCAGCCATATTGGATCGAGACTCATCTTACTGAGCTCATTTTAACTCGAGCATCTCTGTAAAGAACCCCTTCTCCGAATAAGGGCTGGAGTCAGCACTCCAATATATCTTTTTAGGGAGGACTTACAACGGTCCCCTAGGTTAGGCCCCCTCGACCTCCTTTCTGTCCTCTGCTGCTCTAGACTATACTCGTGCCTTCCTATCTGAGCAGATACAAGATCTGGGGACCAGATGTTGGGATGGGGCTCGTTTGCCTCTGGGAGGTGTAACAAGAGACTAGCAACCATGTTCCTTCACTAGCTGGTGAGATGCGGTCCCCAGCCTGCTTCGGGTTCCATGGGTGTTTCTTTCCAAATCTGCGCATTAGCCAAAAACACAATTCTGAAATACTGAAATGTTGTTCCCAAATATTTACTGTCCCTCCTCAGGAGAGGATCCCATTGACATCAAGATTGGTTGTGCAACTTGTGTGAGCCAATGAAACAAGAGTGGAAGGGATGTGTGTGACCTCCGAGAGGAAGCTGGGAGAGGCCGTCTGTGTTGGATCATGGTCTCTCTCCTGCGCAAGACTGGGAGTATTCTAGATGGTGGACGGTTCATCAGTCTGGGCCCATGTGAGCAAAGTTGGTGTGGAGCAGAGCTTATGCCAAACCCTGACGGACATCTAACATGAAATAAATTTTTCTTGTTAAAAGCCGCCAAGATTAAGATTTGTTTGTAATTGGGTACGACTTGGTCTATCCTGACTGATACAGCAACCTTCCCAAATAGAAGAGGACTATTTGTTAGTTAGGAATATAAATGTGGAGGCCTTGGCTGGCTCAGTCAGTTAAGCACCCAACTCTTGATTTCAGTTAAGATCTCCATCTCAGGATTGTGAGATCGAGCCCCACGTTGAGCCTTGCACTGGGCGTGGAGCCTGCTTGAGATTCTCTCTCCCTCTCTCCCTCACCCCCACTTATACTCTCTCTCTTTAAAAAAATACATATATAGGGGCACCGGGGTGGCTCAGTGGGTTGGGCCTCTGCCTTTGGCTCAGGTCATGATCTCAGGGTCCTTTGGATCAAGCCCTGCTTTGGGCTCTCTGCTCGGCGGGGACCTTGCCTCCCCCTCCCTTTCTGCCTGCCTCTCTGTCTACTTGTGATCTCTCTCTCTCTGTCAAACAAATAAATAAAATCTTTTTAAAAATACATGTGTATATTATATGCATTATATATATGTAAAAATGTGGAGTGAACACAAGGATAAATTTCAAGTGAATCAAAGTTTAAATGTAAGCAATGAAGTCATAAAAGAAGAAAATAAGAATTAACCTTAGAGTGGGGAAGGACTTTCTACCAATGACTCAAGATTCAGAATCCATGAAATTGTATTATATAAAAATTTAAAACTGTGTAGAAAAACAAACTGACAAGTAGTAACACCAAGATAAAGAACCAAAACCCCAAACAAACAAATCCCATAAGTGTGGTAGATTATTTGCAAAAATGGTCACAACTTTCTTCCTTTTATTTGTTTTTAAAGATATATTATTATTTTCAAAAGATTTTATTTATTTAATTGAGAGAGCGAGAGAGAGTGAGCGGGGGAGAAGGGGCAAGGGGAGAGGGAGAAGCAGGCTCCCTGCTGAGCAAGGAGCCCAATGTGGGGCTCGATCCCAGGATCCTGGGATCATGACCTGAGCCGAAGGCAGAAGCTTAACCGATTGAGCCACCCAGGTGCCCCTCTTTTTAAATATTTGTTTTATTTATTTTAGAAGAGAGAGAGAGAGAAAGAGTACAGGTGGAAGGGAGAGAGGGAAAGGGAGATAGAATCTCAAGCAGACATCACACTGGGCATGGACCCTTTCACAGGGCTCCATCCCAAGACTCTGAGATCAGGACCTGAGCCGAAACCAAGAGTTGGACACTTAACTGACTGTGCCACCCAGATGCCCCAAATTTCTTGCCTTTATTCATACCCATGGCTATTCCTTTCCTACCTTGACTCTAGCCTTAGCCATGTCACTTGCTTTGGCCATCAGGACAATAACAAATATGACACAAGTAGAAGCTTCAAAATACCTGGGCATTGGTGCTTTACTCTCTTGCTATGTTTTGGAACCTGTGACCACCATGAATACTAAGTTAGCTTGCTGAATGGCTAGTGATCTCCATTAGCTCTACAGATAGTCAGTCAATCACCAGACCTGTGAATGAGGGCATCAACCATTGGGTGACTTCAGAGCATAGGTGAGTCCAGCTGACACCTGATCCAGCTACAGAGATCAGTGGTTTCAGTGGAGGCCAGACCTTAGCATTATGAGAAAATAACTGCTTGTTGTATTAAGTCAACATGTTTTGGGATGGTTTCTCTCTCTCTCTCTCTCTCTCTCTCTCACACACACACACACAAACACACACACACAACTGATGCTACAAGCAAGATCAAAAGGCAAATGACAAATTGAGAGTTATTTGCAACTCATACTACAAATGAAGGGCTTCTACTTCTAACATAAAATTTTCCTTACAGAAATGTCCTTATTATAAATATCAAAGTTCAACAACCCAATGGAAAAGGGGCAAAGGATATGAACATACAGTTTATAGTAAATAAAAGACAAATAGCCTTTTAAAATTATAAATGCCTAAAAAAAATAAAATTTTGAATGCCTGCTTAAACTCATTTATACTAAGATAAATTCAAAGCACAGCTACAGTGAGATGCTATTTTCATCTGTCAGCTTGGCAACAACCCACGGGTTTGACAACAATGGTTGTCGAGGGTTTGGGTGAACAGGCACCCCCAGGCATTGCAAGCAGGAGGATAACTCATCAGAGGGCAGTTCAGCAGGTTGCCCTTCAGGTTGATTCGCTTAGGCAAATGGAAATTGGTTAACTTGAGGGCAAACCCAAAGTCAAGTTGGAACCTCAAGCTGAAACCATGGTTTCAAGTGACTATTTGTCACTCTCTGAAATCACAACCTTAGAGCATTTTCTTTTGTCCATCACAGCTGAGACTAATGACCTCTGCTGGAACCTTGTAAATTGTTTTCTTACTTCAACAATAATGCCCGTAGTTGGTTTCTCAGCCTGCCGTTCATGAGCTACAGGAAAACAGACTCCAAGCTGACTCGCATGATGTCATTCCTCCTCACAGTGGTAACAGTTAGGTAAGAGTGTCTGCTTGACCCAGCAGCTAGGTTGGCTAGTGACTCTCATCTCCTATTAATTAAAGAAGGGTGAAAGCAGGCATCACATAAAGGGCTCTGGCAATATTTACTCAGATGTTAAAGAGGCAAGGGGTTGTGTGTTTATCATTAGGTTTTACTTCTGACGCTGATCTGCTGCATGACTCTGAGGAAGTCCCTTCAACTTTCTGGGTCAGTTTCTTCATCTGTAAGGTTATCCTAGTGAAGATCATTACATCCATCACCCTCCTCCTCTTTTCCCACTATGAGCACCAGTCTGTGCTACACATGGAAGTTAAAATACACTGCTTGGTGCCATGTATGTTTGTGCTTTTGTTTCTTTCTTTTTCTCAAGGGCAGGGATCACGTTGCTTTTAACATTATATCCCACAGAGCGTCAGCACAAGGTATTCCTCACTGTAGGCAAATGGAGGACTTTAGGCATTGGCCTGGTTTTCCTTTCTTTCCTTTTTTACATGTCATGAACTCTCACCCCATCTATTCTTTTCTTGGATCTCAATGACTTTATTTGTTCAGTTCACTGAGTCTTATAGTGGGTATTGCAATATGCCTCCCAGATCTTCCTTCAGAAGTGAAGGAATTATATCCTCAGCTCCCGAGAGTGTTACTGGTACTAGACACTCAGCTGTCAGCCCGCAACTCAATTGCTTAGCTGAAGAGCCCTTCCTCCAAGGTCATGCCCCCTTCCTAGGGCAACCCCATGAATGACTGATCTATAGGGGCTTACACAGACCCAGGCTTGTAATTTTGTACAATTTAGTACAACTCTGAAAGACTGTCCCAGCTTGAGAGTTTCACACTGGGTTGACTAAAGAACCTTCTCCCTCTGACCAACTCTGTTTCTTTCTTTTCCCTTTTATAGCTGTTCATCCCAAGAATACTCCCTCATAGAAGTCATGCACAGCAAACCCTATCTCAGAGTCTGCTTCCCAGGGACCCCAGCCTATAACAAGCACCAGATATTGTTCTAGGTAGTGGGTTTAGAGTGGTGAACATGACCAGGCCTCTGTCCCCATAGAGCATTCACTCTATGGGAACAAGACAGATGATAAACAAACATGCATATAAGAAGTTAGATGTCATGAATAGAATAAGGGAGTTGGAAAATGACTTGGGAAGTGGATGAGGAATACCATTCCTGAAAACTAAGGAGTAACTGGTGAGCAACAATCTGAATAAAATAAGAGAAAGGAACAAGATATTTTGGGAAAGAGTACTCTAGGCAGTTGGAAGAGCAACTTCCAAGACTTTAGGCCAAAGGAGCAGTGAGGAGGATGATAGCAGATGAGAACCAAGAGTCAGGTCAAATATGTCCTGATAATTCATTGTAAGGATTTTGGATTTTACCCTGCATGAGATGGGAAGACATTGGAAGTTATGAAGAGAGAATTTATGTGAGCTGACCAAGAAGAATCACCCCAGATGCAATGAAAATAATTGATTGGCTGGGATATGAAAGAAGAAGCCAGGAGATCAGTTAGAAGACTACTTTTTAAGTCCAGGAGACAGCTGATGGTGTATGGGACAATTATAGTGACGGAGATGGTAATGGGGGTTCAAGGGGAGTGCGGCGGTACAAGGATGGGATGGATGAAGACCACAGAGGATGATTTACATTATTGTCAACATTCTATTTTCTGTATTGGGCTGTGGGTTCAGAAGTAGTTATTATATTATTTAAAACAATTAATAAAAATTTTAATGAAGGCCAAGCATTGACAAAACATGAGTGTGTCATCAACCCAAAGGTTATGATTAATTCATTTCTATGCCCTTGACATTTAAAAGAAAAAAGAGAGAGAAAGAGAAATGTCCATTTGAAATCCAAGAGGAGATGTTGAATACATGAGTCTCAAATTGAGAGCCTGGATATAAATTTTAGTCATCAGCATATAGATGGGATGTAAAATGTGGGAGTCAGTATGACAGAAAAGAGATGTTTGAAAGCAGAAGTGGGAATATTCCGAAAATAATTGCTGATTAAGAACCAGCAAATGTGATTGAAAGGAGGGGCTGAGAAGGTAAAGGGAAGGAGGCATGATTCCCTGGGTCAAATGACTGCTTGACAGGTCAAGTAAGATGAGGTCTAAGAATTGAATTTGGCAAATTGGAGGTCATGAGTGATCTCAAAATTGCAGTAGAGTGGTAGAGATGAAAGTATGATTGGAGTGAGAGCAAGAGAGACAAAGAGGATAAGAAGTGGAGACAGTTAGTATAGAAACAATGCTTCTCTGGATTTGGCTATAAAAGGGTGATGAGGAATGGGGTGATAGCTGGAGGGATTATAGCCAAAAGAGGGACAATTTGAGTTGGGAGATATTATCCATTCCTCAATGAATATTTATTAAATACCTGCTAAGTGTCAGATACAAAATTATGCATTAGAAAATTTGTACTCAGCTCCTTCAGCAGATGCTTTGGCCACACAAAGGCCACCCAAAGGCTGTTCTGTTGGATGGCACTGTGCAGGTTGCCAGCACCCAAGCACATGCCAAAGCATCTCTTTGCTTTCCTGCTTAGAGCTTTCTCCTAACCCAATCTGAATGCTGCTGGGAACCATCCAGTTGAGAGGAAAAACTGGTGATGCAGGAGAGGAGTCAACTGCAGGAGTAAAGTCTATGCTAGGGGCTGGGATACCATGTACATTTGGAAGAGTCAGCCTTGGATAGAAGCTGAGAGAAATTGTCCTTTGTGATCGTGGAAAGGAACAAATATGGGTAAGTTTACAAGGGTGTGGCTGCCTTTGCTATAGGAGTAAGTGGATATTCTCTTCAGATTAATTGTATTTTCTCTTTTTTAAAATTTTATTTATTTATTTGAAAAAGAGCACGAGCAGGGGCAGAGGGAGAAGGAGAAACAGACTCCCCTGCTGAGCAGGGAGTCTGCCGTGGGGCTCAATCCCAGGACCTTGAGATCGTGACCTGAGCCGAAGGCAGATGCTTAACCTACTGAGCCACCCAGGTGTCCCAATTCTCGTTTCTCAGTGAACTAGAAAGTTGAGTGTGAATTACAGTGAGAGAGTCTGAGGACTTTGGTATGAGGAAAAAGTGTGAAATACTTGTCCATAACATTCACTGTACATGCTATGTACCAGACTCTGTTCTGGGCTCCTGGGATATACCAGTGAATAGAACAGAAATCCTTGCCTACTTAGAGCTCACACTCCAGTAAACTTACTAGAGAAATGTATTCAGACTGTCAGTTGGCACTTAGAATCCACCTGAGATTTGGCATCAGACTATAAATAAAAGAGGTCACATGATTGATTATTGGTTAGTTGTTCAAGGGCATTGTTGAATGGTCAGTGTAAGGGGCAAAAGGACTTCCTTTACCCTCTTAGGTTCTGTTCCCAGAACCTACAAATTAAAATGACAAAGACAGATTAACAGGAGAAAGGTTTATTTAGTCAGCACATGGGGTTTTCCAGAAAAGAAGTGAAAGCCCAAAGAAGGGGTTAGACCCAGGGGTTTATATACCACTTTAGCAAAGGGTGATAAATGGTGGTAAAGTGACTAGACAAAGGAAAGAAGGGGGCAGTTTGGGCTTCTCGGGGCAGTAAATTGTGGGAAGTTAACTAGGAAATGTGTGGTAGATAAAGGCTGTTTACTCAATAAGGTTTGTTATGAAGACTGAAGTTAGTGTTGTCTTCAGTGATAAGAGTCATCTCCAGTGATTAAAAGTATCCTCCTCTTCCTGGTGCTAACAGGGGAGACATCTTTACAAATGGAAATTTGTGCTTCCTTTACAAAGAAAAATTTATCCCCTCCTGTTAGCCAGTAAAGGGAAGGCAGAGAGTTCCTCCTGTGTCTGCAATTTTTTAATTGCCTTCAGCTGAAGGCAAATCCTGAAGCCAAAGTGGCATATTTTGGGGTGTCGTATTCTGAACTCCACCATCAGCTAAGGAGGTCCTGATTTCCAACACAGTGGTGTGTGGAAACTATAAAGTAGGAATAGATAAATTAAACATAAAATGAATACTTTTTAATGTCTGTCTAAATGGAAGAAAACCCAGTTTTATTTATGACTCTACCTCCTACTCCCACCCTTCTTTATATCTCCGTTGCTACTGCTCTAGTTCAAATTATCCATTCTTGCCTGGACTATTTCAAGAGTTTCTTGACTTATTTCTCATTTCCATTATTTCTCCCTTCAAGCCAGTCTACAAAACCTCATTAGATTACTTTTCTGTAAATATAACCATCAATGTGTCAGTCTCCTGCTCGGAAGCCAAACGCTTCTCTATCACTACAGGATAAAGTCTACACTTATTTTTATTTTCAAGGCTCTTTTCAGTCTGACTCCCAATTTATCCATGCTATTCCTGCTTCCCCTATTCCCATATCCACATATCCTGCTCCATTAGACTAATTGGCTCAGGGGCTCTTAAACATTGCATGATCTTGACACATACCATGCTCTTTAGTTGGAAAACACAACCTCTCTGTCTACCTTAAGCACATCTCCACACTTCATGGACTGCTCAAATAGCATTTTCTCTTACCCCTCCGTCCCGCCTCACCTAATATTGCCAAGTGTTTATATCACTCTTGCAGCTCCTACATGTTACCTAACTTGCTAATTATCTTTTATGCATCTATTTCTCACCTCTCCAGCTAGATTATAAATTCTTAGTAAGAAGAAGCCGTGCCTCATACTTCTCTGTCTGACCCTGGGTACTTTTGCTCTTGGAAAAAGTCAACCCTTTTTCAGCATTTAATGTTGAATGCTGATCCAGAGACAAAAAAGCCTTCCATTAAGGAGCCCTCATGCGACACCTCTGATTGGTGGTTCCAATTACAGGAAGATCGCATGAGAAGCCACCCCCCATTTGTTTTCACTCCATTAGGAAATTCTTTGTGTTAATTCAACATTTTGTCCTATGACCCATTAAAAAAAGTTACTTTGAAAGCAATTTAATTAAAACCCTTGTGATTTTGCAAGATTGCCAAAAATGCTAGTAGCTCTGGGCAGACCTATGACTTATAAAATGCAGCATTTTAGTTGTCAGCATAGCGGTGGAGGAGCCTCGCAAATCAGACTTGTTCAAAGATGAAGTTCTGAGAAGTTCCTCCTACATCAGTTGAGGTCATTGGCTGGTAGAGAGCTTTTGCAAATGTAGCTCACTGTCAAAAAGCTGCAACATCGAAAATATAGCCTCTTCTTCCCCACACATATACACACATACGCCCTCTCTTTCTTTGCCTAAATAAATATAATAGCAACCCGGGTGTGCCATCACAGCCCAAGCAATTATAGTTAAAAACAGCAATTACCACTTTATAGCATCTAAAGTTCTTGGTGCTCCAAGTGAAAAGTCATGCCATTGGAAGCGAAGTTTTTTCTGCACCCAGAAAATAGTCATTTTCCCAGCAAAGATCAAAAGTTTATAATTCACCGAAGGTAAATGGAGTTACGGTAAGCAATGCAAAGAAAAATAAGACCTGGGTTCTGCGCTCAGGAGTTTATAATCTACTAACGGAAGGCAGGAAATATAAGATTGTTAAACTCAAATTCAGGTGCTGAACTTCAGGTATTACAGTGGTCATACACAGAAGGAAGGATAACTTGGGTGGAAGGGGCAAGACAGGTCCAGAGAGACTTCAGAGGGGATTTCTTAAAAATGCTCAACCCACTGTTAAACAAAAAATTACCATAGGGTTCAGCAATTCCTCTCCTGGTTTCATAACCCCCCAAACTGATAACAGGTGCAAACAAAAACCTGTGCACAAATATTCATACTAGCACTATTCACGAGAGCCAAAATGTAGAAAAAACACAAATGTCCATCAACAGATGAGTGGGTAAATAAAACATTGTCTGTTCATACAGTGGAATATGATTTACCCATAAAATGTGTTGATACACTCTATGACATGGATGAACCTTGAAAACATTATGCCAAGTAAATGAAGCCAGATACAAAGGTAACAGATGGCATGATTCCATCGATATGAAATATCTATAATAGGCAAATCTCTAAAGACAGGAAGCTTAATGGATTCCAGGGGATGGGGCTGTTGGTGGAAATGGAGAGTAACTGCTTAATGGGCACCAGGTTTCCTCTTGGGGTGATGAAAATGTTCCGGAACTAGGTAGTGATAACAGTTGCACAATTAGTCAATAATAAACACACTCCTACAGTTGATGCAGGGATGGGGAAGGATGTTGCAGGAAGAGGGAGTAACACACAAATACATGCGGGTCTGAAACGGCCTGGTAGGAGCTTTCAGGAGACTGGATGTGACTAGTGCCAATAGCGTCTCCCAGTCATCATGACAACCAAAAGTATCTCTGTGAATTTCCATCCCTCACCGCCATCCCAACGGACTGTGTCTGTAGTCAAGAACTGCTGATTTAAAGTTGGTAAGAACTTTCTAAATTAACTGCAAATATGCCCTTCTTGATTAACAGTGTATTTAAATTAGAACTGCTTTCCAAAGGAGGATTGTAGCTTGTTGGCTCAAGGTCATTAAAAACAGACAGGGCATTACTCTAGCGTGGTATTAGCTGTGCCATTGTAAGTCTGCATAGAACAGGCAGATTGACTGCTTAGGAATTATTACTCTATTAGGTATGGCATGTACTAAAATTCAGGAAATTGTATGAAAATATGGGTGGAAGGTAGTTTGTTATGTCAAGATAAAACATCTTTATGATATTTTATTTAAAGATAATCTTATGACAACACAAAATTGGAATGTGTCCCGTTTTATGAGATGCTTAAAACTAATTTCATGGGCCACTCTGAAAAAGATTAAATGTTACACATATTGAACTACTTCTTCTTTTTAAAAATTTATTTATTTATTTATCTGACAGAGAGAGAGAGAGAGAGCGAGCACAAGTAGGCAGAGTAGCAGACAGAGGGAGAGGGAGAAGCAGGCTCCCTGCTGAGTAAGGAGCCTGACACGGGACTCAATCCCAGGACCCTGGGATCATGACCTGAGCTGAAGGCCTTTGCTTAACCAACTGAGCCACCCAGGCACCCCATATTGAGCTACTTCTTTAAGGTTCTATCCATCAAGTGTTAATGGATCCTGTCAGTTGGAATGCGGCAAGCCTTTCACAACCACTTTTTGGACCAAAATAGTTCAAAGAGGGCACAGATGGGTGGAAACATAAGGCTCACCTCCACCTAGAAACACACTTGTGAGAAGGGCAGTCCACCAACATCTCAGTTAGGAAGTAGCCTCAAGCTCTTCTGAAATACACTTTATATCACAGGAAAGGTAATGTCCACTTTCATTTGTTAAGGCATGACATGGGTCAGAATTCCTTTATTCCGTTCTTGATTACCAGGACATTTAAATTAGAATCATTTTTCAAGAAAGTATCTCAGCTCATCGATTCAAGGTCTTTAACAACCTGCCTCGAAGAACGGGAGAAAGCACGGAATGAGAGAAGGAAGAAGAGAGCGACAGGAGGAGGGGAGAGAGGGAATAAGGGAGACCATGGCTTTAGCAACTGTGATTTGCTGGCATAATTATGTGTCCCTGCAGATATGAACATGTTTTCTTCCTAACAGATGCTACTCTTGTGAATCCAAACCCCCACAACTGTGTAAGCACGAACACTCACCTACACATATTCACACACATCCCTAGAGGAGGTTGAAAAAGAATCATTTAGCATGTAATTATGACACTTCTTCCAGTTGTCAGTCCTTATTCAATTGTCTTGGAACCACCCAAGACATAAGCTCCTCCCGTCTGTCATCTGTGTTGGCTCAGCCCTACCAAGTCCATTCTGCACAATTGACCTTCCCGGTTGCCTCCATCCACTGTCATTTCCTGGCCCCCAAACTGCAATTTCCTCTATGTCCATCACCTGGTTAGTAATCCACCATCCCACTGCCTTCCAGCAAACTCTTAACTCTACCATCTAGTGGCTTTTTCTAGTCCTCATCTTCTTAGCTTTTCTGCAGCAGTGAGTCTTTCAGTAATTCAAGAAATCTTTTTAAAAAGATTTTATTGATGGGTTGATTGATTGAGAGGGCGCAGGGGTAGAGGCAGAGGGAGAGAGAGAATCTCCAGCAGACTCTGCGCTAAGTGTGGAGCCTGATGCTGGGCTCTATCTCACAACCCTGAGATCACAACCTGAGCTGAAACCAGAGCCAGACACTTAACTGACTGAGCCACCCTGGTGCCCCTCATTCAAGAAACATTCGTTAAGCTCTTACAGCGTGTTGTGATGGTTCAAGGCATTAGGGATACCAAAACCAAAAAGACCTGGCAGCCCAGTTCCTTTTTATTTTCATACTATGTCATCTTCATCACTTAAATTTTAATTGTTTCTTCTACCAAAAACCAAGTAAAAACCCCCACACCTAGAAATTTCCCTCAGATCTCACAGCTAATCCATCAGCAAGTTATGTCATTTCTACCTTATGACATGTGTCAGGTTTGCCCTCCTCTCACCATATCCGCTGCCACCATCCATGTCCCCACCACCATAACTGCCACCTGGACCCCTTCAGTAGCCTCCTTGCTGGGCTCTCGCTTCCACACCTGCTCTCTACACTTCACAGCAGGCAGAGTGAGACTTCCAGAAAGCCAGTCAGCTGCTGTCATTCTCCTATTCGAAGCTTCCAGGGATTTCCCCCCGACACACTCTGAACTCCCAAATCCTAGCCCTGGTCTACAAGGGCATGACCCAGCTCCTGCTTGCTTCTCCATCCTCATCTGCTACTACTCCCCCACTCACTCACTCTGTGCCAGCCCCACTGTACCCTGGCCCCACAGCCATGCTCTGAACACACCGAGCTGCTCCCAGCTCCTAAACTTGACACATCTGCATTGCACATTGTAAGCTTGACACACGTGCCTATAATGCTCTCCTCCCAGAGCATCTCAGGGCCACCTCTTCTCCTCAGCTTTCCACTTAGGTGTCACTTTCTGAGAGCTTTTCCTTATTGAATCAGAGTTCTTCCCACACTATTCTTCCCGCCTCCCTTCACTCCCCCCAACCTCATCACTCTCTAGCTCTTATTCTGCTTCATTTTCTCTATGGCTCTACTTAAAACCATTTAATTTCTGTGTATGTATTCTTTTACTTTAGAAGCTCCAAGAAGGCCCACCTTTGATCCCAGGACATGGAGAAACAAGTGGCATGTGGTAGGAGCTCCAGTGGGCAGATTCTCCAGCTCATTTCCTTAAATAGCCATTCTCAGCCGCCTTTTATTCAGTGCACACTCTCCAGGAAGTCCCTAAGTCCACAGCACTGTTTCCTCAAGTGTGATCAGTACACCACACGCATCCAAATCGTCTAGGATGTGACTTGAAAAACACAGATTGTTGAGTCCGAACTTAAATCTTCCTCAATTTCTATATCCACGGGGCAGAGCCAGAAATAATAAGCTTTCCGAGTAATTCTTCTGCTTAGTAAGCTTGAGAACCACTATTCTATAATTTCAATAATTACCTGCACTGACTTCCAAATCTGTGTTTCCACTCTTGTCTCTAAAGGATCCCCTGGGCTTGTTGACTTGGCTTTCTTAGCATCTCTTGAATCTGTGTGCTCTATTCACACCAGTCTCTTATGGTTCAGGCATGTAAAGTTCATTTGAATCACTGTAGTCATTGTTGAACTGGTGTTTGTCTGCTTTCTAAACCACTCAGCTAACCCGTGTCACGTCCCCTTTTCTAAAACCATCAGTGGTTTTCCATTCCCTCCTCCTTGGGACCCCTTCCCATCACTTTCTGCGTCTTGATTCTCCAACAAGGAACAGCTCATGCACCAAAATCTCCAAGAAACTTCTCTTGTCTCAGATGAATATCTATCTTTTCCCCCTCCTTTGTTGCCCGAAGGACCCATCATCTCTCATATTACTCATTCATTCTACCTTTAGTAGGGTTGTTTATTTATCTATTCTATTTGCTGCATCTCATAAGGTCCATGAATGCAGGAAAGGTGGTTTATTCATCTTAGTATACTCCAGAGGATTCAGCCCAAAAGTCGGTACACAATAAATGTTTGTTGAATGAATGAGCTCGTGTGTGGTTCAGTGTATGTGCTGCCGAAGTGAGCGCTCATGTTCAAGTAATTAAAAAGGAAACCCACAACATAGTAATTCAAAAAATTTGTATCATTCATTTCTGTTAGAAGAAAAACACTGACAGCCAAATACCGACATCCATTTGTGACAATGATCAGTTTAGGTATTACAATGAAATTCAAAAACAAATTTATTATAATCAAGGTACATAAAACCAGTTACTAATTATAACAAAGAGCAAAAAAACCTTGGAGTTCTCAATCATGGTCCCCAAACGGGATTCTGAAACAAAGCAAAGACAAGCAGTCTGTTGTGAATATTCAGTTTATAGAATAATTTAAAAAATAAGAATGGGGGGAGTTGACATTCACAACTCCACCCTTCTAGGTAGCTTTTCCTTGTTCCCTAGCTTGGAACAACTTTGCCTCCTCTTAGGCAGATGTCAAGACGGAATGAACTTGGGGTGGCTGGTACCACCTGTCCCCAACTGTCCCCACTGCAGCAGATCTGTGTCTCCTGCTGGTCTGAGGGATGTACGTCCATGGTGTCCTATCAAGGAACACAGGATGGATTTTTTTTTCCCCTAAGAAAATGGTTCTATAAATGAGGATAAGCATATCAAAATAATGCTGTTATTTGTCTTTTTATATTATATTTTGGGTTAAATAGCTTTGAGGATCTAGCCTGAGAAACAACCATATAATGCTTTGGGCAAATGGATTTTGAATTCCAACCAACATATCCACTTTTGCAATACTCTCTTTCTTCACATTTTTAAGCAGATGAAAAGTCTTCTCCTCTCTTTAGTCCTATTGACCTTGCAAAATGTCTCTAGAGCTTGTGGCCTCTACCCTCGGGGTGTGGGAGATATACACAAATACACACATCATGTGCTGAATGACAACTGACACTTCATACAAGTGGCATTGCTTAGAAAGTAAGAAAAGTAAGACAAAAATGAAACTGCACATATAATGAGGTGCTGAAGATAATTTTTGGAATGTTCTTTCTGAGATTTATTGCCATTGTATGCTATTTGTGCAATGAACAATTGATTTCTTACACAGTTCACTTGAAACCTATGTTGTTGTTCTCGTCTGCCCAGAAGTCATAAACTCACAGGTTGGAGGAACCCTCAGAGATCATCAGGTCCAATGCCTTCACTTTGCCTACAAACAATGAAATTGCTTTGGTTTTATCTTTATCATAAATTCTATATGCCACGGGGCGCCTGGGTGGCTCAGTGAGTTAAGCCGCTGCCTTCGGCTCAGGTCATGATCTCAGGGTCCTGGGATCGAGTCCCGCATCGGGCTCTCTGCTCAGCAGGGAGCCTGCTTCCTTCTCTCTCTCTCTGCCTGCCTCAGTGTACTTGTAATTTCTCTCTGTCAAATAAATAAATAAAATCTTTAAAAAAAAAATTCTATATGCCACAAATGTTCTGAATACTTCCTCCAAGTTCCAAATGTAGTCTACTGGTTTTTGTATTGAATCAGCTTTGTTTATAAAACTGTGTGTGTGGCGGGGATCAAAACATGGTAACTCTTTGGGTTCTACTAGACAAAAAATGGTATGAGAATCAACTATATAAATTGAAATTCTGGAAATAAAAGACCAGAGACCCAAAATTTTAAACGAAGACTCTGCTTGCTGGAAGAATAAATGGGAGGTGACCCAATAGCAATGGCTTATTTCCCAGACTCCTTGGCACTTTGGAGATGCACTTACAATTTCATGTAACTTTTTGGAAACTAGCAAACAGCCAGAGGCCACTCTATAAGAATTGTCTTTGTGGTTAGGAAAGTAGGAAAGTATTCCACTTTGTATTTCCTCTCTTTCACCCCACTCTGCCTCTCCTCACCCTCCTTCTCTTGGCACTGACTGATTTAAGTTCTGTCACTCCAGATTAGTTTACATTTTTAAGAGTTTTGTGTAAACAGAATCCTATAGAATGTTCTGATTTTTGTCTAGCTTCTTTCACTCAAGTTGGTTCATGCTGTTGTGTACTCCTATAGTTCATTCCTTTTTATTGCTGAGTAGTATTCCATCATCTCTGCCCTTTTGCTTTGTGTAATTTTTACTCTTTCACTACTATCTTGTTATCTCCAGTAGAAAAAAGCCTGGCCTATGGAAGTCCCAGGATTTACCTTTAATGTCTATCTCCTCTAAGAACTGCCTGGTTCTTGTTCTGGTCCCAAGTTGAGATATGCCTAAGAAGGGCTTGGACTGACCAGTATTGGGTGAGATACTTAGCTCTGGGCCAAAGAACTATGATTGGAAGGTCAGGGACACATGAAAAACATGGCAAGGCTATGAGAATCTTCTGGATGTTTTTGATTACAGCTTTCAGCCCACATGGGACCATCCTTCCTTGTCCTTCAGGGTCACACTGAATTTGTAAAATAAATTATACTAGGATCCATACCAAATGAATCAAATATTGAATGTAAAAAAATAAATCCTAAAAGGAAAGTTCCTGTATAAACTTAGAGAAGACCTGTCTAACTATGTTACAAAATCTAGAAGGCATAAAGTAAAGTATTTAAAAATTAAATTTCATAAAAATAAAAATCTTTGCTTAGCAGAAAAATCCTTGAACAGAGTCAAAATACAGATAATAAATTGGGAGTGAATTATTTGCAACTCATTTCACAGACAAATTTTGATGTCCTTCATATTTTGAGACAAGCTCAAGTTCAAACTACAATGGAATACCATTTTTTACTACCAACTTAGTAAAAATCTATGTGTATTCATGCATGGTATTAGCAAGAAAAGGGGAAATGGGCATTCTCCCATGCTGTTCCTGCAAACAACAGTTGGTACCACCAATAGGTGGGCAATTTGGTAAGAACCATCAGAACTGGTTATTCATTGTAGTACTCTTTGCTATGGCAAGAAATTGGCAACAGCGTAAATGTCCACCAGTAGGGGATTGGTTATATCCACTATAGTGGGTCCTTGTAGTAGAATACTATGTAGTTGTAAAAAGAGAATGCGGGTAGTTCTTATGAATTGAATTCAAAGATTTCCAAAACGGATTCTGAAGTGAAAAAAAAAAAGTAAGCTACAAAATAACACATAGAGCACGCTTTCATTTGTGTAGAAAGAAAGAGAATGCATTGTCAATTTGTATTTGCTTGTGCATGTATTTAAAATCTCTGGAAGAATGCATAGGAAATACTGACATGATTACCAGTTTGGGAAGATGGGATGGAACTGGATACATTGAGGACAGAGATAGAAAACAGACTTTGATGTATATATATTTATTTAAATTTGAATTCTATAAATGTATTATCTACTTACAAGATTAAGTGGTTTTTGAAAAATTCTATTGCTTGTCTTAAACTGAACCAAGCTATTTTCTCCTAAGTTGCCTTCTAAGAAATATTTAACCTTCATATTTGCCTTAGTTGAGGAAGCCAACATGCTTCTTTTAGGTTTGGCTTCACGACTTCGGTGTAAGTCCCTGATAGCTATACTTCTAGAAAATACAGATAATTCATATTAACAAGCAAAATGGGGGTAGACACTATTCATCGACATGTGTCGACACTATGCGTCAACACATGCCGATACTCATCTAGGTCGCATATACAGAACTCCAAAAATAGAGTTGAATGAGTGGACATCTCTATAGAGGAAGAATGTGGGTCTCAGGAAGTGTGCTTTGGGAGGCTACTGGAGGGGGAAGAGAAGGTAAAGAGGCCGAGGGAGGAAGGGGTACAATAGAAATGGGATTCTGTCCCTTCCGGTCTGTTGTCATGATCGCTACAGGTGCCTGCAAGCGGACGGTCTTCTCTGACTCAGCAGATCTCAGAGCTGAGTCACCTGGTTCTGCATCATCGTGGGGCTCCTCCAGGAGTGCCCAGCCGGCTCCACCCTGATGAGTCCACATTCTGCATGCTCTTTAATTTCATGCACATCTTCAGAGCTCCGAGGACAGCCAAAAACCTTCTGGGCACATTAAGACCTATGAGGACCACTCCACCGCCTGCTCCTGATAACCAGAGCTAAGACCAGAAGAGAATGTCCACTTCAATGATCCCATTTCCGGGGCTGAAGGGATCACCGTGGCACTGGGTCAGATTCAAAAGGACTCCTCCCTTCAGATTTCCTTTGTTGGCTTTATGGCCTCGGGGGCTAGAATCTTCATTCCTGGCTCAGGCACAGGGTGTGTCTCTTTGAAGCTTCCGCCTCATTTTCTGAAACACCTCCCTTGTGTCACCACTGGAAAATGTTCTCAGCCAGGGGCTCTGCTCGCCTTGGAGTGGGATCTCAGTCCTGTTCTGGAATGCTTTCAGCTAAACAGGAGAGACTCTGACATACAGACTTTTAGGTTCCTGATACTAGAGCTGTTAGGAGGAGAAATAGGGTCCTAAGTACTTGCTAACACTTACTGAGCACTTAGTGTGTGCTGAGCAACTTACCTCCATTATTTAACCTCCCCTCCACTACCCGCTTATACTCCTCAAATACCGCTATTATCCCATTTTATAGATGAGGACACAGAGGCTCAGAGGTTAACTGAATCCCCTGTGTTTGGAAAGTTGGTGAGGAGGAAACCAGTATTTGAACTCACATTCGTATGAGCCCATGTATGAGCCCATTTTCAGCACCATGCTTCGCCCAGAACATACATGTGGAAATACTTGGCAAACGCAGGTTCTGCACCCTTGACTTCTTGTTTTTCCTGTGGAACATGATAACAGCTAGTGATCATTGAGTTCTTGCCACATACTACATATTTCATGTATCTTATCTCATTTAATCTTAACAGTAGCCCTTTGACTTCCTTACTGCCCACGTAGGGTCTCCTTATCCAGGTTAACACACACAATGCACTTTCAGCCCTGGTAGCCTGACACCAACACCCGCTCTTCTTACCACTGCACTATGCCGTCACCTCCAAAACTCAAACATTCATGAAAAATATTCAAGGAGATGTTATTATTTCTGATTGGAAACAGATGGAGAATAGCAACATCCCTGGCTTCTTGTAGTTCAGGACTTTGGCACCTGTGCAGATCTGCTTGGAGAAAGACAAGAGGGGTGTGTAGTCCAAATTCTGGCCAAGTACCTTTCTAATTCCACCGCAGTTATGACACCTAGTTATCATTGCTCTATACCCTTTCCATAAGACTGTTAAGAATCAGGTAACCAACACGATTGTTCATTTAAATACTCCTCTCTTTTCCTCTCCCCCAGATAGGTCATTTGTCCCATCAAACAGGTTGACATGTCTTTTTCTGGTGGGGTTTTCTTCTGACTTCCCATGGAAGAGATTTAAAGTAAGTGAAGGAATTGGGGCACCTGGGTGGCTCAGTGGGTTAAGCCTCTGCCTTCGGCTCAGGTCATGATCCCAGGGTCCTGGGATCAAGCCTCGAATCAGGCTCTCTGCTCCACGGGGAGCCTGCTTCCTCCTCTCTCTGCCTGCCTCTCTGCTTACTTGTGATCTGTCTCTGTCAAATAAATAAATAAAATCTTAAAAAAAAAAAAAAAAAAGTAAGTGAAGGAATTGATTGCCGGCAAATTGAAAGGCTTCATCTGCCGTTTCTCTGCAAGTGGATCTTCTGCCTTCTGCCCAGAGCAATAACAAGGGCGTTGTTGAGTTCAAGTGTGGAGGGCTGGCGCTCCTTTTCCAAGCTGCCTGGTTTAGCAGTTTGTGCTTACACACCTGGGGACCTGGAAATGTGATAATGGATTCTACTCTCCAGAAGCACCTCGATTTCTTTCTTTTCTTTCTTTTTTTTTTTTTTTTAAAGATTTTATTTATTTATTTGACAGAGAGAGATCACAAGTAGGCATAGAGGCAGGCAGAGAGAGAGAGAGGAGGAAGCGGGCTCCCTGCTGAGCAGAGAGCCCGATGCGGGACTTGATCCCAGGACCCTGAGATCATGACCTGAGCCGAAGGCAGCGGCTTAACCCACTGAGCCACACAGGTGCCCAGCACCTCGATTTCTTACGGGACTCCCCCACTGGGGAAAAAGGCTACCGCATACACTATGGGGTCCTGGAATAGAGGAAGTAGATTTCCTCCTGTTTGTATCGTCAGCAGCTGGAATAGTGCCAGTTTATGTGCACACCTAGCCTCAACTCAATTGTGCATCGATCAGCTTCCACCCTGCCAGGAAACCACATTCCATTGTCCTAGGGAAATGGTTCTATTTGTTCTCCTTCTGCCACAAACCCTTCAGTTTAGGCACCTATAGGCATAGCCCACACAATGACTCTGGTATAATAGCTAAGATTAGAGATGGACGGATGGGGAGGAAGGAGGGAAGAGCGAGAGATATGCTGTTTTTCCTTGACGTCAGATTTACAAAATTCTTCTCCTTAATTCTACAGTTACAGAGCTGACGTAGTGTATATATCTCTCAAGCTCTCCTATAAGCTCCTTGAAGACTGGGATTATTTTGTATTCACTTGAATCTGCCACAGGGCTTTGCGAATAGTACACGCTTAGTTATCTATTTGCTGAATGAATGTAATTTGTAAATTCAGAAAACGCTATGTCAATTAAGGAGTGTTTATTATCTTTCTTAGAACTTCCTCTATACCATCAAAATTTCTATGGATCTGACAGTACTGATAGCCGGTTCTACGCAAAGCTCCTCCTATGTGCTGGGCACTCTCCCAGCTGCTGAGGGTACAAATGGGAGGAAATCTACCTCCTCTGTTCCAGGAACTCATTGTCTATACTTTAGCCTTTTTCTTGGGGGAGGAGTCTCAATCACCCCTCAAGGAATCGAGGTGCTTCTGGAGAGCAGAATTCATTATCACATTTCCAGGTCCCCAGGTGTGTAAGCACAAACTGCTAAACCAGTCAGCTTGGAAAAGGAGCGCCAGCCCTCCACACTTGAACTTAACAACGCCCTTGTTATTGTTCTGGGCGGAAGGCAGAAGACCAAGGAGCAGAGAAATGGCAGAAGAAGCCTTTTAATTTGCCGGCAATTAATTCTTTCACTTACTTTAAATTAAAATGTTCAGCCTTTCCCAGCCACTCATCAACAACGGTTAACATCAGTGTCTTTTCAGCATTGGAAGGCTCTGAGTATAAACAGCCCATTACCTTGCAATGAAAGATAAATTGTAGAACCTTGATTAAGCAGAATGCTCTGGGAATGAGTTTTACTGGTTCATTGATTCTTCTGCTTATCAAAGACTTAGCCAGAAAACTTTTTTTTTTTTTTTTTTTTACTTTTAGCATGCATGCATGCATTCATTCATTCATTCCACTGATTAATCAATGTACAGTGGGGGTAAGAGCAGTCTCTAGGTCAAACTGCTTAGATGCAGCCCCAGCTCCATCACTTGGTTACTTTGGGCAGCTTGCTTACCCTCTCTGTGCATCTGCCTTCTATAAAATGGTAATGGTAATGGTACTTATTTCATAGCATACTTATGAAAATTCGATAGACTTACATATGTAAAGTTCAAAGGACAGTGCCTAGCACACTGTTAATATTATTATTGTTAATTTTATTATTATTAATATTGTTGATAATATTAATTATTAATATCATCACTGTATTATTTATTGTTAATATTATTGTTGTTGATTGTTCCCTTATTTTATTCATCAAAGGGAAATCAGCAGGATAAGATGATCCCTGCCTCACAGTAGATTCCTATGGTCACAAAAAAACTCAAACAGTATAGAATTCCATAGAATAAAATATGGAAACCTACCCCTACCTCCCTTAATTCTATTTCCCAGAGGCAATCATTGTCAATTATTTCATATGTATCCTTCCAGACTATTTTTCTAGGCAGTTTTTCACTTTTATAAAATACCAGTTTTTCACTTTTATAAAAAATACAATCTTGCTAACCATGTATCATGTACATTTTTACAGGTTGATCCATACAGACCCATCTCCTTTGAAGTGGCTGCCTTTGCCTTCTACAGTATGAAAAGCTATATATTTTTTATTTCACTCTTTTCCTATTGCTGCATGTTAGGTGGTTTCCAATTTTATTACTGATGCAAACAAAAAGAACATCCTTGTGCCCATAGCTTTGCACATCTATAGACTATTTATTTAGCAAAAGTTCCTTAAAATGGACATTTTAGTCCATTTGCCCTTAATATGAAAGCATCCACTTTGATGAAGTTGATCGGACGGCCTCAGACCCATTATGAACGACCCACGCCACCACACCTGGCTGTGGATGCCCTTGAGAGAGCAGCCAGTGGGCTGACACTGTCGGGGGCTTCGGAAATTGATTTTTTGAGTGAATCCATCATGACACCTTATTTGGTTGCAGTTTTCTTCTTTCTAAAGATGTGGTAGAACATTCTCAGTAATAGAGCTGTGATTAGTCAAGCTGCAGGTAATTAAGGTCTTCCTCTTAAGCTCAGAATCTCATTCACATCCCTTCTCTCTCCTAGCCCACCCGCCCGCAGGCACTGTACCTGGCAAGGAAACCCATGACTCCATGACTTCCATTCTTCTCCAAATATTTGGAGCGCCTGCACCGTGAAAAAAGAAGCAAGTGAGCAGAGAAGGAGGGGTGGGAGAGTTAAGAGAAATGACAGCCAGAGAGGGATCATGATATCCTTAAACTGGAAAATCACTCAAGAGAAACTCATGTTGGAACTATGTATAGATTAGAACAAACAGGAAATGCCTCTGTGGTCCTGAGCTAAGCTAAAGACAGGCCAAGGGGTGAACCCTGGGCATGTGAGTTAGGTTATGGGTTTAAGTGTCCTGAAATAAAATCCAAAAACACGGGGACTTCACAAGACAGAAGTTGAACATTCCTGTTGGAAGTGTCTGCCGATAGACTGGCGATGCAGAACAGACATACAGCCCTGTTCCCTAAGGTCATCCGAGGGGTAGGCGCTGGGACAGCTCTTCCATCCTCAGTGATGGTTCCCACCTTTGTTTTAAGGTGGCCGCTGCGATTGCTGTGATGTAATCCCATGTCCCTCCTAGCTGCAAGAGGCACTGGGAGATGTGATTGTTATCTGTGTGACCATTTGCCCAGATAAATCTTGGCATTTTATTAGAGGAGGGAAAGGTGGGGGAGGAGGAATGAGAGGAGAAGGAGAAAAAGAAGGAGGAAAGGCTAAACATGGGGGTTGTTGTAGGATTTGGAGCTAGAAGGTAGACAAGAAAACATGGCATCAAGGAGGAGAACTAGCCAGCCGAACCAGTAACCACCATGATTCATCAAGGTCTAGCTCCAACCTGCTTGTTCAAAGTGCTTTCACATAATAATTGTATTTGACCTTGCCAGAAATTCTATCAGACAGGCAGAGAAGATACAGGCATAGAAAGAGAAGATGAGTTGCTCCGGAGCGCTTAGCAAGGTTCGGTGGAGCAAGGGGTTGGGGGTGGAAGCCAACATTCTCTAAGAAAGGGACAACAGATGGAAGAAAGCCACCAAAAGGTCAATTTTCACTCAATTCAAGGGGAAGGTTCCTGCTCAAGAGGCAGGAAGGAACTGCCCCCGAGATGATAGTTATTGGTGGGCTGCAAGGCAAGAAAGCTCTAGAGGTCACTGAAGGACAAGAATGGGAGTTTTTATACACAATGACCTTAGGTTTCTTCCATCTCTCATGTTTCTGATTCTAGGAAGAAATTTTATCAACTTCTCCTAAAAGAATCTGAGGCTAAGAAACAACTGGTCCTTAGCTTATCTACAAATCCCAAGGCAAGGAATGGGGCTGTGAGTTTCTCCCTTGCTCTGCAGGTGAATGCTAGCTGCCTAGCCTCCCCGATGTCCCGCCACCCTCACCCCATCCCCACTCTGCAGCCCCAGTTCTCAGTAGAGCCTGATCTCACCTGAACGCTACTGTGTGCTGCTGGAAAACCACCCAGCACTCTCTCTCGAGAACTTGTGCCACTAGGAGCACCCTGGCCAGTTTGCCCTGGGTTCATGGGTGCTCCTCCACCCCAGATCTCCTGACTCAAACCTGCATTTAACACTGACAGGTTGGGGCACCTGGTGGCTCAGTCGGTTGGGCTGACTTCAGCTTAGGTCATGATCCCAGGGTCCTGGGATCGAGCCCCATGTAGGGCTCCTTGCTCAGCAGGGAACCTGCTTCTCCCTCTGCCTGCTGCTCCCCCTGCTTTTGCGTTCTCTCTCCTTCTGTCTCTGACAAATAAAAGAATAACATCTTAGGGAAAAAAAAACCAACCCAACACTGACGTGTATGCACAGTCAAGACTGAGATGCCTGCTCTAGGAGACCCACTGCTCTCACACAAGCCGCACACTCAGCTAACCCCAGATACAGAGGCAATCTAGGCTCAGTCTGGGTTGACTTGGTTACCTCAGAGGGGCTCAGAGAACCTCTGTTGGTATCCCGCTCTCTCCTATTGGTGCTCATACCCACCCTCAAACCTGCCCAGGCTTGTGGGATGCTAGGAAGTCATAGTTGAGATCAGATTTTCACACAAGCAACTAAACTTCGGAGTGTACATACTGCTTTTGCCAAAGAGCAAGTAAGGCTTACTCTAAGACCCCAGCGAATCCTATGCTCACAGAGAGATGATGGGCCCGAGGGAATGGTGAAACCCACAGACCTACGAAAACGTATGTTTTTCTTGGACCCGTGTGTCATCTTTTGACTTACACGTTGATTTTCTTTAGGGCAGTCTTTTGGATATTTATTTTCATGGCTCCTCTAATTTGAGAAACAGGTTCGCTTTGTTCTGGTAAGGTCTGTGCTTGAGAGGGAGAGTAGAAAATAATGCAGTTCCTACAGGTTCCTCTGAATGCTCTGCAAGCTCAGCTGTTAAGCTTCTGCCTTCAGCTCTGGTCATGATTCCAGGGTGCTGGATCAGGCCCCACATGGGCTCCCTGCTTGGCGGGAAGCCTCCTTCTCCCTCTGCCCCTGCTTGTGTTCCCTCTCTCGCTGCCTCTCTCTATGTCAAATAAATACAATAAAATCTTTAAAAAAAAAAAAAAAAGATTGTGAAATTCTCTCTAATAGAGTTCCCAGTGATTTTGTTGGGGTTGAGATGTTTGCCCTGGCAAGGACAGGGTTCAGTGGTTGTTATTATGTTTTGTTAAATAAAGAACCGAGCATCCATGTGACTCCTGAATGAACTTAAAGGATTTTGGCCCCCAAAATGGACACAAGGACCCCAGCCACGGCCCTCCTCATGGCTGCTCTGAACCTTGGCCAGCCAGAGCTCTTTGCTCCTTACCTGTTCCTTTGTAGCTATTGAGGGCAATTGACAAAAGACTCGTCCATGTCCCAAAGTCAGTCCCTCTTAGGTGAAAATCTGACTTACAAGCAGGAGCTCAGAAGAGTTTTAGAGCTGACATCTGCCTTCCAACCAGCCCACTTCACTCTCGCCCTCTCATAGGTGCAGAGAAAGACTCAGCCTGCCTCACACAATTTGTTTGCAGCAGAACACGGAACTTGGAGTGAATTCCAGGTTCAAAGTCACTTCTCAGCATTTTCCAAACTGCCTCTTCATCCTGCCATTCCTCCCACTCCAGGGGGGGACCAACCCTCCAGGGGCTGGGAGCCTTTGGGAGGGCCCGATATTCTGGAACATATCTATTCATAAAGAGTTACTAGAATTTTTTATGTATTTCTAAGTGAAGTCACTTGCATGTTACATACTGGCTTACATTTTTAAATGTTTTTTAAAACACCGGCAGACTGACCACTGTCCAGTTCCCGGACAGCCCCTGCAGCTTAGCAGAGGGTCAAAGGCAGATAGACCAGTGGGGATTCTGGCTCAGCCCCCGCCTGTGACCTTGGGTGAGGCACTTCTCCCACCTTCAGTCTCCTCATCTATAAAGCAAGGGTAACGTTGGGCCTATCGCCCAGCATTCTTGGAGAGATTAAGTGACATAATGTAGCTGAAGCACTTAGAATGCTGCCAGGCACATAATCAATAGTCGATAAAAGTTAGCACTGCCATTACAACATCACTAAATCAAGTAGACCTGAAGCCTTGGTAGGAGCTCCACCCAGAAGGGTCTAAGGCAGAGCCAGCACTCCTCATCCCTCATGGCCAGTGTCTGGAACAGCCCCCTCAATGGCTGAACTGTGCCTGCTCAGTGTTCTGTGTTAGGGTACCACAGCGCACCGACCTATCCCTGGGGGAATGGACGGATGGAAAGAATGGAGGCAGCAGGCAGCTCAAACCACTCTGGAGAGTCTGGGAAGGGGCCAGGTCCTGGCGGGGGCTTTGAGCATACACAGAGGAAAGCACGGCCTCAGCTATGAGACCAGTGGTGTTTGGTCTGGGAGATAAACACTCTTCCAGAACCAGCTCTGGTTATCAGATACAAGAATGTGGGCTGTGACCTGAGGGAATTTTGTTCTGTTTCTTCTCAGCCAGTCAGGCGTACGTGAGTGATGTGGCTGAGATTGAGATCTGGCCGGCAGTGCCTGGTGGGGAACGTGAGGCATTCAAGGGGGTTGACAGCACTTTGGAAAGATGCTAACTGGTGTGTTGGCTGTTACATTCCCAGCAAGTTTGGGAAGGAATTGAGAACAAGAGATACTAATCTGACCACGGGCTTGGTTTAATGAGGGGTTGGTGCTCTTGTGGAAATCTGCTTCTGCTTACTGAAGAGTCAGAGATGGGTTCTTTGGTGGACACGACAGCTGTAAGAGCAGGTGGGCCTTCCCAGGGCATTGCCCATGGTGGAGGGATGCAGGCAAGGCTCAGGCAGGAGGAACTGAAACACCAAAAATGGCCTAGAGAGAATGACCTGTCTTCTGAAGAGGTTAAAAAAAATTCACTGTAAGTTATTTTGCTTAACACTGTCTGCATAAATCCCAGAGGTCATTGAAATTGCAGATAGCCCCCCATCTCTTGGACAGCAGATGAGGTCTCTTTTCAAGATGCATTGTTCTGTGGATACTCCTGTGCTGAAAAGCTGACTAATTCTGACGTATTTAAGTAGTGAGAAATGCATCTTAGTCTATTTCTAGTTCTTTTCATGGACATGGAAGAGAGACCCAGAGAAAAGATTTAATATTTATGCAGTGCATAGAGTTCCTTTTTTTCTAGAAAACAGAGTATGTCTCCTCCCCCACTCCAGCTCTTTTTGCAAACCCAATTCTCTTCTTGGTGCCAGAAAAGAATTTATTATTTACAGGAATTATAGGGAAACGTGCTGTAGCACAGTTTCAAGAAGTGGTATTGAGTGTTTGTGAATTAGCCTGTTTTTTGGACTCAGACAGAATTGAATTTGAAACCCACCGCTTCCTAGATGTGAACTTGGGCAAATTACTTAACCTTTCTAAGCCGAGCTCCCCACAACTCTAAAATGAAACTCATATTAGTATCTGCATCAGAAGATTGTTCTGAGAATCAAATGGGCTGATGGACAGAAAGCACTTAGCAGAATCTGACACGTAGTAAGTGTAAATGAATGGTAGCTATTGTGAAAATTGCCCTTCAATTGGACTTAAAAAAAAAAAAAAATCCGTGCCTACAAAAAAGGTTTTTTCTTAAAGCTGGATGTACCTACACTTGGGATCTATTTGTATTTCTGGAGAAAGAACGATGAAAAAACCATTCCCTCCTACTCTGCATGGCTCATGTTGGAGCTGGGCTCACCCTGAAAGGGGTCTAGCCATGCTGTCTCAGTGAAGGTCTCCAAAGATTCTTCCAGAAGCTCTGGGCTGAACCTCAGGGTTTCCTAGGTTGGAGCAAAGTGGCATGAACTTTATACACTCTCCTGACCAGTCTTGGGCCGTGGGCCACCCTGAGACAGGGCTCTCCTGGGTGGGGAGGCTCCCTATAGAGGGAGAGTGGAGGGTCAGCTGCCAACAGCATTCCCAGCAGTGGGGACAGCCAGCCCCTCACTGAAATGGAAGTGGCCTCTGGTGGCAGATCCCAGTTTGATAGTTCAGTAGTACTATTTTATCTTTTTTTTTTTTTTTTTTTAACTGTAGTTTGCTTCCAGACAGCTCAGAACACGTTGCAAACTAGAACATTTTTCTCATCTATTTACAGAAGGTTCTAGAGGAGGGAAGTGCTCCCTTTCTCTGCTCTGGCCCATTTTTCACGTAACAAAAAGTGCCCTATGCCGAGTGAGTGACAGGGACAGGGACTCACACACAGCTCTGCTGTCATTCAGCCTGGACTCAGCTACCCCATCATTGCCTACTTCTTATTTGGCCACCATAGCCAGCGGATGCACAGCCAAAGCTGAGCATCATTTTTGGTTGCATTTCCTGGAATGTGATGCCTTTGTGGACTCTGCCTCCCCGCAAGGGCTTCCTGAATGTTCTCCGGCATCTCTCACTCCCACATCTCAGTAGCAGAATGAGGTTTAGGTGGGAGTGAATGAGGATGTCTCAACCATGGCCAACCAATGAATGAGGATGTCTCAACCATGGCCAACCAATGAATGAGGATGTCTCAACCATGGTCAACCAATGAATGAGGATGTCTCAACCATGGCCAACCAAACCAAGCAAGGAGTCTCAGGGAAATGGATGGCCGGGAACTTTGCACACTTGACACCTTCCATACCCTGCTCTCTGAGCTCTGTCTAGGAACCTGCCTGGCTATTGCCAATTACAGTTGGCTCCAGGGTTATCTTCACAAAAGAGGCAAATACATAGTCCAGGGTGAATCCCAAGTGCAAAGCCTTTGGAGACCCTTAAAAAAAAAAAAAAAAAGTAAATAATTCCTTTTATTTCATAAATCTTTCCATACTAAAATCATTGTTTTCAAAGAAGTGAATGTTATTGCTAACATTAACCAGTTTTCACATCCTTGTTGTAGGTTGGGTATCCCAGCTGTGCCGTCTTTAGAAGTAGTGTGAGGCTGCCTCTTTGCTAGGACAGCATGTTTTGGAGAGAACTCAAGGCAAACTGCCTTTGGGAGGTGGAAGGAGTACAGTATTTCCTTGTTAATGGCATTAATAATATTTATTTTTTCTCCATTGCCCCAGGCAAAAAGGTGTCATCTCTGCTAAAGGTACAGACTTTGCAACTTTTCCCCAGATTCCCCTGGAAACGACGTGCTTTCTATAAAATGTGGTGGTCCATTCTCCTTGTGCCAGCCTTCTGATCCTCTGTCAGGAGCGGCAAGGAGAGTGCCATCTTGTTCTGGAAGACCAGGTGGTCTTGGGACCTCATGACATCAAAGGCGGGACATTGCTAAACTAGTCGACGGGTATGCAATTTCTGGCTCTGGTAAAGTTGTAATTTCAGCACTCCTGGAAAAGTCAGCAATAGATGCTCTCTTTTTCCTACAAGGGAAACATTTCAAACATACAGGGCATTAAATTCCCCTTCAAATTGAGCTGGCCTTTGGGGTGTTGTTTTAACCTTTTGTTGCACATAAGGAAAGGGCTCTGGGAGCCATCAGAGTTTTAGGCCAGAATTTCCCAGATTCTCTCTTCAAACAAACACAAACAAAAAGAGAGCAGGCAATGGCTTATTTCAGACTAATAGACTTCATGTCAAAAAGCATTAAATGGGTCAAAGAAAAACATTTTATACCTTTAACCAAAGGTACAATCTACAGTGAAGATCTAACCACTGGAAACTTTCTGTGACAGTAACAAAGTATGTTAGAAATGTCAGAAAAAAAGTGCTTGAAATACAATATTTGTAGGAGATTTAAACACACGTATCTCAAATGTTGACAGCTGAAATAAACAAAAACTGTCAAAAACATAAAAAATTTGGATCACAGAATTTTTCTTTTACAAAGAGAAAATATGCCATCTTTTTAAGCTTCTGAGGAACATTTACTAAAAGCCATCATAAATAACATACAAAGATGAACTCGATACATTTCAAAACACGAAATTCATCTGAGCCATTTTATCATATAAGAATGTAATAAAACTAGAAATTATATAAGCAAATAAACCACGTACTTGAGGCAGAGGGCAAACTTCCAAACAGAATGACAAAATGAAATTATTAAAAATTAATAATTATAAAAATTTATTTTTTTTTAAATTTAAGAATTTTTTAAATTAAAATTTAAATTTTTAAAATTTAAACTGAGCCTGAGTGGCTCAGTGGGTTAAGCCTCTGGCCTACAGGTCAGGTTGTGATCTCAGGATCCTGAGATCGAGCCCCGAATCGGGCTCTCTGTTCAGCAGGGAACCTGCTTCCCTCTCTCTCTCTGCCTGCCGCTCTGCCTACTTGTGATCTCTGTCTGTCAAATAAATAAATACAAATCTTCTAAAGAATCTAAATTGAGGCATAATTGAGATATAACATTATACTAGGCTATTATGGAAATCATGAAATGCAACCACTTTGAATGCATTCATGCAATTAATACTTATTGACCACCTACTGGATACGAGACATTGTTCTACCAGCAGGATATATAGCACTGGAAAGGCAAACTCTGTTCTCATGGTCTTACATTCTACCCCTAGAGTGGGGGAAACAGCTAATAAATGAGAACATGAATAAAGCAAGAAAACGTCAAGGGATGACACTTGCTTTATAAAGATAAAAAAGAATAATGCGGCTGCCATGGGGGTGGGACTACTTTTGGTTGGCATAACCTCCTTGAGATGGCATTTAAGTTGAGACCTGAACATCAGGAAGCATTCACCACATGAAGTTGTGGGAAAAGAACATTCCAGCAGAGAGACAACCTCCACTATGTGTTAGAGAATTGGATGCAGCGAATGCAAAAACCGATAACTCTCAATAGTCCAGTAATTGAAGAAAGAATGGAAATAATTACATTGTTAATTCAATTCAAGAGGTTAGAAGAAGGGTAAAAAATTCTTTAAAAAAGAGAAAGGAAAAATAAAAATAACAACCAAAATAACTAATATGAAAACAAAAACAAACACAAAAGCAAAGGGGCGCCTGGGTGGCTCAGTGGGTTAAGCCGCTGCCTTTGGCTCATGTCATGATCTCAGGGTCCTGGAATTGAGTCCCGCATCGGGCTCTCTGCTCAGCAGGGAGCTTCCTCTTCTCTTTCTCTCTGCCTGCTTCTCTGCCTACTTGTGATCTCTCTCTGTTGAATAAATAAATAAAATCTTAAAAAACACACACACACAAAAGCAAGATTTATTTTTAAAAATCTGAGATTTATTATTTTGGAGGAAACGTATAGAAGATAAGCATCTAATTAAAACTCTAAAACATAGATAAAAAAAAATATATCAAAAGTCACCTGGCAGGATGCCTAGGTAGCTCCATCAGTTGAGCGTCTGCCTTTGGCTGAGGTCACGGTCCCAGGATCCTGGAATCGAGTCCCGCATCTAGCCTCTTGCTCAGTGGGGAACCTGCTTCTACCTCTGCCTGCTTCTTCCCCTGCTTATGCTCTCTCTCTCGCTTTCTCTCTCTTTGACAAATAAATAAAATCTTTTTTAAAAAAAGAAAAAGAAAAAGAGAATTAATCAGGTTTTCCAAGTGGTTCATTCAGTTAAGCATCAGACTCTTTTTTTTTTTTTTTTTTTTTATTATTTAGCATCAGACTCTTGATTTTGGTCTAGGTCATGATCTCAGAGTTGTGGGATTGAGCTCTGTGACAAGCTCCCTGTGCTTAGCACGGAGTCCGCTTGGGATTCTCTCTCTCCCCCTACCCCTCTATGTGTCCTCACTCTCTCTCTCTCCCTCCCTCAAAAAAGACGAAGAAGAAGGAGAAGGAGAAGATGAAGGAAGCTACCCAATTTTTTAACAGAATTAAGACATCTGTAATACAAAATCTGAACCCCTCTTCCCCCCCAAAAAAAAGAAAGAAAGAAAGAGAAGAGCATATCAAACTTTAGAGCAATTTGATTTATGCTTCTGGATTTATGAACCTACTAAATTGAATTTGCAGTATGTTAAATGTCTCAAGCATCACAGCCCAGAAAACTTTATTGCAGAAATGAAAGAATAACTTAGAATTAGAAAAAAGTTAATATAATATGACGCATCTTTTTCAGTGAGTAAGACCTATTTTATAATCACAGTGGATGTAGTAAGGCTTTTGATAAACTTCAACACTCTCTGTGATTAAGAGTTAAGCTGGCAACTTGGGAAAATAAGCAACCTTGGATCTCTTTCTTCACTCAACATGGAGCAATGGGAGGTAGTATATGATACATACAATTAAAACACTGTAGGGCTCCAAAGAAAGAAAAAGTTAGGTACATAAACAAGGAAGGAACTTAAGCCAGAATTATAAGCTAATGTAATGATGACTTAGGAGATAAGGGGTTAGAGGTACCAAATCTCAATATTGCCTCTAACAGTCAAAAGTCAGCATTTTTTTTGTCCATGAAGGGGTAAGATAATGGTTTGGGTCCTGCATAAAATGGGAGGCTAGGACTCAGATCACTGCATAAAATTGAAACCTTTACCGGTGTGCACCCCACCAGTGAACTAGGAACAAAACCACTTAACTCTCTGGACCAGAGACGTGATAAGGAAATTTGAATCTGCCTCGAACCCTGATTAGAGGAAAAATTCTTCCAGTAGAAACCAAACTATGGGGCCTTGGCATGAGTGTGGAGCCCAAATGTATATTCCCCAGAAGGTGTACTCATCCCCAAGTCAAGAAATTAATAAAAACTCGTTTGGGGCTAGCAAATCCCTGGGACCCCCAGCAGACGGAAGCACATGCTCCCAATATCAATTATGGGAGTGGGCACACAAGGCTTGGAGCACATTCGGCCCATATTCGGCCCATATTCTGTTTCTGTGTGACGGCTTGTTAAGAACGGTGTTTGCACTATCAAAGGGAAGAAGAAAAAGAAGGAGGACAAGGAGGAGGGGGAGGAGGAAAAGGAGAGAGAGTGACTTTATGTCTGTCTGTGACCTACAAGGTCTAAAATACAGTTCCCTCCCTCCCACCCACGGTTTTGTTTTCCACGGCTTCAGTTACCCACGGTGAATCACCGTCTGGAAGCAAATGATCCTTCTGAAGTGTTCAGAATGTCAGTGTCAGCCTAATGTCTATGTCATTCACCCCACTATATCTCATCACTAGGCATTTTATCAGCCTACATCATCACAAGAAGCCCGAATACAGTACAGTAAGATATTCAAGAGAGAGAGAGACCACATTCACATAACTTTAATTACAGTATTTGCTATAATTGTTCTATTCTTTATTGTTGTTGTTAATTCATTACTGTGTCCAGTATAGAAATTAAACTTTATCATAGGTATGTATGTATAGGAAAAAACAGGGTTCAGTACTGTCCATGGTTTCAGGCACTGACTGGGAGTCTTAAAACATATACTCTCTGGATAAAGGGGGCTACTGTATATGTTGTCTGTTTCTTTATAGAGAAAGTACATCAACCTCAGCTCCAGAGCACAAAAAAAGCCCAAGGGGGCAAAATATTCCCCATTAAAAATCAACTTACAACCCAAAACTACTGTGTGACAAAAAAAAAAAAAAAAAGAGAGAGAGAGAAAAAAAGAATAAAATATGATAACGTCCTCCACGACTTAAGAAAGTCAGTAAACTAAATAAATAGTAGGATAAGCAGTCTTGCAAGTTTTAGGCAAAAGTACAACCTGAGGTTGTATAAAATACATATATTTTTTAAAGATTTTATTTATTTATTTGACAGAGAGAGATCACAAGCAGGCAGAGAGGCAGGCAGAGAGAGAGGGGGAAGCAGGCTCCCTGCTGAGCAGAGAGCCCGACGCGGGGCTCAATACCAGGACCCCAAGATCATGACCCGAGCCGAAGGCAGCGGCTTAACCACTGAGCCACCCAGGCGCCCCTAAAATACATATTTTTAAATGATTAGGAGATAAAGGGGTAGATTTTTACAGGAACTTCTATATAAGAAAAATCCTAGCAATTGGAATTAAATTCAGAGGAAAAAAAAAAAAAACAACAACTAACAGATTAAAACACAACTAAAGAAGTAAGGGAAATCTAGGGAAATGAACCAGAATGTAATTTAAGGTGATAAAGGGGTAGAAAATATAAAAAAGAAGTTAAGAATCAGGAAAGATATACTGAGAAGGAGCAATTTAGTTCCAAAAGGAAAGATTAAAGAAAATGACAGAAAAAAGTTTTGAAGAGAAAATTATTGTGAAACTTTCAGAATTGATAAAAACATAAATCTTCGATTCAAGAAGCATGCTGTCTTCAATGTGATGAAAAATATATGTCTACAGCTAAACACATTTTCATGAATTATAAAACACAAAAGAAAAAGAGGAAAAATTAAAAGTACAGAGAAAATACAAAGAATTGCTGTGACAGCGTTTGCTATACGTCCACCTAAACATATTCTAAATCTTCTGAAAAAACAGAGTTGTAATTGGACATATGGATGTTAATGATAGAATTCTTTTTTTTTTTAAGATTTTTTTTACTTATTTATCAGAGAGAGAGGGGGAGAGAGCGAGCACAGGCAAACAGAATGGCAGGCAGAGGCAGAGGGAGAAGCAGGCTCCCTGCTGAGCAAGGAGTCTGATGTGGGACTCGATCCCAGGACGCTGGGATCATGACCTGAGCCGAAGGCAGCTGCTTAACCAACTGAGCCACCCAGGCGTCCCTAATGATAGAATTCTATAAATAAAAGATGCTTTGCAGATTTGACTTCAGAATCATGTAATATTTTACATAATTATAAAATAAATTTAAAAATTTAAAAAGCCATCCCTTAAAGTGAAAAGGAAAAGGAAACAATCCTAACTTGTATTTAAGTGATGACATAACCGCGGTGCCTGAGTGGCTCAGTGGGTTAAGTGTCTGCCTTTGGTCAGGTCACGGTCTCCAGTCCTGGGATCGAGCCCCACATCGGGCTCCCTGCTCAGCAGGGAACTGTTTTTCCCTCTCCCTCTGCTCCCTCCTGTTCTCTCTATCTCAAGTAAATAAATAAAAAGCTTTCAAAATTAATTAATTAATTAATGGCAGCATAACCACATGGGAAGAAACTAATCAGAGTGACTGACTAGTCACTAAGGACAAAAAATTACATGAAGCATTTTTAAACTTTTTACAAAAATCATATTAGTAGTGGTAACAATGGTATTATTGTGGGTATATTGTGAGATAAAGCAAATGAGTTACAGTGGTACTGTATTAGTCTCCTAGGGCTGCCATAACAAAGTACCATAGCCTGGGTATGAAGTCCAAAATCAAGGTTCCATTATGTTGGCTTCTAGTGAGGTCTCTTCTTGGCTTGGAGACAGCTGCCATCTTTCTGTGTTTTCACATGGCCTATCCTCTGTGCTCATGAAGAGAGAGAGAGAGGTAGGGAGAGAGAAAGAGAATCTTCTGTCTCCTACTCTTCTGATGAGGACACCAGTCCTATCAGATTAAGGTGCCACTCTTATAAGCTCATTTAACCTTAGTCACATCCCTAAAGATCTTATCTCCAAATACATCACATTGGGGTTACAGTTTCAACATATAAATTTGGAAGGGACACAATTCTGTCCATAACAGGTACCACCAAGAACTGAATTTTATCATATGGGAGAAAGGAGACATGGATGCAAGACGAATAAGGCTAAATAAAAACTCTGTGGTCCTGGATTTGAATGAAACTACCAGTATGAGCTCATGTTATATTTTATATTCATAATTCATAATTAACATTATTTTAATATAATACATGATATATATTATGTACAATGTAACGTCTGTGTTGCATAAATATGTATTCCATATTTATACTCTATCTGCTGAAAAGGCTAGAAAAAAGACCAATTCATTAGCAAGGAGACCACTTGTGCCCAGAGTATAGTCTCTAAATACCATTTCCTACAAAAACAAACCAGAACTCCTTCAAGAATGTCCGATTCCAGGCTTGACAAGGAAATGTACGAGCTGGGCATAAAATATCTTGTCATCCCATATAGCAAAGAAGTTATTGAAGTTATCAGTTCAAAGGACTCAGATGCTAACTTGAATAGTTTTTCCCTAGCCAAAGACAAAATCATTTGAATTTTGGAATTGATTTTGGCTACTGAATGTCTGAGCCTGCTTGCCCATTCTGACTAGCAATTCCACAAATGATCCAGTATCTTTTAAACAAATTTCTCTTCTGCTTAAATAGGTAAGCATTGCTTTTTTTCTTTCTTCCTTTTTTTTTTTTTTTATTATTTTTTGTTACTTGCAAATAAAGAAAGCTGACAGCTACTCTGAGGAACCTTCCTTGCACAATGTAAATCACGATAGATGTTCAGTAGATGTTTGTTCCATTCTCAGGATTCAAAAATCTATAATGACTTCTTTTCAGATATTAAAACTGTATAGGAAATTTCCTTTCCTTATATGAAAGAGATTCTGCCTCTGCTCATATCCCCTGTGGAGCTCCCCAATCTCCCCAGCTTGAGGGAAGAGAATCTGTACACGAACTGGTCACAGTCCAAGGTTTGAACTGGCCTCCATTTATTAGCAAGAACCACTATGTTGAAATGTCAGTCTCCATGCTCTGTTCTTACACTTTCTGCTTCTTATCTTCCTGGGATAGACATAGATCCTTTATCTCTTCCTCAATATGGTGCTAGAAGGGTAAGTGAATTTAATTTAGTTCTTGTAGGGCCTGGATTTCTCTAACCACCAACATGCCTTAGATTTCAAACTGAAGAGAAGTGAAAGATCCTACACAGACATCAAAGCTGAAGCCATGTACCCAAGCGTTTACCAGAAAACTCTGCACTGACAATTATCCGGTGCTGGCCTAGCTATTGTTTTGTATCTGCTACTGTTCCTTGCCTTGCACAGAAGTCCCTTGTGAACCTGCTAGCATGAAGGGACACTGAAAGGCAGGGCTCATGTATTCCTGGGTTCTCTAAGTGGGGGGAAGAAGACAGGTCTCAGCATCGAGTAACATCATACATCAAGTAATTCTCATTCTTACAGAACCACCAAGAAATGAGAGCAGGAAGTACAAGAGAACACAGCATGGGTGTTGACATTTCAGTACAATAATCCCCAAGTTTATAATTAGGGACTCTGACGAGTGGGAATAGGGTAGAAAGCCGGAGAAGAGGAGGTGAGTGGGAGGAGAAAGGAGAAGAAGAACATAGCTTCCTCTGTGTTTCCCACTCCATTTTCCTAACTTTACTCTTCCTCCATTAATTCCCACCCACACACCCAAGGCAGAGAGTGATAAAAAGGGTAATGAGGATGAGTCAAGTTCATAGGTATTTTATTGGCCACATCATTCTTTTGAATGTACGTCTTGGGAATTTCTCATTCGTACCTTTGGTGTGCTAAGAAGGGTTGTAGTCAATAACGTATGCCATCTGGATTCCAGATCTTCAGAAGAAACGCATTTCTTTCTCTTTTCCTTGACATGCTATCCTTGGACTCATCTTTTTTTGCCATCAGAAAGTTAAAGTATGGAAGTCGGAGAAAGGTATATGTGAAGGAGGTGTAAACATAGGTGAAAAGATGCTGAGGAGGTCATCTGGTCTACTTTTAACGAAGAATTTCACCTTTAGGTTATGCATAAAGAATACTTAAGTGGTTACCCTCAGCTTCTCAATGGCCCAGCGTGGTGTTTGAGGACAAAATACCATGATAAAAGGCACATGTTTTCCTGGCCCTGCCCTCTGAGTATGTCTCTCTTGTGGACCCCATGGGTGAGGGCACATAGGTCTGGGAAGAGTGGCTCTGGGGTTTGGAAACTTGGGCCCAACCCCAATACTGCCCCCAAAGGAATAGCATGTCACCTGAAACAAGCAACATAAGTGATAATAGATTTGCCATTTTGTGACCATTTGTGGCTAATGCCATGGCAGGTGACTGCCTGCTCAGAGGGATCAGAGGGAGCAAACCCACAACTTCGAGGAGGTCCTTCTCTTGAGAATTGTTGCTCTGATCCCATGTCTGCCTCTTTGCAGGCCATGCTTCATTGTTCTCTGCAGTCTCCTTCAGTATTTTCCTGATGGGTCTCCAGGATCTCCCCCAACCTGTTTCCCGTGGGAGCGCTGGGAAATTCATATGGGCTTGAGATGATGGCTTCCAATAATGGGACCTCCCGTTCTGCAGGTGATATGGTCGAAATGTGAATGGGTCATTCTGCTTGGGAGATGATGCTCTCCAGGCAAGCCTCTAGATGAAGCTGCCTTATCTTAGGTGCTTGTTCCCAAGTCACCACAGGGGCTTGAGATGCCATCCCAGGTCCTCTGCTTCCCTCTTCTGGTCAATTGAAGGGAATCTTAATAGCCATTTAGAGTTGGGAAAGGAGTAATAATGATGGGAGCCCCTAATCAAATCAAATCATAATCTCCAAACAAACACTTTTCAGTTCACAAAAAGCTACAGCCAGGATTGTTAAAGATAACATTATTACATTTCAAATACGCTCACAGCAAGGCGGTCCTGACATTTACTGTACCATATAGACATGGAGGGAAGATGTTTGTTAAACCAACGGTTCCTACATGTGATGCCAAGGTGCATTTAAATCTTAGGTAGGTGAAGTAAGTTACACAGGTTTCTTTACTACAAAACTCCCCAGGACCTCTAAGTTGGTGGTGTCCATTGGGAATCCCTGAGGGGGAGAGATCTTACAGTTTTTGATCATTGAGTCCTTGATTAAGGAGCATCCCAAGGGCTAGTGATCCATCCTGCAGAATGCCCTTGGGGAAATGCAACACCAGATATCAAAGAGGTGAGCTAAGGAAGAGCAATCTTCACAGTGGAAAATGACAGGTATTATCTCACCCAAGCCAACCGATGAAGCCAATGACCAATTCTTCGTGGGCCATTGTAAGACTCTGTTTCAGTCCCCAAGTTCAAAGTTGGAAAAGGATCCCAAAGGGCCTAGAGATCCCTTGAGGTCCAAACCCTTCAGTCTGTAGATAAGAAGACAGACTCAGAGCACTAGAGAAAATGTATGGCGTCAAAATCCATGAAGAAACACAGTAATAATATCTGTTTGTGGGAGTCCAGGACTTAGGACCATTTTGTCCAGAGGAACCATCCATTGCAAAGAGTCTGCATTTTTGCATATTGGATTAGTAGGTAGAAAAAAATTACATAGTTTAGAAGAGCATCTATCAGGCCATTCCCTTCATTGGAAAGATTCTGCAGCATTGACAAAACAAGATCAGATTTATTGTTCATTTATAAACTCAGAGGGTGCCCTTTCATAAAAGTCATCATCCTCATGCAAACATCGAATGGAAAGCCAGGAAATGGAGTTTGTGTTAAATTCCAAAGCGCTTTGATGCTTTTTCATAAATATTAGCGCATTTGGGAGAGCACCGTGCCTTCTATATTAGCTAAGAGTATTCTGGTTGCTAGTGACAAGAACCCAGATGCAACTGGCTTAAGCAGAACAAAAAGGAGTAAGCAGAACAAAAAGGAGTGAAAGGAGTAATTTTTTGGAAAGCTCTCATCACAAAAGGAAGAGCGGCAGTGTAGGCGAACGAGCCAGCAGGATTCTTCCTCTTTCTCTCGGAATGTGCTTTTCTGTTGGTCAATTTACTCTCCTCTACTGTGGATGGGATCTGCCACCCCATGGGGCTTATGGCCAACATAGGCTCATAGCCTCATGTCTTCCTCCAGAAAGGAGGAGTTTGTGCTTGGGAAATGCTCAAAAGTCCTGGAGAAGGGCTGTGACCGGCATTAGGTGTTGAGATGTTCCTTTTGAGACAAGGGCCAGAGGACCTTCTAGGCAGATACCATGGTAGGTGAGAGGTCCAAATACTGACTCCCTTGCCTTCTAGCTGTATGATCTCGGGCAAGTTACTTCAGCTCTTTACCTCAGTTTCTTTATCTGTAAAATAGAGATAATAAGGGCATCTACTTAATGGGCTTTATGTGATAATTAAATGAGATAAAACACATAAAGAATTTTATGTGGTACCTGCCACAAGGTAAGCAATCAACAATTCCTGGTTCCTCTGGGAGTATTAGGAGGTCATGTCACTTATTTAACTGCTCTGTGTCTCTGGTTTCTTCATCTATAAAATGGGGGCAATGGTAGTTCTTGCCCTGTCAGGGGATTTCAAGGAATAAAAGGGATGAGAAAGGCCAATCATTTGGCATCTTGCCTGGCCCATAGTAAGCATGCAACAAGAGATCTCATGAGGCTATGGAGGTGATCTGTGAAAAGATCATAGCTCCCATTTGGATCCATGATATTGGAGGAGGATTTCATTCATTCAACAGATATTACTGAGTATTTCTGCTGTGCTGGGCACTGTACAAATTTGAAGAATGCAGAGTGTTGAACAAGACCCTGATCTCAGGAAGCATATATTGTAATAAGGCTTTTAGAAGATGGCTATTGTTTTAGACAGAAGAAACAATAGATGTGCATGATGCCTGACTTATGCCAAAAACTATTAGACGAAGTATTAGAAACTGACTTCTTTTTTTTTTTTTAACATTTATTTATTTGAGAGAGAGAGAGAGAGTGTGTGTGTGTGTGTGTGTGCATGAGTAAGGGTAGGGGCAGAGGGAGAGAGAATCTCGTGCAGATTCTGCACCAAGTGCAGAGCCTGCTGTGGGGCTCAGTCTCATGACCCAGCAGATCCTGATCTAAGCTGAAATCATGAGTAGGATGGTTAACCAACTGAGTCATACAGAAGCCCCCTAGACACTGACTTCTCTCAATAACCAGTCCTTTATATTTCTTGTCTTTTGCTTCTCTCAAAGCATAGTCACCTTTACCATCATATCTCTGACTCCTTGCAAAGGGATACCTTTTTCTGTTCTTGGTAGATGTTTATCACTGTTATTTTTTGTATACGTGTGTGTTGCACATATGAATTGTATTATATGTATACATTCTTTCTAGCATTTTAAAGAGCTGGTACTATCTAGGTATTTGGTAGACTTGACATCTTGATTAGCCTCAAATTTGGAGTATGTAGTATGTAGAAATGTGCAGAAGCTCAGATTCACCAAAAGACAGAAGAATCATTTTTAAAAGTGATCAATAAAGTATACACAAAAATCATTTCCAGCTGGATCACAGATCAAATGGGATAAACAAAAACTGCAAGGCTAACAATTTTAGGGAATATCTTTATGATTTCTGGATCAGGAGTGGTTTCTTATACATGGTACCAAAGCATTTGCCATTAAAAAAAAAAAAGTTTGAAAAAGTTGACTGTGCTAGGAACTTCCATTCATTCAAGCGTACCACCAAAAGAATGAGCGGCAAATCAAAGGGGGAACATTTTGCAATGAGTCTAATCAACAAGGGGTTTATATCCAGCATATATAAAGAATTCCTGCAAATGTGTAAATAAAAAACAAACACAGATGATGCACAAGGGAAATGGCCAGAAGATGTGAACAGGCACTCCACAAAAGAGATACCCAAAGAGACAAACATGAAAGGGTGACCAGCCTCATTAGTTAACAGGGAAATGTGCACCAAAATCACACTGATACAGCACTACGTGCTCACTAGAGAGCCGACACCAAGTGTTGCGAAGATATTGAACACCAAGAACTCTGATACATGGGCGGTAGAAGTGTAAACTGGCACATCACTATGGAAAGCAGATTGACGTCATCTAGCAAAATGGAAGATATGAATAATTTATGATCCAGCAATTCCTCTCCAAATCATACGTCCCCATAAAACATATGCTTATGTGTGTCAATATACATATTTATGAATGTTCATAGTAGTATTGAATAATAGCTCCAAACTGGAAAGAACCTAAATGTCTATTAAGAGTGTAGTAAACAAGAAATTGTGTTATATTCATATTGTGAAATACTACACCATGAGAGATGGGCAGGAACTATATGACATATAGAAGACAAATCTTAAAAGACGATGTTGAGGGAAAAGAGCCAAACGGTATAAATCACTGTATAATGGAGTATATATAAACACTTTTAAAGGAAAAATTAAATAATTTTTAGTAGTAAAACTATAAGGAAAAGTAAAGAAGGAAAGATTACAAAAATCAAGGGAGTATTTAGCCCTGAGGGGAGGGAGGGGAAATACCCAGGAGAGGTTTTTAGGGTGTCAGTAATGCTCTATGTCCTTTCACAAGTAGGTTCCACAGGGATTTGTTTTACACATTGTTAAGTCCTTTATTTATTTATTTATTTATTTAATTTGACAGACAGATCACAAGTAGGCAGAGAGGCAGGCAGAGAGAGAGGAGGAAGCAGGCTCCCTGATGAGCACAGAGCCTGATATGGGGCTCAATCCCAGGATCCTGGGATCATGACCTGAGCCGAAGGTAGAGGCTTTAATCCACTGAGCCCCAAGTCCTTTATTTTTAAAGCTTTCTATATGTTTGTTATATTAGACACACTCACACATAAGTAAGTATCCTGCAGATATACTGGACAGAGACAGAAATTAACACAGCAAGATCAGGAGTAGCATCATTCAAGTCCAAAGTCACAGATCTCTCTCTCTCTCTCTCTTTTTAAAAAAGATTATATTTATTTATTTGACAGAGATCTTAAGTAGGTGGAAAGGCAGGCAGAGAGAGAGAGAGGAGGAGGAAGCAGGCTCCCCACTGAGCAGAGAGCCTGATACAGGGCTCAATCCCAGGACCCTGGGATCATGACCTGAGCCAAAGACAGAAGCTTTAACCCACTGAGCCATCTAGGAGCCCCAGAAGTCACAGAGATCTCTAAGAGAGGCCGTCAGTTTGAGGATGATCACCATCCTGGAGCAAACACTGATGAGACTTGCTTCTAAATGGGGCCAGTGATGTCTTGCCCAACCACATTACACATTCCATTACTATAACTATAGAAAAGGGTTTAGTTTTAAAGAAAACACAGAGCAAACATTAAATCCATAGGTTACAAATTATCAAGGCTAACAGTCCCCTAGAACCTCCATCTGGAAGTGGATGTCCTTGCTCCACAAATTTAAAGTTGGTGGAGGGGAAACTCAAGGGATGCATGGGGAGTACTGATCATCAGAGTCTCTGCTGACTGGACACACTCAGTTCCTAGCACTGTCCCCGAGCAACTGACCTTCTCCCCAGCTGCCGTAGCTGGTCCAGTGGGAACTGAAATCATTTCTGCCTTGAGCTAGCCCCTTCCACACTCTGGTGAGGCTGCCCTTTCTCATCCTCCGTATCCTCCCCACAACTTTCATGCTACAAAGGGGGTTTGATGGTTGGTTGGTTGGTTTGGCTTTCACTAGAAAGGGGAACGTTCCTATCATAGGCACGCTCCTCACGTCTTCCCCATGATGCTCAGACCACGGACTCCTCCTGCGTCATACTCATACTGTCCTTCCACACCTCCCCAGTGCCAGCAAGCAGGGGATTCTCCAGTGATTTATTGGGCTGTTCGCATTTTTAACCTTCATAATGACCGATAAGGCTGGTGCATTTTTATCTCCAAATGGGCTAAAGAAAGTGATGGACCTCACTTTCATGTCTCTGCTTCCCTGCCCCCACCCGGACATGCCCACTAATTTTTAAATTATCTATTCTTAATTTTCACGAAATAACATCATAAAAGTATTAAAAGTAACTTTGAAAGTAAATTTAATCTCTAATCTTATCATTCTAGCCTTTAAAAATGTTTTTCCAAGGTTTTGCCACATATACGTAAAATTATTCTGAGCAGTAATCATAATATATATATATATGCACATTTGTGTTTTTTATGTATCAGAAATAATTTTCTGGTGCTTAAAAAACCTTCAACATTTTCATTTGAGGATGATATTCAGTATTCCATTGAGAAGATAAATAATAACTTACTTAACCATTTCCATATTATTGGGTATTTATATCTTTTTCCAGTGTTAACTGATAATGTGTGCAATGATACATTCATTAAAGCTAAATGTAAAACTGTACATTTATCCCTGTTACATTTAACTTCATTAGTTTTGGCCTGTTATTGCAACACATTAATAGCTTTTTAATTTTTGACTTTGCTAACTTACTAATGCAATGCATGGATTTGATGTTTATTAATTAAAGCATTGAAATGGCAGACTCTAGGACAGAAAAGCTTTAAGAGGTTTGTGCCTGGGGCGCCTGGGTGGCTCAGTGGGTGAAGCCTCTGCCTTTGGCTCAGGTCATGATCTCAGGGTCCTGGGATGGAGTCCCACATCAGGCTCTCTGCTCAGCAGGGAGCCTACTTCCCCCCATCTCTCTGCCTGCCTCTCTGCCTACTTGTGATCTCTCTCTCTCTGTCAAATAAATAAATAAAATCTTAGAAAAAAAAAAGAGGTATATGTGCCACAAGATATGCACTAGAATGTAAAGTGGCATTAGCCATGGTCTTTTCAATCTAGTAACAGCCCAGATGTCCATCAGTTATAGAATGGACAAATTAATCATGACATATTTACATCATGGAGGACTATACAGGAAGGAAAATAAGTGAATTAAACTAGAGCAATTACTCCGGTGAATCTCACAAACTGGTTGTTAAGCCAAAGAAGCCAGACACAGAGAATGTATACTGTATTTTTATAGAGTTAAAAAAAAAACAGATGAAACTAATTTATGATATTAGGTATCAATAAGACGGTTATCTTTAGGCAGAGTTAGTGGTTGGGAAAGCGTACAAGGTACACTTGAGGCACTGAGGAGTGTTTTCACTTCTGATGATTACATGCGTGCTTTTGGGTGTTGATAATTCGTCAGGATGAGCACTCAGGGCTTGTGAATTATTCTGTACAGATCTTACACGTCAATAAAAAGTTTATTTTTTAAAAAAAGATTTACTTATCTGAGAGAGAGAAAGAGAGCAGGAGGAGAGGGGCAGAGAGAGAAAGGAGAGAGAGAATCCTGCAGCAGACTCCCCACTGAGTGCAGAGCCCAACAACGGGCTCATCTCACAACCCTGAGGGCATGACCTGAGCCGAAATCAAGAGTCAGCTGCTTAACCAACTGAGCCACACAGCGCCTTAAAAGTTTATTTTTATTTATTTTTACTTTTTTAATGATTTTATTTATTTATTTGACAGAAAGAGATCACAAGTAGGCAGAGAGGCAGGCAGAGAGAGAGAGGAGGAAGCAGGCTCCCTGCTGAGCAGAGAGCCCGATGCGGGATTCAATCCCAGAACCCTGAGATCATGACCTGAGCCAAAGGCAGCGGCTTAACCCACTGAGCCACCCAGGCACCCAAAAAGTTTAGTTTTAAAAATAGTGATAAGAATCGTAAATTCAAGAATTCATAGTGATGCTAATGAGTATATATAAATCAATAAAATATACAGGATTAGAGCTATGTTGAGGTGGTAGACACTGCGTTCAGTCTTAATATATTGAAATCGGAAGGATACAAGGTACGGATGTTCAGTAAATAGTCGTATACATGGGTCCTGGGATCAAGGGAGGGAGCTGGGCTGAAGAGAGATATTTGGGAATCATAAGTGTATTTATAGTGATTGAAGCCATGGGGGTGGATGACGTCATCCATGGACAGGTACATAGTGGTGTGATGAGAGGACTGGAGGATTGCCAAGATTTATAGAAAGAAAGCTCATGATGGAGGTGCAAGCATCCTAAAAGCATTGGTAGGGAAAGCATGGAAAGAGACTTTCAGAGGTGGGAATGGATCACAGAGTTGGAGAGCCAGAAAAACCTAGTTAAGGCCTCAGAAGTCTCCATTGGGTATGAGAACTGAGTCACAAGTGACTTTGCTGAGAGCAGAATCAATGGCCCCCTCAGGTCTGAGATGGGTTGTCCACAAGGATAGCATCTAGGAAAATGGCAGAGTTTGGAGAAGATAAAAAAATAAAAGGCAATACAAAAAATATTTTGGTGGGTGGGGGTAGTGGTAAGGAATGGGGGAGAACAGTATAGCCAAAGGGCATGAACATAGAGTAGTTCTGGTCTGGGAGAGGACTGACCACCCACCTTCCAGCTCTACGGTACATGAGGCTCAGAAAAATTCTCAGCCTCTCTTCAGGAGGTCATAGAAGTCCAAATGCATGTCAAGAGAAAGTGCGGTTTCACGCCAAATCAGGTGGAGGAAACATTATATGAACTGGTCCAGAGAGTCTTCTTATCATGAAGGTAATTCTGCTTGAAACGGAAGAACAGACAGCAGTTCTCTTCACTTGGCTGCCTAAGCTTACCTCTTGCGGTCTAAATGGCTGTCTTTGTGTGCCCAGTTATCCTTGGGCCCTTAGGCAACATACTACTCTCCTCTCCCCTCTGTCTGGTAACTTACCCTACCCCTTGTCATCCAGTAGCTCTGAATTCTTGTTATTCCCAGTCTTTCTCTCATCCTAAACGTTTTCTTCCTCCAGCCCCGAATTTCAGATTCTCCTTGGACTTTTCAGTACCTTCCAAAGCCAAAGCTAGAACCTCCCCCAGGAGAGAGAGGTTCAGGTGCATTCTGTTGAATGACATATTTATATCATGGAGGACTATACAGGAAGGAAAATAAGTGAATTAAACTAGAGCAATTACTCCGGTGAATCTCACAAACTGGTTGTTAAGCCAAAGAAGCCAGACACAGAGAATGTATACTGTATTTTTATAGAGTT